>NC_041752.1:7249494-7549494 GCF_004115215.2 Ornithorhynchus anatinus | reverse complement strand
AAAATATGAGCTCAGTTGTGTGGTAGCATTCCTCTTTTGGCACAGATTGCCAGATGATGCAGGCAATAAACTCAGCTATGTTCGCCAAAGTAATGTTAATTCATGTTGGATAACTCGGGAAATTGAATTACTTGAAATAACATGTTGCTCTGCTCCCAGTGAGTACAAACCACATAGCATCATATGCAAATGGAGAACAGGAAAGGGAGCCATCTGGGCTCCTGTCTGATAAGAAGAAAGATAAACCAAAGGTAAGATCTCGGGAAACTTGGAGCAGCGGGTGGGAAATCTCTGAATTGGGCACCGTGGAGTTTTCTAGTTAAATCAGAGAACAGTAACTCACTTCGTCTAACAGGCCTCCTTCACCATCTCCAAAATGCAACAACTACACTTCGCCCTTTCAAAGCCCTATTGAAGGCTCACCTCCTCCAGGTGGTGACTAAGCCCCACTTTTCCTCAACTTCCCCTCCCCGCCATTGGCCCAACTCGCTCCCTTTACTCTACCCTTCCTCACTGCCCTACAGCACTTGTACAAATATATGTGCATATCTATAATTCTATTTATAGTAATGCCTGTTTACTTGTTTTGATGGGTATCTATCTATAATTCTACTTATTTATATTGATCCTATTGGTACCTGTTTACTTGTTTTGATGTCTGTCTCCTCCATTATAGACCGTGAGCCCGTTGTGGGCAGGGATTGTCTCTCTTTGTTCCTGAATTGTACTTTCCAGGTGCTTAGTACAGTTCATTCATTATTTATTGAGTGCTTACTATGTGCATAGCACTGTACTAGGCGCTTGGAGTGTACAATTGGGCAATAGATAGAGACAATCCCTGATCAACAATAGGCTCATAGTCTAAACAGGAGAGACAGCAAAACAAAACAGAACAAAACAAAACAAGTAGTCTGGCATCAATATTATCACAATAAATAAAATCATGGGTATATACACATCATTAACAAAATAAATAGAGCAACAAATAATATATACAAATATGCACAGTGCTGTGGGGAGGGGAAGGGGGAAGAGCAGAGGGCAGGAGAAGGGAGGAATGGGGAGGGGAGGAGGAGCAGAAGGAGAGGAAGGGCTCAATCTAGGAAGGCTTCCTGGAGGAGGTGAGCTCTCAGTAGGGCTTTGAAGAGGGGAAGAGAGTTAGTTTGGAGGATGTGGGGAGGGAAGACATTCCAGGTCAACAGTAGGACATGGACCAGGGGTTGACGGTGGGACAGATGTGGATGAGGGACCATGAAGAGGTTAAAGTCAGAAGAGTGGAGTGTATGGGCTGGGCTGTAGAAGGAGAGAAGGGAGGTGAGGTAGGAGGGGGCAAGGTGAGGGAGAGCTTTGAAGCCAAGTGTGAGGAATTTTTGTTTCATGAGAAAGTGGATAGGCAACCACTGGAGGTTCTTGAGGAGAGGAGTGGCTTGCCCAGAGTGTTTCTGTAGAAAGATGATCTGGGCAGGGGAATGAAGAATGGACTGGAGTGGGGAAAGACAGGAGAATGGGAGATCAGAGAGGAGGTTGACACAATAATCCAGTTGGGATATGATGAGAGTTTGTACCAGCAAGGTAACAGTTTGGATGGAGAGGAAAGGGTGTTTCTTGGCGATATTGTGAAGGTGGGACCGGCAGGTTTTGGTGATGGATTGGATGGGTGGAGTGAATGAGAGAGCAGCAAGCACTCCATAAATATGATTGAATGAATGAATGAGCCCACCAGATAATTACTCTCCCTGTTTTCAAAGCCTTAATGAATGCACATCTTCTCCAAGAGGCCTTTCAAGACTGAATCCGACTTTTGCACCTCTCCCACTCCCTTTTGCGTCACCCTGACTTGCGTTCTTTGCTCTTCTTGCACCACCTACCCTCACCCCCTCGCCCCCCGCAGCCCCACAGCACTTGTAATGATGTCTGTCTCCCTGTCTCTAGAAAGGGAGCTCATTGTGGACAGGGAATGTCACTGTTCATGTTGTATTGTACTTTCCCAAGTGCTTATAACAATGCCCTGCACACAGTAAGTGCTTAATAAATATGATTGAATGAATGAATGAATGAATGCCACTTTGAAGTGGGGACAAAAGGACTGTTCTGCTGTTTCACATATCATTAATTTCACACTGCTCTTGCATGGAACATAAACCAGTGAGGTCAAATGCAATATTTTTCAAGAAGAATATTTCTGTACTACCACCCCTCCTTCTTTCCCCTCTACCTCTGCAGCCTCGCAGCTTCAAGATCCAAATTATGCACCATTAGTAGATAACTACTTTACTAATATCACCATCTTTGAGAAAGATATCAGTTAATTCATCTTTAAAAAGGACTCCAACGCCACTAACACATCACTTCTGTATCATATCACCTTTTAGAAGGCTAATGACATGGCCATTTTTGATGAAAGTCACTCTGAGACAATCTTTGAGAAAAGCTAGACAGCTGCCATCTTTGAAAGTTCTCTGCAGCCCTCTGCTACGTGACTCTCAGAGCCAGTGGTTTACCAATGTGTGGCTGACAGTGTCCATATCACTCATACTTTTGTTAATGACATTTGTTAAGCACTTACGTTGTGCCAGGCATTGTACTAAGTCCTGGGGGAAATGCAAGGCATTCAGACTGGACCCAGTCCATATTCCAAATGGGACTCTCGATAATAATAATAATGTTGGTACTTGTTAAGCGCTTACTATGTGGAGAGCACTGTTCTAAGCGCTGGGGTAGATACAGGGGAATGAGGTTGTCCTACGTGAGGCTCACATTCTTCACCCCCATTTTACAGATGAGGGAACTGAGGCACAGAGAAGTGAAGTGACTTACCCACATTCACACAGCTGACAAGGAGCAGAGTCGGGATTTGAACCCATGACCTCTCACTCCCAAGTCCGGGCTCTTTCCACTGAGCCACGCTGTTTCACATGACATAACTGATGTAAAGAGAAGGAAAACGACTTCCCCAAAGTCACACAGCAGGCAAGTGGTGGAGCCAGTTGTAGAACCCCAGTCAACAAAGATACAATTTCACCCTCACTTGAGTCAACTTTGAACTCCTGATATCAGTCAGATACAGGGGAATAGTTCTCTTCCAAGGACCTTTCCCAAAGCGGTTTTCATGTCCCTGTTCCTCAAACTCTGGATGAAGGGGTTCAGTGTTGGGGGCATCACAGTATAGAAGACAGATATTAGCACTTCCATAAATGATGGAGACTGTGAGATCGGCTTCAGAAACTCAAAGCTCCCTGTCGAGAGGAATAAAGTGACGACCAAGAGATGAGGGAGGCAGGTGGAGAAAGCCTTTGACTTCCCCTCTGCAGACTGGATCCTCAGCACAGTGGAGAAGATGTAAGTATTCATTCATTCAAGAGTATTTATTGAGCGCTTACTATGTGCAGAGCACTGTACTAAGCGCTTGGAATGAACAAGTCGGCAACAGATAGAGACAGTCCCTGCCGTTTGACGGGCTTACAGTCTAATCGGGGAAGACAGAGACAAGAACAATGGCAATAAATAGAGTCAAGGGGAAGAACATCTCGTAAAAACAATGGCAACTAAATAGAATCAAGGCGATGTACATTTCATTAACAAAATAAATAGGGTAATGAAAATATATACAGTTGAGCAGACGAGTACAGTGCTGAGGGGATGGGAAGGTAGAGGGGGAGGAGCAGAGGGAAATGGGGGGGAAACAGGGTTAAGCTGCGGAGAGGTGAAGGGGGGGGGCGGTAGAGGGAGTAGAGGGAGAAGGGGAGCTCAGTCTGGGAAGGCCTCTTGGAGGAGGTGAGTTTTAAGTAGGGTTTTGAAGAGGGGAAGAGAATTAGTTTGGCGGAGGTGAGGAGGGAGGGAATTCCAGGACCGCGGGAGGATGTGGCCCAGGGGTCGACAGCGGGATAGGCGAGACCGAGGGACTGTGAGGAGGTGGGCGGCAGAGGAGCGGCACGCGCGGGGTGGGCAGTAGAAAGAGAGAAGAGAGGAGAGGTAGGAAGGGGCAAGGTGATGTAGAGTCTTGAAGCCTAGAGTGAGGAGTTTTTGTTTCGTGCGGAGGTTGATAGGCAACCACTGGAGGTTTTTAAGAAGGGGAGTGACATGCCCAGAGCGTTTCTGCAGGAAGATGAGCCGGGCAGCAGAATGAAGAATAGACTGGAGCCGGGCGAGAGAGGAGGAAGGGAGATCAGAGAGAAGGCTGACACAGTAATCCAGCCGGGATATTATGAGAGCCTGTAACAGTAAGATAGCCGTTTGGGTGGATAGGAAAGGGCGGATCTTGGCGATATTGTAAAGGTGAAACCGGCAGGTCTTGGGAACGGATAGGATGTGTGGGGTGAACGAGAGAGACGAGTCAAAGATGACACCGAGATTGCGGGCCTGGGAGACGGGAAGGATGGTTGTGCCATCCACGGTGATAGGGAAGTCTGGGAGAGGACCGGGCTTGGGAGGGAAGATGAGGAGCTCAGTCTTGCTCATGTTGAGTTTTAGGTGGTGGGCCGACATCCAGGTGGAGACATCCTGGAGGCAGGAGGAGATGCGAGCCTGAAGTGATGGGGAGAGGACAGGGGCAGAGATGTAGATCTGCGTGTCATCTGTGTAGAGATGGTAGTCAAAGCCGTGAAAGCAAATGAGTTTACCAAGGGAGTGAGTGTAAATGGGGAACAGAAGAGGGCCAAGAACTGACCCTTGAGGAACTCCAACAGTTAAAGGATGGGAAGGGGAGGAGGCGCCTGCGAAGGAGACCGAGAATGAGCGGCCAGAGAGATAAGAGGAGAACCACGAGAGGACGGAGTCCATGAAGCCAAGGAGAGATAAGGTATGGAGGAGGAGGGGATAGTCGATAGTATCAAAGGCAGCAGAGAGGTCAAGGAGGATTAGAATGGAGTAGGAGCCATTGGATTTGGCAAGAAAGAGGTCATGGGTGACCTTAGAGAGAGCAGTCTCGGTAGAGTGGAGGGGACGGAAGCCAGATTGGAGGGGGTCCAGGGGAGAATGGGAGTTAAGGAATTCTAAGCAGCAATTGTAGATGACTCGTTCTAGGATTTTGGAAAGGCAGGGTAGTAGGGAGATAGGGCGATAACTAGAAGGGGAAGTGGGGTCGAGAGAGGGGTTTTTTTAGGATGGGGGAGACGTGGGCATGTTTGAAGACAGAGGGGAAGGAGCCTTTGGAGATTGAGTGGTTAAAAATAGAAGTTAAGGAAGGGAGGAGGGCAGGGGCGATGGTTTTTAAAAAGTGAGCGGAAATGGGGTCCGAGGCGCAGGTGGAGGGGGTGGCACTTGCGAGGAGGGAGGAGATCTCCTCTGAGGATACTGGAGGGAAGGATGGAAAAGTAGGGGAGAGGGTTGGTGGGAGGAGGGGAGAGGGGGAGGGGTGTCTATGGGGAGCTCAGACCTGATTGTGTTGATTTTTGTGATGAGGTAGGTGGCCAGATCATTGGGGGGGAGAGATGGGGGAGGGGGAGGAACAGGGGGCCTAAGGAGATATTTAAAGGTCTGGAACAATTGGCGGGGGTGACGGGCATGGGTGTCGATGAGGGAGGAGAAGAAGATTTGCCTGGCGGAGGAGAGGGCAGAGTTAAGGCAGGAAAGGTTAATTTGAAGTGTGTGAGGTCAGCTTGGTGCTTGGACTTTCGCCAGCAGCGCTCAGCAGCTCGAGCATAGGAGCGTAGCAGGCGGACAGAGGAGACGATCCAGGGCTGTGGGTTACTGGAGTGAGAGCGGCGGAGGGAAAGGGGGGTGAGAGAGTTGAGATGAGTAGAGAGGGTGGAGTTGAGAGCGGAGACCTGATCATCGAGAGTGGGAAGTGAGGACAGGGAGGCAAGGTGAGGAGAGATGCTTTTGGAAAGACGGATGGGATCAAGAGAGCGGAGGACTCTGTGGGGCAGTAGCTAAGATTTGCAGGGGGAGGGAGTGTGAGCGATGAGGGAGGGAGTATAAGGGACGATGATAAACATGAAGCAGATGAAGAACAGCATGGCAATGAGAGTTGTGACTCTGACTTCTCCAGCTGTATCATTGGAGCTCGAGACCCTTAGGAGCTGGGGGACATTACAGAAGAACTGGTAAATCACATTGGACCCACAAAAGGGTAAGGCGAAAATGGTGATATTCATCAGTCCAGCAAGAGACCCTCTGGCCCACAAAGACACCAGCATCTGCACATAGGCCCCTCTGCTCATGACAGCCTCATAGTGCAGGGCGTGGCAGATGGCCACGAAGTGGTCATAGGACATCACCGTGAGGATGCCCATCTCCGTGCATACAAAAACTGAAAATAAGAAAACTTGATCTGCACATCCTAGGAAAGAGAGAACCAGTACGGGTCAAGGAGTTGGTAAAGGACTTGGGGGTGGTGACAGAGATATAGCACAGATCTAAGAAGGACAAGTGTTTGAGAAAGATGTACATGGGGGTTTGAAGGTGTCAGTCAAAGGTGGTGATGGCGATGACCAGGAGATTCCCCGCCAGGGCTGCCAGGTAGACCAGAAGGAACAGGATGACTTTGACAAGCTGAAACTCCCTGGTGCCAGAAAACCCCATTAGGAGGAATTCGGTCACTATGGTTAGGTTGGCCATTCCCTTCCTGGGGATGCTGGGAACTTTCTGTGTGGGGACAGAAAAGAGATATGAGAAAGTAAATGATGAGGACCAAACAAAGTCATCAGATGGTGGATAGAAAAGGAGGGAAACAATTTGAGAACACCAGATGGACCCAGACATCCCCTATTCCTGGTACAGTGTTAATTAGGCATTTGCTCCAGGAGCAGTGCTCCTCTTCTCAGCTTTGTAGTTCACTCCCTCATATCAAAAGATCTCTTGAAATCCCACATCCTCTAGGAGGCTTTCTCTGATTTGTTTTCTTCTTTTCAGATCATAACCACCAAACTAGGATCTCAACATTTTTGCACCGAAAGCTACCTGTAGCACTCTTGTACTCATCGATTTACATGCTTTACTATTCAATCAATCAATCAATCAAAGGTATTGACTGAGCATTTACTTTATGTAAAGCAGTATATTAAGTACTTGAGAAACCATAATTTCAAATAGTTGGTAGACACAATCCCTATTCATCTTTTCATTCAGTTTTCCCTCCTAGCTGTAAACTATTTTGTTCCTGTCTCCCTGTATCCACAAGGAGATACTTTGGCAGCTGCAGCAATATATTTTTGTTTTTTAGAGGCTCGGATTGCCTAGAATAATGAACTCACTCCTACAAAGTGTGCTAACTCATAGATTTTACTAGGAATACAAGGACAATATAACCGAGGGTGAAAATAGAATAGAAAGATACAGAGACCAATACAAGCTGGAAAAATAGTAATAAGCAAGATATACATCACCAATTTGGGAGAGCACCTCCATCTGATTTCAATGCTGGGGAATCCCATTCACAGTTTCAGAGTCCCAAATGGGAAAGTCCCGAGCAGAACGTCTTCTCTAAGGGGTGAGACTCCAAAGAGTAGAGGGGCTGTCCTTGGGTTTATATTGATAATCAAACAAAGAAAGCTCGGTGCCAAAACATAGAAATTTGCTTACTAGTCATTGGGTGACTCGAAAAAATAAGATTGGAGAAGAGCCCAATGAACTGGCTAGGTTCCCTGAACAATTCCACCTGGTATCTTGTTATCGTTACAGGATTGTAAGTATCCTTGGGCCCCCAGGAATTGTGGCCACAATTCCCAAGAGGGCCTCAAGGATGTGACTTTGGCTTTGTTCCTCCCCGGAAGCATAGCCAACACTCCAGGGCAACAGCAAAGTTCAGCAACTAGTCACGCTTGGACTTTAATAGGAAGGTCTTATTTATTAACTCTTCACCAACCCTTCTCGTTCCAGTTGGGTCCCCCTCCCGCCTTTGCCTTCCATGACTGGTTCCGAACCCTTCTGGTCCATGTTTGGGCCCCACCGCCTTTGCATTAGAGGCCTGGCTCCAAGCCCTACTCATTCCAATTTGGGCCCTCCGCCTTTGCCTTGCAGCCCTGACCCCCAACCCTTCTCATTCCAGGCCGAGCTCCGAAGCCTTCTCATTATAGTTTGGGTCCCCACTAGCCATATCTGTCTTCCAGACCTGGCCCCGAACGCTTCTTATTCCAGTTTGGAACCTATTGCCTTTGCCTTCTAGACCTGGCCCCCAACCCTTCTCATTCCAGTTTGCGCCCCACCCCTGTCCCCCCGACTTTGCCTTCCAGACCTGGCCCCTAATCCTTCTTGTATCAGCTTGGGCCTACCCTCCTTCGCATTGCAGGCCTCTCCCCCAACCTTTCTGGTTCCAATTTGAGCCCCGCCGCCTTTGCCTTCCAGGTCTGGCACTGAACCCTTCTTTTTCCAGTTTGGGTCCCCCGTCTTGCCTTGCAGGCCTGACCCCGAACCTTTTTCGTTCCAGTTCGGGCCCCCACGCTTTTGCTTTCCAGGCCTTACCCGGACCCCTTCTCATTCCAGTTTGGGTCCCACGGTTTTGCCTTGCAGGTCTGGCACATCCTTCTCTTTCCAGTTTGGGCACTGAGCCTTTTCCTTCCAGTTTTGCCCCCCTAACCTTTGCCTTGCAGGGCTGGCCTTGAACCCTTATCGTTCTAGTTTATGTCACCGGGTTTTGTCTTCTAGACCTGGTCCTGAACCCTTCTCTTTCCAGTTTCAGCCCCCCAACCTTGTCTTCCAGACCTGGCACCTAACCCTTCCCATTCCAGTTTGGCGCCCCCGCCCTTGCCTTGCAGGCCTGGCCCCCAACCCTTCTCGTTCCACTTTGGGCACCCAGCCTTTGCCTTCCAGATTCCCCCTCACCCCCAGCCTTCGCGTTGCAGACCCGGC
Organism: Ornithorhynchus anatinus; assembly: GCF_004115215.2. Classification (NCBI taxonomy): domain Eukaryota; kingdom Metazoa; phylum Chordata; class Mammalia; order Monotremata; family Ornithorhynchidae; genus Ornithorhynchus; species Ornithorhynchus anatinus. Next base: position 7,540,707 of record NC_041752.1, on the reverse strand, counting down.
CACGAATCCTTCTCGTTCCAGTTTGTGTTCCCCCGCCTTTGCCTGCCAGAATGGGCCCCGAATTCTTCTCGTTCCAGTGTCGACCGCCCCCCAACCTTGCCTTTCAGACCTGGCCCCGAACCCTTCTCATTCCAGTTTGGACCCCAGTGACTTTGCCTTCCAGACCTGGCCCCGAACGCTTCTCGTTCCAGTTTGGTGCTCCCCGCCCCCCGCCGCCTTTGCCTTCAAACACTGGCCAGAACACTTCTCATTCCAGTTTGCCCCCTCCCGCCTTTTCCTTCTAGACCTGGCCCTGAACCCTTCTCGTTCCAGGTTGGAGCCCCCCGTCTTCGCCTTGCAGGACTAGCCTCCAAGCCATCCCTTTCTATTTTGGATCACCCCGCTTTTGCCTTGCAGGCCTGGCCCCGAAACCTTCTCATCCCAGTTTGGGCCCCCCTGACTCTGCCGCCTCAACGTGGCCCCAAACTCTTCTCATTCCACTTTGTGGCCCCCAGCCTTTGCCTTGCAGGGCTGGCCCCCAAGCCTTCTCTTTATATTTTGGATCACCCCGCTTTACCCTTGCAGGCTTCACCTTTGCCTTCATGGCTTGTCCTCTCAGCCTTTGCCTTCCAGGCGTCGCCCTGAACCCTTCTGTTTCCAGTTTGGGACCCCGCCTTTACTTTGCAAGTTTGGCAATGAACACTTCTGGTTCCAATTTGCCCCCCCCCCCCCCGCCTTTGTCTTACAGACATAGCCCAGTACCCTTCTCTTTCCAGTTTGGGTCCCACACTTTTGCATTTCAGGTCTGGCCCCTCACCCTTCTTGTGCTAGGTTGTGTCCCCCCGGCCTTTGCCTTCAAAGCTTGGCCTCCCAGCCTTTGCATTCAAAGCCACGCCCCGCACCCTCTCGTTTCAGTTTGTGCCCCGAGCCTTTTCCTTCCAGTTTTGCCCCCCCCCACCCCAACCACTGCCTTGAAGGGCTAGCCTCGAACCCTTTTCATTCCAGTTTTTGTCCCCCGGCTTTTGGCTTCCAAACATGCCCCGAACCCTTCTTGTTCAAGTTTGGGCTGTGCTGCCTTTGCCTTCCAGGCCTGGCTTCTAACACTTCTCTTTCCAGTTTGGGCGCCCCAGCTTTTGCCTTCCAGACCTGACCCAAAAGCCATCTCGTTCAAGTTTCGGCACCCCGCCTTTGCCTTCCAGATTTGCCCACCTCCCCCAGCCTTTGCCTTTCAGGCCTGGCCCCCAACCCTTCTCGTTCCAATTTGGGCCTCCCTGCCTTTGCCTTCCCGAACTGGACCCGAACCCTTCTCACTCCAGTTTCGGTCCCCCCGCATTTGCCTTCCAGACCTGGCTCTGAACACTTCTCGTTTCAGGTTGGTCCCCCCCGACTTTGCCTTCCAGAACCCAAACCCTTCTCATTCCAGTTTGGGTGCCCCCGCCTTTGCCTTGCAGGCCTGGCCCCCGAGGCTTCTCTTTCCATTTTGGATCACACCGCTTTTGCCTTGCAGGACTGGCCCCGAAGCCTTCTCATTTGAGTTTGGTCCTCCAACTTTAGCCTTCCAGCCTTGCGCCCCCCGCCCCCCATACCTCAGACTTTGCTGCGCAGGCTGGGCCCCGAACCCTTCTCATACCAGTTTGGGTCCCCTCGATTTTGCCTTGCAGGCCTGGCCACAAAACCTTCTCTTTCCATTTTGGGCCCCCCTGCTTTGCCTTCCAGACCTGGCCTCAAACCTTCTCATTCCAGTTTGGGCCCCTCCCCCTTTGCCTTCCAGACCTGGACCCCAATGCTTCTCATTCCAGTTTGAGCTCCCCTGGCTTTGCCTTGAAGGCCTGGCCCCGAACGCTTCTCGTTCCAGTTTGGTCCCCCAGCCTTTGCCTTGCAGACCTAGACTCAAACCCTTCTCGTTCCAGGCCTGGCCATGAATCCTGTTCATTCCATTTTGGGGTCCCCGACCTTTGCCTTCTAGGCCTGGTGCCGAACCCATCCCATTCCAGTTTTGCCCCTCCCCGCCCACTGCCTTTGCCTTACAGGTCTAGCCCCGAGCCATTCTCTTTCCAGCTATGGCCCCCAGCCTTTTCTTTCCAATTTTGCCCCCTCCAGCCTTTTCTTTGCAGGGCTGGCACCGAACCCTTTTCATTCCAGACCTGGCCCCGAACCTTTCTCGTTCCAGTTTGGGTCCCCGCGCTTTGCTTTCCATCCCTGGCCCCGAACCCTTCTCGTTCCTGCATGTCCCCCACAGCCTTTGCCTTTCAGGCTTGGCCCCAAGCCCTTCTCGTTCCAGTTTTGGTTCCCAGCCTTTCCCTCCCACTTTTGCCCTTCGGCGACCCCCTCCCCAAGCCTTTGACTTGCAGGGCTGGCCCCAAACCCTTCTCGTTCCAGTTTGGGCCCCCCCGCCTTTGCCTTCCAGACCTGGTCCCGAACCCTTCTCGTTCCTCTTTGGGCCCCCTGCCTCTACCTTCCAGGCCTGGCCCCTAACTCTTCTCGTTCCAGTTTTGGCCCCCCCACCTTTGTCTTAGAGGTCTGTCCCCGACTCTTTCTCGTTCCAGGTTGGGCCACCCTGCCTTTGCCTTCCAGGCCTGGCCCTGAACCCTTCTTGTTCCAGTTTTTCCTCCCCCATCCAGTTTTGGCCCCCAACCTTTTCCTTCCAGTTTTTCACCTTTCCTCCACCAGACTTTGCCTTGCAGGGCTGGTCCTGAACCCTTCTGGTTCCAGTTTGGGTCCCCCCGCCTTTGCTTTCCAAGCCTGGACTGGGACACCTCTCCTCCCAGTTTGCCTACCCCCCACTCCAGCCTTTCCTCCCAGGCCTGACCCCGAATCCTTCTCGTTCCAGTTTGGGCCTCCCCCAGTCTTTGCCTTCAGACCTGGCCCCGAGCCCTTCTCTTTCCATTTTGGGTCCCCCACTTTTGCGATGCAGGCCTCCCCCTGAAACTTTCTCGCTCCATTTTGGGTTCCTCCGCTTTTGCCATGCAGGCCTCCTCCTGAAACCTTCTAGCTCCATTTTGTGTCCCCCTGCTTTTGCCACTGAGGTCTCCCCCAGAACCTTTCTTGTTCCAGTTTGCGTCCCCCAGCTTTTGCCTTGCAGGTCTCGGTAGACAGCGGGACAGGCGAGAACGAGGCACTGTGAGGAGGTTAGCGGCAGAGAAGTGGAGTGTATGGAGTGGATTGTAGAAAGAAAGAAGGGAGGTGAAGCAGGAGGGAGAAAAGTGATAAGAGCTTGGAAGCCAAGAGTAAGGAGTGTTTGCTTCATACCAAGGTTGATTTGCAACACTGGAGGTTTTTGAGGAGGGGAGAGACATGCCCAGCGGGTTTCTGTAGAGAGATAATCCGGGCAGCACAGTGAAGTATAGACTGAAGAGGGTAGAGATATGAGGATGGGAGATCAGAGATGAGGATGATGCAATAATCCAATCGGGATATTATGAGAGATTGTACCAGCAACGTAGCCGTTTAGATGGAGAGCTCTCATAATATCCCAGCTGGATTATTGTGTCAGCCTTCTCTCTGATCTCACTTCCTTCTGTCTCTCCCCGCTCCAGTCTATTCTTCATTCCGCTGCCCGGCTCATCTGCCTATAGAAACGCCCTGGGCATGTCACTCCCCTCCTTAAAAACCTCCAGTAGTTGCCTATCAACCTCTGCACGAAACAAAAACTTCTCACTCTAGGCTTCAAGGCTCTCCATCACCTTGCCCCCTCTTACCTCACCTCCCTTCTCTCTTTCTACTGTCCACCCCATACACTCTCCTCTGCCGCTCATCTCCTCACTGTCCCCCGTTCACTCCTATCCCGCCGTCGACCTCTGGGCCTACGTCCTACCGCTGTCGTGGAATGCCCTCCCTCCTCACATCCGCCGAACTGACTCTCTTCCCCTCTTTAAGGTCCTACTGAGAGCTCACCTCCTTCAAGAGGCCTTCCCAGACAGAGCGTCCCTTTTTCCCTTTGCTCCTTCTGCTCCCTCTCTGCTCCCCCTCCACCCTCTGCTCCCTCCTCCTTCCTTCCTTCACCTCCAGTTAAGCCCCCTTTCCCTCTGCTAGCGTGGCTCAGCGGAAAGAGCACGGGCTTTGGAGTCAGAGGTCATGGGTTCGAATCCCTGCTCGGCCCCTTGTCAGCTGTGTGACTTTGGGCAAGTCACTTCACTTCTCGGTGCCTCACTTACCTCATCTGTAAAATGGGGAAGAAGACTGTGAGCCCCACGTGGGACAACCTGATTCCCCTGTGTCTACCCCAGCGCTTAGAACAGTGCTTGGCACATAGTAAGCGCTTAACAAATAGCAACATTATTATTCCCTTCCCCTTCCATCAGCACTGTGCTCATTTGTTTATATATTTTATTACCCTATTTGTTTTGTTAATGAAGTGTACATTCCCTTGATTCTATTAATTGTGATTTTGTTGTCTTGTTTTTCTCCATCTGTCTCCCCCGATTAGACTGTAAACCCGTCATTGGACAGGGATTGTCTCTATCTGTTGCCGAATTGTACATTCCAAGCGCCGAGTACAGTGCTCTAGACATAGTAAGGGCTCAATAAATGCTATTGAATGATTGATTGAATGAATGAATGAGAGGAAAGGCTGAATCTTGGCGATGTTGTGAAGGTGAGACCGGCAGCTTTTGATGTCGGATTGGATGTGTGGGGTGAATGAGAGAGCAGAAACAAGGATAACACCAGAGTTGCAGGCTTGGTAGACGGGAAGGATAGTTGTGCTGTCCACAGTGATGGGAAAGCCAGGGAGAGGACAGGGTTTGGGAGGGAAGATAAAGATCTCAGACTTTGTCGGTAGGACTTCCAGGTGGAGATGTGCTGAAGGCAAGAGGAGATCCTAGCCTGGAGGGAGGGAGAGAGAACAGGGGAGGTGATGTAGATTTGGGTGTAATCTGTGTAGAGATAATAGTCGAAGCCTTGCGAGTGAATGAGTTCACCAAGGGAGTGAATATGGATGGAGAACAGAAGGGGACCAAGAACTGATCCTTGAGGAACACCTACAGTTAGGGGATGGGAGGGGGAGGAGGAGCCCACGAAAAAGACTGAGAATGAATGGCTAGAGAGATATGAGGAGAACCAAGAGAGGAGGGAGACCGTGAAGTCAAGGTTGGATAACGTGTTTAGGATAAGGGGATGGTCGGCAGTGTCAAAGGCAGCTGAGAGGTGGAGGAGGATTAGGATAGAGTAGGAGCCATTGGATTTGGCAAGCAGGAGGTCATTGGTGACCTTTGAGAGGGCAGATTCTGTGGCGTGGAGGCAACGGAAGCCAGATTATAGGGGGTCGAGGAGAGAGTTGGAGGAGAGGGATTCGAGGCAGCGAGTATAGACAAGTGTAGGAGTTTGGAAAGGAAGTGTAGGAGGGAGATGAGGCAATAACTGGAGGGGGCATTGCGGTCAAAAGAGTGGGGTTTTTTAGGGTGGTGGAGATGTGGATATGATTGAAGGCGGAGGAGAAGAAGCCGTTGGAGAGTGAACAGTTGAAGATGTGAGTTAAGGAGGGGAGGAGGGAAGGGGTGAGAATTTTTATAAGGTGAGACGGAATGGGGTCTGAAGCACAGGTGGAGGGGGTGGCACTTGAGAGGAGGGATGAGATCCCCGCTGGAAATGGGGATACTGCTGGAAACGATTGGAAAGTTGAGCAGGGAGTCGAAAGTGGTGGAGATGGAGAAGGGGAAGGGGTGACCTTGGGAAACTCAGACCTGATGCTGTTAATTTTCCTAATGAAGTAGGTGGCCAGATCGTTTGGGGGGGGTGAAGGATGAGGGAGGGGGAGGAACAGGGGGCCTGAGGAGAGAATTAAATGTCCGGAACAGCTGACAGGGGTGATGGGAATGGGTGTCAATAAGGGAAGAAAAATAGTTTTGCCTTGCAGAGGAGAGGGCATAGGTAAGGCAGGAGAAGATAAATTTAAATTGAACATGGTTAACAGTTGGCCTGGTGTTCAGGCTTCCGCCAGCAGCGTTCAGCAGCTCGAGCATAAGCACGAAGGAGGCAGACAGTGGCAGTGATCCAGGGTTGTGGGTTATTGATGCGAGAGCGACGAAGGGATCAGGGAGCAAGTGAGCTGAATTGAGTAGAGAGGATGGAGTTGAGAGCAACAGTTTGGTCATCAAGAGTGGGTAGAGAGGATAGGGAGGCAAGGAGGGGTGTGATGCTTTGGGAGAGATGGATGGGGTCAAGAGAGTGGAGGTCTCTGTGGGGTAGTAATACAGATTTACAGGGAGGAGGAGTGTGAGAGAGGAGGCAGGTGTTCAGAGTGAGGGATTTCAGAGTTCGTGAGGGTGGAGATAGTGCAGCAGTAAGAGATGATGGGATAGAAGTCGTGACCAGGTTGGTGAGTGGGCGAGGTGTGATGGAGCAGGCGTTTGGCAGAGTCAAGGAGTGATAGAAGGCAGGCGGCAGAGGAGTCACCGGGTCCATCCATGTGGATGTTGAAGTCACCGAGGATCAGAGTGGGTATGGAAAAAGAGAGAAGGACGGAAAGAAAGGGGCCAAAATGGTTGAAAAATGTGGAGATGGGGCCAGGGAGTGCGGTAGATGACAGCTACAAGAATCTGGAGGGAGTGTAGAGGCAGATGATACGGGCTTCAAAGGAGGAGAAGGCAAGAGAAGGGGGAGGAGGGATAGTGCGAAAGTGGCATTGGGTTATGAGAAGGAAGCCGACACTTTCTCCTTTCCCAGTGAGTCTAGGGGAGTGGAGAAGAAGAGGACTCCGCTGGAGAGAGCAGTAGCAGAGTCGTGTCGTCGAGGGTGAACCAGATTTCAGTGATGGGGAGAAGAAGGAGAGAGCAGGACAGAAATGGGTCAAAGATGAAGGGGAGCTTACCTATGATGGAGCGGGGGTTCCATAGGCCACAGTTGGCAGCAACTGTGGAGGGAGGGGAGGGGGGGAAGGGAGGGTTTGGATGGGAATGCGTTGGCGGGGTCCTGGGTGGGGGAGGGAGACGAGGGGTGGCGCTGAGACAAGAGGACTGGGATGGGGAGGGGGGCGGTGAGAAGAGGGAAGGGGTTGCAAGGGAGGGGCCTGCACAAAAGGAGGGGGATTAGGGTTGGCTCTGGTACAGAGGGAGTCTAGGAAGGGGGCGGGGAGGTGGGGTGGGGGTGGAGCTAGTGGAGGGAAAGAGCTGGGTGGGAGAGGAAAATGGGAAGGTGAGGATTGAGAAGGGCAGATGGGAGAAGGGAAATTGTAAGGTCATGGTGAGTTCAGTGAGGTAAACGACAGCACTAAGAGCAGTTACCAATTAACTTGCGATAACAACAACAACATAGTCGGGTGATGTCCAGAATAGAAGGTTGAATTGTCCATGGGTCATTCAAATCTGAATGGCTAATAGCAAGGAGAGTTCAGGGGCTCTTGACTGAATTGTCTCTGAGGCGGTAAAGGAGGGAGTCCTGTGGGTGGCAGTTCTGGAGAAGGGTGAAATCGTTATAGGGGACATAGGAGAGGAAAAACCTGGGGAGAGGAGTAAATAACCAAATAACATGGGTGGGAAGAGTATGTGTGAATGCAGGTAGTTGCTAAAAGTAACACAATTAGAAGAAGGCCATTGTTACTCGGTGGAGGGGGTTAAGGGGGAAGCAGTCACATCCAGTCCGACCACAGAGAAGGAGGGAGTGGGAGCTCCCCAAAGATGGTCGCTTCTTGGCGGGGGGAGCTGGGGAACACAATGCCCCATGCCTCTGAGCGGGGGCTGGGGAGCACAATGTCCCACGACCCTGGTTAGCTACCTGGACGGACTAAAGGTCGCTTCGAGGGGTGGTTCTAGTGATCATGGGAGGGGTGCTAGTCCAGGGGAGTTGGATGATCAGCAAAGAGATCAGAGATCATCTGGGAGATAGACGAGGTTCCTACTGGCTGTGGGGCCTGCGACGGCGGGGTGGGGAGGGAGGGGACGATGACTACCCAGGGCGGTTCCCCGTATCGGTGTCCTCGGGTGGGGGTGTAGATGTCTGGGAGGGAGAGATGACCATAATCCCAAAGGCAGGTCATTGGAGACTGATAGCAGGCTTCTCAGGAACAGAGATCTTGGCGCTCCCGCGGCAGCGTCCAGAGGGGAAAGATCCTACTGGGAATAGGGGGACTGGCAGTCCGATGGCGCGGTTCCTTAGGAGACGAGATCTTGTCACTTCCCTCCTTAGATGAGGGAACTGGGGCACAGAGAAGTTAAGTGACTTGCCCAAAGTCACACAGCTGACAAGTGGCAGAGCTGAGATTAGGACCCATGACTTCCGACTCCCATGCCCCTGCTCTTTCCACTATGCCACACTGCTTCTACTTCTATTAGGTCACACTTCTACCCTCTCCTACTACATTCACACTCATACTCACTCTCACACTCTCATATTACAACCCAGCCCACACACTTCACTCCTTAAATACTAACCTTCTCACTGTGCCTCACTTACTTATCTCACCTCTGACCACATCCTTTCTCTGGATTGAAATGCCCTCACTCCTCAAATCAGACAGAAAATTACTCTCCCTCCACCCTTCAAAGCCTTATTGAAAGCACAGTTCCTCCAAAAGGCCTTCCCAGACTAAGCCCCCCTTTCTTCTTCTCCCACTTCCTTCTGCATCTCTCTGATTTGCCCTCTTTGTTCTTCCCCACTCCCAGCCCCATTGCACTTATGTACATATCTGTATTTTTTTTGTTTGTATTTTTGTCTGTCACCCTACTCTAGACTGTAAGGTTGTTGTGGGCAGGAAATGGGTCTGTTTATTGATGTATTGTACTCTTCCAAGCGTTCAGTACAGTGCTCTGCACACAGCAATTACTTAGTAAATAATTTGAATGAATGAATGAATGAATGAATGAATGAGCTGCCACTGTTAGAAGTCCTAAAATTCAGCACAGTGCCCCCAGGGAACTCCATGTGATAAACCTAATGAACTGCAGTGGCCAACTGTGGGTTCTGAGGCTGCCAGCCCCGACTTTTAGGAGCAGAGGGTCTGGAGTCATGACACGCTGGATGAATCAGGAGATCGAGGCATCAAGAAGCTAACTGAGAAGTAGCATGGCATAGTGGATAGAGCACAGGTCTGGGAGTCAGGAGGTCATGGATTCTAATCCCGGCTGCTCCACTTGTCTGCTGTGTGACCTTGGGCAAGTTACTTCACTTCTCTGTGCCTCAGTTACCTCACCTGTAAAATGGGGATTGAGACTCTGAGCCCCCCATGGAACAGGAGCTCTATCCAACTTGATTTACTTGTATCCACTCCAGTACTCAGTACAGTGTCTAGCACATAGTAAGGGCTTAACAAATACCACAGTTATTATTATTAATAATAGTGACTGGTTCCAGAAGATACTGCAGAAAGGTCAATATCTCTCCAATCTGGAGCCAGCCCTTGGAAGAGAGGTCCAGGACTATCTGCACCGTGAGCAGATTACAAAAGCTGAATGTCAGAGTGCTTGTGTGATGAACAAAGACTAAATTAGCCAGCAGGGGTTCTCCCTCTACTCATGGAACATTACAGGTAGAAAATAAAGTGCTAGTATTAATGGGATAGAGTTTGAGTTTTAGAGGCCTCACTGTCTGTGTACCCTAAAGCTCCTGAAAACATAGATTTTAACTAGATAGTAAATAAACCTAATTGATCTACATCTAATAACCCCTGCTTGATGAATGGGGTGATGGGGTTTTAACACCACCCCAGGCAGGGAGTCCTTTTTATACCACACTAATAAACCTATTGATGAAATGCAGAGAAGATAAATGTTCTCAAACAAACGTATGTAAGCAGGCCAGTCCTTGGCAAGTGGATAAATGTGATGGGGGATGACACACTCCAGGGAAGCTAGTTTGATTTTGAGTGTGGGGGCAAATTAGGGGAGGACAGTGGTGGGGGACCCAAGAGTGGTCAGAGCTCTGTAGGGACTGATGAGATGCTCGGAAAGGGAAATATGTAAAGAGGGGGAAAGAAAGTTAGAAAGTCAGGAAGAGAGCTGGAGAGAGGGAAAGGGGAGAGAAGAAGAGGGGGTGAGAGGCAGGGTGGCCTAGTAAATGGAGTATGGGTCTGGAAGTCAGGGTTCGAACCCTGACTCCTCCACCTGTCTGCTGTGTCACTTTGGGTAAGTCATTTCACTTTTCTGGGACTCAGTTACCTCATCTGTAAAATGGGGATTAAGACTGTGAGCCCTGTGTGGGACAAGGACTGAGTCCAATCACATTATTTTGTACCTAACCCAGATTTTAGTACAGTTTCAGACTCATAGTAAGTTCTTAATAAATACCAAAAAAAAAAAAAAAGGTGAAAGAAGGGGAAAAGGATAGGAAGGGGGTCATGGTGTTCACCATGGCTGCTGCAGTATTTTTCACCCAGAGTTCGATTAAGGCAAGCCATCTGCCTATCTGCCTCCCACCCTACAACGTGTTCCTCCACTGACCATTAGTTCAGTGACCCAGGGTGGAGCCGCTCAGTGATGTTACTATGGAGTTGAAATGCCAGTTTTGAAGCCTTTTCCTCCCATGGGCTCCCACCCCCTTCTGCTCCTAGAGCCACATGGAGTGACTGGACTCAGGACAGGGGATGGTAGAGTGGAGCTGCATTCCAGCTAGTTTCAAAGAGAGGAGTGGGGAGGTGTTAGAGGATGAACAGCAGCAGCCCAACCATGGTCACACCAGAGGGATTCTGGTTCTGGGTACCTGGGGGAGACTCCCTATTCAACCATCTCCTCCCACCTACCATCACGCTCCACTGCCTCCCCACCCCGACGTCCAACTATCTTTTCACCTTCTCATAAAACAAACTGCCAACTTCCTACCTCATCCCTCTCATGCTCTTACCGAATTAGACATCCCCTGGATCTCATAATACTAGTCACTGTACAATCGGTAACCTCACCAACTCTGGAATTTAACTTCTGACCACAATCGAATGTTTTCTCTTTCACACATGCCCTCCTGGAAAAACTTCCAATTTTTTTTTTACCCCCTCGACTTATCCCAAGCCACCACGCCTTATTAAGTTTTCCTACCCAAATTCCTTTATCGTGGTGAACAAACCTATGCCCTCAACTCTGCCCTCTCCACCAAACTTAACTCCCTTGCTACTTCTCTGCCACTTGTCAGCTGTGTGACTGTGGGCAAGTCACTTCACTTCTCTGTGCCTCAGTTCCCTCATCTGTAAAATGGGGATGAAGACTGTGAGCCTCACGTGGGACAACCTAATTACCCTGTGTCTACCCCAGTGCTTAGAACAGTGCTCTGCACATAGTAAGCGCTTAACAAACACCAACATTATTATTCTCTCTACATTCAACAATCTCACACCCATCTCCTGTAATGAACCACCCTCATTCCACTCACATGCTCACACTATAGAGTGCTGATGGTGGAAATTTAGACAATGGGTCGAATGTCCATCTGAAATTCTCCCTCATCTGTTATATAACTGTGTTTTCTGCCCGGCCACACTTATCCTCCTCCCATATAGACTTCCATGCCTACTGCCCACCTCCTCCCAAAGGCCTTTCCTAACTAGGCTCTCATTTTCTCTTCTCCTACTTTCTTCTGCACTGCACATTTACTTGGATTTGCACTCTTTATCAACCCCTCCCTTAGTGCCAAGGATACACATATCAGTAAATGCTTTATTTATATTAATTCTGTCTTTCACTCCAGACTGTAATCTCATTATGTGCAGGGAATGTATCTATCAGCTCTGTTATACTGAATTTTCCCAAGCGCTTAGTATTCAGTAAGTTCTGCACTCAGTAACCACTCAATAAATACAATTGATCGATAGTGTACTAAGTGTCTACTGTATGATGAACACGGTCCTGGGTGCCTAGTCTGGGCAGAATGCTATTCTGGTAGCCTCTTGTTTGTAGAGTGCTGTCCTGAGGACTTACGGAGAAGACAGAAGTAAAGGGAGCAGCCTCATTTTCGAGGGGCTTCCAGTGTAATGGGAGAAGCAGCAGGCATGAAATGACAGAGGGGCCCCTGCCCAGAGAGAGCAGGGACACTGGAAATTGATCTGATAGATCGATGGACTAGCAAAAATTTAAAAATGAATCCCACGCAGGTCAGGTGAATGAGTTTCACATTTTTAAGTGAGTAGCTCTCTCAATCAATCAATCAATGGTATTTATGGAGCACTTGCTATATGCAGAGCACTGTATTAAGTGCTTGAAAGAGTGCAATGCATCAGCGTTGGTAAACATGTTCCCTCCCCGCCCAGAGTTCGCAGTAAAAAGGAAGAGACAGAGATTAAAATAAATTACTGATGAAGGAATTGGGGAGAACTGGGCTATGCATTTTAGTGCTCTGGGCCTGCTTTCAGGCTCTACTTCACTGTAACTAGGCCCCAGAGGGGTAGGTGGGCCCTGAGAGTGTGGGTAAGCCTGTGTTGCCAACTGAGACCCGGGGGTGTGGGCGAGACTTGTGGGCTTGAATTCCGGGGAGGGTTTTCTGGGGCACTATCAATTCAGCATCCAGCCTCCAGGAGGTGCATTAGTGGAGGCACACAGGGGATCCCGGGGGTGGGGAATAAATGGAATGTATCCAGGGGATCCCAAGTGCCAGCAGCCTCATAAGGACTGGGGAGCCAGAGGAAAGGGTAAGCAGCTCTAAGAGTGGCACGGAGCAGAGCAGGCACAGCAGTAAGGAGTGGGGCAAGAAGTAGTCTTCAGTGTAGACCTCGACCCATTTTTGTGGGGGCACAAGATAGCCGAAGATCTGGAGATCTGGGTTGTGGTAGAGGTTGGGTGGTGGTGAACTTTTACGGAGATGGGGAGGCTAATAATAACAATAATCCTGGAATTTGTTAAGCGCTTACTATGTGCCGAGCACTGTTCTAAGCGCTGAGATAGATACAGGATAATCAGATTGTCCTACATGAGGCTCACAGTCCTAGTCCCCATTTTACAGATAGGTTAACTGAGGCACCGAGAAGTCAAGTGACTTGCCCCAAGTCACACATCTGACAGGTGGCGGATTAGAACCCATGACCTCTGACTCCTAAGACCGTGCCCTTTCCACTGAGCCACGCTGCTTCTCAGGCTGACACCCTGTTCTTTTATGGTATCTGATAAGCACTTACAAGGTGCCAGGCACTGTACTAAGAGCTGGGGTAGATACAAACTAATCAGATTGAACGCAGTTCATGTCCCACGTGGAGCTTTCAGTCTTAAACTCCATTTTACAAATGAGGCAACTGAGACACAGAGAAGGAAAGTGACTTGGCCAAGTTCATATGGCAGAGTGGCAGAGCTGTGATTAGAACCCAGATCCTTCTGACTCCCAGGCCTGTGTTCTATGGGGGGAGGAAGGAAACCCAATCCACTCAGGAAACGAGCTCCAAATCAGAGGTTGGGGGCTACGTGATGCCACGGGGGAGGGGCCTCCTGGCTCCCAGCTCCTCCCCTCCACAGGGTCAGTTGAATTCAGGGACTCAAAAGGCTCAGGCCCTGGGACCCGGTATACAGGGGCCCCGGCTGACTCCCAAAATTGCACCTGCTCGAGACCTGACCAAGATAACCGAAGCTCCAGCCAGGATAAATATTGAGTCCTGGTTAAAACAGTGGATGCAAGGCAGCCCATGCTAGCTCTAAAAAGGGGCACTGGCCCATGCATGACAAGGCATGGGTAGCACGAGAGAAGAGCTTGCATGTCCCAGGAGCACCGTTAAAACCTGCCACCGCCCCTGCCTCCTCTCCCCTCTTCCCAGGTAGCTCACCCAAAGGACTATGAATGGAGGGATGTCGCCTGGAGATGAGTTTGTTCGGGAATCGGCATGGCGAGAGAGAGAGAGGGAAAGAGACCGGGGATAGAAAGCCTGGGTTTTATACAGAATTTATTCTACGAGGCGAATTTAATTATTTGAGTTTTTTGGACACAGCGAATTGAATTATTTGATTATTTTTGGACACGACGAATTGAACCTCCTTTTAGAGAGGAATATGATTACTTAATGATATTAGAGCTTCCCTATCGGAAGGAGTATACTTATGTGTTACCTGCGCGTAGCAAAACCCCCAGGTCCCACCAAGGAGGAATTTGCTTATGGTTTGTTCGCACTTGATGAGGCGGCTAGCTACCACCCATGAGAACTTCCCACATGGGAGGAATCCACTTATGTTTTACACACCCATGGCGAAGCGCCTGGCTTCCAGCCCCACAAGCGTTCAGCGGGACGGGAACTTCACCCATCCCGTGGCTTCTTACTCGGTCCAGGTAGAGCGGTCTTCCCACACTTTGGGTAGAGGTGACCCACAGCCAGCTGCCGCAAGTCTCGATCCGCTGCACAGAAAGTCAGAGGCTTCAGGTATTTATCACTTGTGCTTCTAGGCCATTTCAGCTTCCAGCCTTAGTTTATCCAATCCCCGTCCGCCCCCTTCTCCATACCTAATTTGATTGACGTGAAGGCGAGGGACACTTCTTGTATTCCTGGCTAGGGCTACCAATCTAGCAGTTTTGGTTGTGGCGTCGGTATGCCACCCGCGCTTCCGATTCCGCCTTGCTGGCTCTGTAGCATTTGACCTGGGGATGGTGGGTACCCCGGGGTCACCTTGGGACAAGGGGTGAACACAAATAGATGCTCTTCACCAATGCTGATCATACCAGGCCCTGGCTGTTCATCTCCAGGAGGGATTCTGGTGATTCTGAGGATAGAAGAGGTCCCTAGGTGGCTCTGCATAGAGATGGGGAGACGTGAATGTTTTGTGTAAGTGGCATAGAGGTGATCCTTGTCTGCCAATCCTTTACTAAGGCCTGGGGGGAGGGGCGGGTGTAGGATTGGATCCACATCTTCCAGACCAGGACACAACTGGGGTGGGGACTGGCCTCCCAATCCAGGAGTTCTGTATTGGAGATGGGGTGGGGAGAGTGTGGAGGACGCCTCAGGGTAGGCATTGGCAAGAAAATCTATCAGGGCATAAATCCACGGTCAACCTAGTCCTTGACTCCTCCCTGCCCCTGCTTGCAAGGAGACCCCTGAAACACAACCTCACTATGGATCTGCAGAACTAATCCACCGTGACAGAGTTCATCCTCCCGGGTCTGTCCAGCCGCCCAGAGTTGCAGCCGGTCATCTTCACGCTGATCCTCACCATGAACCTGTCACCCGTCGCTGGAGACAGGTTCTTTCGGGAATTGGAGTGGCAAGAGAGAGAGGCCGGGGATGGAAAACCTGAGTTTTGTAGAGACTTTATTTCGCGGGGCCAATTGAATTAATTAATTATTTAGATACGACAATCTCGGCCTTCCCTTTTGGGGGAAATATGGTGTTAAAGCTTTCCCTTTGGGAGGAATATGGTGTTAGAGCTTCCCTAACGAGAAGAATACACTGGTATGCTACTCGCGTGTGGGCGGACACCAGGGCCCGCCCAGGCAGAGCTCACTTATGGTTTACTCACAATGTAGTGAGGCGGCTAGTTCCCACCATGTGCGCACCCATTCAGGAGGAACCCACTTAGGCGTTAAACCCACTTGCAAGTTAAAACCCACTTATGCGTTAGACACACTTGTACGTTAAAACCCACTTATGCGTTAAGTTCACGTATGCGCTACTTGCACGTGGTGAGGTGGCTAGCTCTCACCATGTGCGTACCCACTCGGGAGGAATCCACTTAAACGTTCACTCTACTCCCTTATACATTACCCACTTATGCACTAGTCTCACATATACGTTACACTTACTTATACATTACCCACTTATGCATTAGACCGTTATGCGTTACACTCACTGGTCCTGCGACTCCTGTCTCTGCACATTTGTCCTAGTGGCAGAATGGGCGTCTGGCGCTCTGGGCAGGGAAAGACACGTGGGTGGCTGTTGCTATCACTATGATCTTCCAAGAGAGAGACCAGAGCAGCAGAGGCGACAGGTATTTATTACCTGTGGTTTGGGTGGTCCCAACTTCCTTCCTGTTCAATCTCCGCCCCTTCCGCTCCCTCCCCTTCCATACTTTATTGGGTGGGCAGGGAGGTAGGGGGCACTTATCTTCCAGTCCCGCCCCCTCTGGCCAGAGAGGTTATGTCACCGATGGCATTTTGACCTTGGGGCAGCCGGTGCCCAGGTCCACCTTGGCACAGTACCCAATCAACCTGGCTGGAAAGAGACTGATCATTACGCTCAGCTGGAATGACACCAAGCTGTGGACCCCTATGTACTTTCTGCTCAGCCAGTTCTCCTTTGTGGACATGGCTTTCGCCTCAATCACGTAGATCCTAGTCCACACCTTTTCCAAGCGTAAAGCCATCCCTTATGGGAGCTGCTTTGTCCAGGTGACCTTTATCTTGGCTGTGGGCAACATGGAGGGCTACCTGCTGGGCACCATGGCCTATGACTGCTACGTGGCCATCTGCAGGCCCCTTCACTATGCCATAATCATGACCCAGGATCTCTGCGCGTGCACGGTGCTTGGGTCCTGGATCCTGGTGACCCTCCATGATGCTCTGCATGGCATCTGGCTGTCTCTGGCATCCTACTGCAACAACCGCATCTTGCACTTCTTCTGTGACATCCCCTTCCTGGTGTCACCTGCCTGCTCCAAGCCCTTTCTGAATGACCTGGTGGTCTTTACCGAGGGTATCAGTGTGGTCGTCTCTCCCTTTCTGCTCATCTTGGCCTCCTATGCCCACATCGGAGCTGCCTTGCTACGCCTGCACTCAGCTGAGGGGCTGCACAAAGCAGTGTCCACCTGCAGCTCCCATGTGTTGGTGGTGACACTGTTCTATGGCATGATAATCCGCTTGTACTTCCATCTCCCTAGCCACTCCAACCTGGAACAGGACACGGTGGCATCGCCCATGCTGAACCTATTCATCTATAGCCTACGGAATCACGATGTTCAGGGGGCCATGCACAGGCTTCTGAGGAATCACGATGTCCAGGGGACCATGCACAGGCTTCTGAGGAAGGGCCTTCGGCGTCCCAGCTGATGAGCCCATCCCTTACCTTCCCACCCCCACTTCTCTCTGACCAACCATGACCTCCGACCCCTAAGCCCCTTGCACATGCTAAGGGGCAAATTGGGAGCCAGTATAGAGCCCCTGGCTGGTCAGAGATGGCAGTCTGATTTGGCCCCGTGGACATTGTTTGGAGTCGCCCGGCCATCCCACTGGTCTGCTGGGGGGTCTGCCCCATTCGTGTTCAGTTTAGCTGATTGCCAATAGTCCTGGAGCCCCTGGGGTAAGAGTAATGGTAGAACCGTCCCAGGAAGAGTTTTTATTGACTGCTGGCCTCCTGTCCAGGACTGAGTGGGGGAATCTGCTGGCGGTGGAGAGAACCTGGGCTGGGGGATGAGCCAGTGCAGTTTGGGGTGCAGGAAGGAACAGAACAAGGATATAGTGAATCTAGGATTGTCCCTGAGATAAAAACCCTGGTCATCTTTCCACCTTGGACAAACCAGAGAGGGCCAGACTGATTGGGAAGCAGGCGTCCAGGTGGCCAAATCCAGGTGGGCAGACAATGCACCAGGGCACTGACTCAGGGGTGCCTCTGCGTTGTGGGACTGGATTTGTTGAGAAGCTCTTTTACCTGTAGTGATGTCATCTTGTTCTCAGCTCTGTCCCTGCTCCCTACTGATCCTGCATGTGTTCAGTATTGCTGCTGCTGCTGCTGCTGCTGATGGCTCTTCTGAACACCCACATCAGCCTTGAGTCATGACATATATTTTCTGCTGTTAAGAGGGAAAAGGGTGTGAGTCTGGAGCTCCTCAGCCCTCAACATGCTCAGGCTGGGGCCACCTTTCTGAGAGTGAAGGTGGAAGACTGCCAGCCCAGAGTAGAGCTGTACCAGACACTGACCACTGGATAGGTTCCCGTGTCAGTTCAGGGGGCTGAAATTAGGAGTCATGGGATGGTGGCAGTGATTCCGTCTGATTCTCGGACGGTCATGTTAGGAAGCTCTGGTAGTTGGAGGGTCGGGGTGGATGTTGAGGTCCCATGATAGTGGTAAACCTGGGCAGAGGTGGGCTGTGGCAGGGCAGACTGGCTGGACACAGGAGCGGATGGGGCGACCACAGAGGCAAGGATGAGGAGGAGGCCCAGACCCTCACTGGCTAATCTCAATCCCCGTGTAGAGGGAATCCACACTTTGGAGGGAACATGGGGAATTTCTGACCATTCTCTAGGAGTCCGATCCCATTACCCTAGGGATCCACTTCCACAAGGCTGCCCTGGTGGGGGCAGTCAGGAAGGGCATGCGTGCCTGAGCAGAGTCTTAGGGAGGACGTAGCCAAATGAGGCCTGTGGTACCTGCACTGCATATGGGAAAGCTTCTTTTCATCACTGACCCGCTCCTGATCCAGTCACTGCTCCTCTTTGTCATCACCGAAACCTGGCTCTTCCCAGATGACATTCTCCCCTGCCAATACCTCCAGAGGAGACCCTCATCTTTTTCCATTCCCTGAGATGCCCTGGGAAAGGGGGAGGATTTGGCTTACTTCTTGCTCTCCAATGCCACTTTCACACCATTCCACCTCCCCATCTCTCTCTTTCCTTTTCTTTGAAGCCCACATCACCCACCTCTACCACCGACTCCAGATGCTATTCACAGTCATCTACCGCCACCCAAGCCCCACCTCCTCTTCCCGGCAAAGTTATTTCTTCATCCTCATTGACTCCCTTGTTGTATGGTCAGACTCCATGGGAAACATTTGGGCAAGCACAGTCAAGGCCGACCCCTGCTCCATCCTGCCTCGTTAATTGCACAGCGCCGGCGTAGTGCCAACCCCAGGTGGGAGGAAGACGGACTTGCTGGAGGAAGGAGGCCCCAAGGCAGCAACAAGACCGTACGGTGATTGACCACCAAGGACTTATCACCTCGCGAATCTTGGGGCCCCAGAGGTATCTGGAAGGGAGCATCGAGCCAGGTGGTCGATGCCTCCCTCTCCTCCGCCCATACAGGGCCCATTTTGTTCTTGGCACACCAGAGGGGATATAAGACAGTGCATGCGGGGGGAGGGTGCAGTGTGATCTCTCCAAGTCCACCAGACGCCACGGACTGTTCTGTGGGTAAGCCTCCCCCCCCCCCCCCCCCCACCCCGCGTTCCACTCTAAACTATCAACCTGGACTTATCTACCTCTTTCTTGGGTATTCCGTTATTATCGATATACTGGGGACGGGCAGTCTACAGAGGCTCCGGTCCATCCCGGTACACATATGCATTGCCCTTGCCAGTTATTTCAGACTTTCAACTCCCTCCTCGAATACTCGCCCTCCCCTCTCCACTTCCCCTATCTCTTTCTCCCAATGGCCTGCCTGAACTTCATTGAGAAAATTGAAAGCTTTACACAAGATCTCCCTACAATCTTCCCTGCTCCTCTCCAGTCCCTCCCTGTTTCTGCCCTTTCAACTCTCCCATCTTTCCCAGGACTACCTCCATGGGAGACCTCCTGCTTTCTCTCAAAATCCACCCCATCCACCTGCACCTCTAATCCTAACCATGCACACCTTATCAAAGCACTTGTCCTCTCCTTTCTTCCCTCTCTGACTGCCATCTTCAACTGTTCACTCTCCAATGGCTTTTTCCCCACTGCTTTCAAACAGTTAATTTCTCCCCGATCCTAAAAAAAATCCTCCCTTGAACACGTGGCTCCCTCCAGTTCTGGTCCTATCTTCTTCCTACCATTCCTCTCTAAGGTCCTAGAGCATGGTATCTAAACCCACTGTCTTCACTTCCCCTCCTCCAATTCTCTCGTTGACCCCCTCCTATCTGACTTCCTTCCCCTTCTCTACTCAGAAACTGCCCTTTCATTGGTCACCATTGGTCTCCTTGTTGCCAAATCCAATGGCCTCTTCTCCATCCGAATTCTCCTCCATATTTCAGCTGCCTTCGACATTGTTGACCATGCACTTGGAAATATTAACCAACTTTGTTTTCACTGACACTGTCTTCTCCTGGTTCTCCTCCTATCTCTCTGACCACTTGTTCTCAGTCTCTTTTGCGGGCTCCTCCTCTGCATCCCAACACACAAATGTGGAAGTCCCTCAAGGCTCAGTTCTGAGTTGCCTTCTATTCTCCTACTACACCCAATCCCTTGGAAAACACATTCACTCCTATGTCTTCAACTACCATCTCTAAGTGGATGATTCCCCAATTTACATTTCCAGCAGACCTCTCTGCAGTCTCACATTTCCTCCTGTCTCCTGGACATCTCTACATGTATGTTCCACCAACACCTCAAACATAACAAGTCCAAAACTCCTCATCTTCCCATTCAAACCCTGTCCTCCCCTTGATTTTCCCATCATTGTAGACAGCACCATCATCCTCCCTACCTCACAGGCCTATAAGCTTGGTTTTGTCCTTGACTCATCTCTCTCATTCAACCCAAATATTCAACCTGTCACCAATTCCTGTTAGCTTAACTTTCACCACATCACTAAAATCCATCGTTTCCTCTCCATCCAAACTGTACCACATTAATCCAAGCACTTTTCTTATCCTACCTCTATTACTGCATCAGTAATCAGCTGACCTCCCTGCTTCCCGTGCTTCCCCAGCCCAGCCCATACTTCACAATGCTGCTTGGGTCATTTTTCTGCAAAAATGTTCAGTCCATGTCTTCCCACTCCTCAAGAACCTCTAGGGGTTGTCCATCCACTCCCGCATCAAACAAAAACTCTTTACCATTGGCTTTAAAGCACTCAATCACCTTATCCCCTACTACCTTACCTCGCTGCTTTCCTTCTACAACCAGTCCACAGAGTTCGCTCCTCTAATGCCACTCTGACAACTGTACCTCTATCTCGTATACATCACCATCGACCTCTCACCCACGTCCTGCCTCTGGCTAGACTGCTCTCCCTCTTCATATCCATCAGACAATCACTTTCCCCACCTTCAAAGCCTTATTAAAGCATGTCATCAGCAAGAGGCCTTCTCTAAGTACTCCTCTCCTCTTCTCCCACTCCTTTCTGTGATGTCCCGACTTGCTCTCTTCATTCATCCCTCTGCCCCTTGCCATAGTCCCCAGAAAATATGTGTATTCCTGTAGACTGTGAGCTCGTTGTGGGCAGGGAATGTGTCAGTTTGTTGTTGTATTGTACTCTGCTAACCATTCAGTACAATGCTTTGCACAAGGTAGGTGATCAATAAATATGATTGAATGAATGAACTGATGAATTATTTATTCATTTATTTACTTATCTGTATTAGTGTCCCTCTAGCCTGTTAGCTCACTGTGGGCAGGAAATGTGTTTGTTTATTGTTATAATGTACTCTCCTGAATGCTTAGTACAGTGCTTTTTACACAGTAAGTGCTCAATAAATAACATTGAATGAATGAATGACTCTTCAAGAACTCATCTCTGTTTCCCCAAAATCAAAGTGGAAACAACAAAAATGCTTAAAAAGAAGGTAAAAATGGTTTCCAAACTAAATCCTGTTTCAGTCATAGTAAGCTTCCTGCTCTGGTGGGAAGATTCAGATAATCAGGGTTTTAGTCTTAACCTTGTGTTTGGTGAGCTGGCAAACTCAGGCATGCAGTTCACCTCTCTAATTCTCAGTTTCCTCATCAGTCACACAACCACCCATAGGTGAATTTCACCCATAGTGGGGTCTTCTCCAACTCTCCCCTTAGTTTCCAGCAGAACCCTGAAGATCAATTGGCCCATTCCTGTGTACTGGCTGCTGCTGTGGGCCTCAGACTGTGAAAACAGAGGGGTCAGTCATTCATCGAATCAATCATATTTATTGAGTTCTTGCTGTGTGCAGGGCACTGTACTAAGCGTTTGGGAGAGTACACTATAACAATGAGCGGACATAATCCCTGCCCACAACGGGTTTACAGTCTAGAGAAGGAGACAGACATTAATGTATGTAATCGATGCTTCTTAGAGATGCACCTTCAATAATGTTTGATTGGGAGGAGAACACTTTCTCTTCTCAAATCCTACATTTACTCTCCCCCACCTTCAAAGTCTTACTGAAAGTAGTCTCCTCCAAGAGGCCTTCCCTGTCTAAGCCTGCCTTTCCTCTTCTCCCATGCCCTTCTGGGTCGCCCTGACTTGCTCCCTTTGTTCATCTTTCTTCTCAGCCCAACAGCACTTATGTACATATCTGTAATTTTTTTATAATTAATATCTATCTCCCACCTCTAGACTGTAAGCTCGTTGTGGGCAGGGGATGTCTCTTTATTTTTATTTTGTACTCTTCCAAGCACTTAGTTCTGTGCTCTGCACACAGTAAGCACTCAATAAATATGATTGAATGAAAATGAAAAGGAAGAGTGCTCCAGGCCAGAGGCAGGACATAGGCAAAACGTCGGTGGTGAGAGAGACAAGATCAAGATACAGTGAGAAGGTTAGCATTAGGGGAGCAAAGTGTACAGGCTGGGTTATAGTAGGCGAGGAGCAAGGTGAGGTAGGAGGGGACAAGGTGAATGAGTGTTTTAAAGCCAATGGTAAGGAATTTCTATCTGAAGTGGTGGTAGATGGGCAATCACTGGAGGTTCTTGAGGAGTGGGGAAAGATGGACTGAACGTTTTTGTAGAAAAATGATCTAGGCAGCAGAGCAAAGTAAGGACTGGAGTTGGGAGAGACAGGAGGCTGGGAGGTCAAAAGGCTAATACAATCGCACTGCCTCCTCCTAACTCATCTCACAACTCTCCTACTACAACCCAACTCACACACCTAGCTCCTCTAACGCTAACCTTCTCACTTTACCTCAATCTCATCCATTTTACCACCGACCTCTCACCAACATCCTGCCTCTGGCCTGGGATGCCCTCCCTCCTCATAGCTGACAGGTAATTACTCTCCCCACCTTCAAAACCTTATTGAAGGCTCATCTCCTCTAAGAGGCCTTTCCTGACTAAACCCTCCTTTCCTCTAATGCTACTCCCTTCTGTGTCACCTTGACATTCTCCTTTTATTCATCCCCTCCTCTCGGGCTCACAGCACTTAGGAACATATCTATAATTTATTTATTTATAATAATGTCTGTCTCCTCCTCTGGACTGTAAACTTGTTGTGGCCAGATAATGTGTCTATTGTTACACTGCACTCTCCCAAGCGCTTAGCTCAGTAGTCTGCACACAATATGTGTTCAATAAATACAACTGACTGACTGATAGATAAAGTAATCAAAATGGGGCAGAATAAATGCTTGGGTTAAAGTGGTAGCAGTTTGGATGGAGGAGAAAGGACAGATTTTAGCAATGTTGTGAAGGTTGAACCATCAGGATTTAGTGATAGATTGAATATATGGGCTGAATGAGAGAAAGGAGTCAGGGTTAATGCCAAGATTACCACTTCCGACGCAGTAAGGATGGTGGTGCCATGTAAAGTGATGGGGGTGTCAGGGGAGGGACAGAGTTTGTGTGAGAAGGGAAGGAGGACTGCTTTAGACACGTTAAGTTTGATGTCATAACAGGACATCCAAGTACAGATGGTAGATGAAGCCACTTAAGCTAATGAATTCTCCAAGAGAGTTGGTGTAGATGGAGAACAGATGGAGACCCAGAACTGAACCTTGAGGGACACCCAGTCAGGGGGTGGGAGGCAGAGGAAGAGCCTGTGGAAAGAGACCGAGAAGGAGCTGTCAGAGAGATAGGAGGAGAGACAGGATAAAAGGGGTCTAGGGTACAGTGGATTTGCTCTGTGGGCTGGAGCTCACTGGTCCCTGCACCAGTAAACTACATTACAAGTCAGTAAACTACATTGTTGTGAACCTCTTGATGTGCCATCTCATTTTTGGATTGGAAATCATACTGAGCAGTGGCCAGGTTCTTTCCCTTTTCATGGGGATTCTTATAACTTATGCCCTTGTACATTGCTGACAATAGTCTGTTGCCGGTAACATCTAACCACGACAGTGTCTATTAACACTTTTGTAAGTGTTCAGTAAATACCGCTGATTGATTGATTGATTGAAATCAGGGCATCTGGTTATTTTTCTCAGTGTCACTAAGCGATAGAACGGATGCTTCTATAAGAGCCTATGGAATATCTACGTTGGAAGCAGGAGATTCACTTTTCCAAAACGTTCTCATCCTCCTGTCACTGTGAGTGATCAAGAATGGACTCAGTTGAGAAGGTGAATCCAAGTACCACATGGCATTTCAGCAGCTGAGGAGACTTTTCTTTCATGTTCAATAAGATGCTCAGCATGACTGCCTGTCGACCATAAAGGAGCATGTAGAGGGTCAACAGGGCAATGACTTTCTTAGCTGCCTGGACTTCAGGCTCTTCTCTGTGGGTGTGACTGGGCCCATGAAGGTGCTGGACTTGCTTGTGGTGCCTAAACAGAACAAACACCATGTAACCACTGAAGCCACTCATGAGTCCCACAAAGAACAGATCCCGGACAGAAAGCTGAACTATAATTATCAAGTTGATTTCTGCCCCTAAACTGACTTCAGTGCAATATTTGAGATCCAATAAAACTTGAACATGATTGCTGTTTTGGGGCCTGTCATTTTCATTGACACATCAAACTCTATCAGCATATTGAGGATCCAGGAGAGGACACAGGAAGGGAGGATGTACTGGGATAATTTGGCTTCAACTCCTGCCCAGGTGGAGGATCCAGAACTAATGGTGATGACTTGAAAGATACTCAAGGGGCAGGTGGTGCAGATGGCTAGGCCCCGGGCCACTCGATACAAGTGGATGAGTATTTTACAACCGACATCATTCAGTAAATTCATCTGTCCCCAAGCTGACATGGCCTCTGGGATCCCAAAGGTAAGAAGAATGACGGGGTTGGACAAGGCCAGGTGGATGAGGATCAAATCTGAAGAGCTGAACCTGGGGCTGGAGGTGATCATATGAGTATAATACAGGAGAAGAAATGCATTCACTACGATTTCAAGGCTGATCTGTAACAGAAACACCATGCGAAAGAGATTTCAGTGGCATTCATTCTTTGGAATTTTCAGTCAAAACCTGGGAAACTTCCTGAAGAGCAACCTGGGAGGGGGAAGAGAGACAGAGGTGGAGAGAGAAAGAGAAACAGAGAGACAGACAACATTCATTGAGACGTTTTTGGAGCTAACAGCTTTGAAAGGGGAAAAACGACAGCATAAAAGCCTGGAAAGAATTGATTTGGGTATCTCAGATTTTATAGGGTAAACTCTGGGTCTGAGGAGAGGACAAAGGGCATGGTGCTAATATATCTTTCATTTTATTGCTTCTAGAATAGTGTTTGGTTTAGTGTTAGAGTTTCCCTGATCAAGGTTGGAAGGAAAAGGAAAATATCTTCTGAAATAAGATTCAGGGAAAAAAAAGCAGACATGCCCTGTTCCTACTTCAGTCAGGATTTGGGATCATTTATAGTCTGGTTGTCTGCTCTTGATTCTCCTCTTATCTTTCTGGCCACTCCATCTCAATCTCTTCTCTGGGCTTCTCTTCTGCCTCCCACCCCCTAACTGTGGGTGCCCCTCAAGGTTCAGTTCTGGGTCCCCTTCTATTCTCCAATTACACCCACGTCCTTGGAGAATTCATTTACTCGCATGGCTTTAACTACCACCTCCATGTGGACGATGCCCAAATCTACATCTCCAGTCCTCTCTTGAAGTCTTGCATTTCCTCCTGCCTTCAGTACATCTCTACTTGGATGTCCTCCCACCACCTCAAACTTAATATGGCTAAAACTGAACTCCCTATTTTCCCACCCAAACCCTGTCCTCCCGCTCACTTTCCCATCACTGTTGATGGCACCACTATCATTCCTGTTTCACAAGCCCATAACCTTGACGTTATCGTTGACTTGTTACTGTCATTCAACTCACATATTTAAGCCATCACTAAATCCTCCACAACGGCACTAAAATCTGCCCTTTCCTCTCTATCATAGAGAAGCAGCGTGGCTCAGTGGAAAGAGCCCGGGCTTTAGAGTCAGAGGTCATGAGTTCAAATCCCGGCTCTGCCACTTGCCAGCTGTGGGACTGTGGGCAAGTCGCTTCACTTCTCTGTGCCTCACTTACTTCATCTGTAAAATGGGGATGAAGACTGTGAGCCCCACGTGGGACAACCTGATTCCCCCGTGTCTACCCCAGCGCTTAGAACAGTGCTCTGCACATAGTAAGCGCTTAACAAATTCATTCTATCCATACTACTTCCACATTAATGCACTCACGTATCCTATCCTGTGCCTTGATTATTGTATCAGCCTTCTTTTTGTTTTCCCAGCTTCCAGTCTATCCCCAATCCAGTCCACACTCCATTCTGCTGCGCAGATCATTTTCTTTCAAAAACATTTAAACCATGTTTCCCAACTCCTCAAGAAACTCCAGTGTTTGCCTGTCTACCTCTGCAAACAAACACTCCTCACAATTGGCTTTACTTGTGAATGCCTTTCCCCCTTGTCCCATTGCCCCCCTCCTACCTCACCTCACTACTCTGCATCAAACAAAAACTTCTCACAATTGACTTCCAAACACTCAATCACGTTGCTCCCTCCTACCTCACCTCACTAGTCTCCTTCTATTACCCAGCCTGCACACTTTAATTCCTCTAATGCTAACCTTCTCACTGTACCTCTAACTTGTCTATCTCACCGCAAACCTCTTGACACACAACCTGCCTGTGGCCTGGAATGTGCTCCCTTCTCATATCATACAGATAATTGCTCTCCCCCAATTCAAAGCCTAATTAAGAGCACATCTTCTCCAAGAAACCTTCCCTGACTAAACCTTCCCCTCCTCTTCTTCCACACCCTTCTGCATCGCCTTGACTTGCTCCCTTCATTCATCCTTCCTCCCAGCCCTACAGCGCATAGGTATATGTCTGTAATTTATTCATTCATTAATGCATTTAATGTCTGTCTTCCCCTCTAAGCTGTGAGCTCATTGTGGGCAGGGAATGTGTCTGTTTGTTGTTGTATTGTCCTTTCTCAAGTGTTTTGCACACGGTAAGTGCTCAGTAAATATAATTGAATGAATATTACCTGAGCCAGCTTCAGGCTTTGCAATCTCTCCTCAAATACCATGTCCCCCCATCTCCTCAACCTTTTGCCTCTGATCACCTTGCTACCTATTAAATGGATAAAATTGAAACCATCAGACAAGATCTCCCTAAAATCTTCCCTGCACTTCTCCAAGACCCACTTTCCCACCGCCCAACTTACACTCTCCCATCCTTCACTGCAGTATGTAAAGAGATCTGCAGCTTCTCTTAAAATCTACCACCTCCAACTATGCCTCAGACCCCTATTCCGTTGCACCTTATTAAAACACTTCTCGACTTGCTTTTTCTCTTCTGTGATATTCAACCACTCATTTCCAATGTTTCCTTTCTCACTGCTTCCAAACATGTCCATGTATTCTCTATCCTCACAAAACCCTCCTTTGAACTCAAGGCTCCCTCCAGTTATAACCCCGTCCACTTTTCCTCTCTTGGAGAAGATAATTATTTACCCACTCCCTCTACTTCCTCTATTCCATCTCCTTGATAATAATTATAATGATTATGGCATTTATCTTTATAATTATTATTATGGTATTTGTTAAGCACTTACTATGTACCGGGCACTATACTAAGCACTGGGGTGGATACAAGCAAATCAGGTTGGACACAGTCCCTGTCCCCTGTGGGGCTCACAGTCTCAATCCCCATTTTGCAGATTAGGTAACTGAGGCCCAGAGAAGTGAAGTGATTTGCCCAAGGTCACGCAGCAGACAAGAGGCGGGGCAGGATTAGAACCCATGACCTTCTGACTCCCAGGCCTGGGCTCTATCCACTCTGCCATGATGCTTCCATCCCTGCAATTTGGCTTTTGCCCCCTTCACCCCTTCACTTCATGGAAACTGCCCTCTCTAAGGTCTCCAATGACCTGCTTCTTGCCAAATCAAATGGCCTCTACTCCAGTCAATCCTCCTTGCTCTCTCAGCTGCCTTTGACATTATGGACCACCCCATTCTCCTGGAAACATTATAGAACCTTGACTTCACTGACCCTGTCTTTTCCTGTTCTCCTACTATCCCTATGGTCACTCCTTCTCAGTTTCTTTGACAGGCTCCTCCTCTGCCTACAACACTCTAACTGTGGGGGTCCCTCAAAGTTCATTGCCATCTATTCTCCATCTACACCCTCTCCCATGGAGAACTCATTTTATCCCAAGGTTTCAAGCACCATCTCTATGTGGATGACTCCCAAATCTACTTCTCCAGCCCCCACCTCTCCCCTTCCCTGAAGTCTTAAGAATAATAACAACAATAAAAATAATAATATTAAGCGCTTACTATCTGTCAAGAACTGTTCTAAGCGCTGGGGTAGATAAAAGCTAATCAGAGATGAGGGGGATTACAGTGAAGGGGTGGGGAGGAGGGGTGAGGGCACAAGGCGAGGGGAGGAGTTGCATAGTAGATGGGATGCCAGATGGGAGGACTGGGATGGGTGTGATGGGGAGATTGAGGGGTCATGGTGTGATCGGTGAGGTAAGAAACAGCAATTAGATCAATTACTACTTAATATATGACAACAATAACAACATAATCGGTGATACTTAGAGGAGATGGTTGTACTGTCCTTGGGCCCTTCAGTGAGAAAAGACCAGTGACTAGGGGAGCCCTGGAGTTATAAACTGAATTGTTCCTGGGACGGGAGAGGGAGGGATCCAGTGGTCAGAGCAATCCTGAGGAGATGATTTAACTATTTAATGGGGCACGGAGGTGAAGAAGCTTGAGAAAAGGAGTAAATAACCTAGGTTGAGCAGAGTAGGCGACAAAGCACTCTCATCCAAACCCTCCCCACCCCTCGTAGCCCACCCCCCTACCCCCTACAGCTGGTGCCAAATGTGGGTTATGGAACCCCCAGTCCATCATGGAGAAGCTCCCCTTCATCCTTGACCTTTTCCTGTTTCTGTCACTCCTCCTCCTCACCATCACTGAAATCTGGCTCTCCCCAGATGGCATGGTCTCCCCTCTGCTCTCTGCAGAAGAAGCCTTTCTTTTCCCGCTCTTCCAGACCCACTGGGAAAGGAGGAAGTGTTGGCTTCCTTCTCATTCCCCATTGCTGCTTTCTCTCCATCCCTCCTCCCCCTTCCCTTTCTTTCCCTTCCTTTGACACCCATATCATCCACCTCTACCACCTCTCCAAATTCTAGTAGCTGCCAACTATCTCCCCGCAGCTCCTACTTCCAACTTATTTAACCGTTTTGATCCCTTTCTCACATTCCTTCTCACTTTCTCCATGCACACTTTTATTCCTTGGGGACTTCAATATCCACATAAATGTTCCTGATGACCCTTCTGCTGCCACCTTCTAATGTTCTCTGCTGCCCCAATCATCTTTCTACAGAAACCTTCAGGTCATGTCACCCACCTCCTCAAAAATCTCCGGTGATTGCCTATCCACCTCCATATCAAACAAAAACTCCTCACCATTGACTTTAAAGCTCTCCATCACCTTGTCCCTTCCTACCTCACCTCACTTCTCTCTTCATACAACCCAGCCTGCAAACTTCGCTCCTCTGGTGCTAACTTTCTCACTGTGCCTCGATCTCTACTATCTCACCACCGACCCCTACCTCACATCCTGCCTCGGGCCTGGAATACCCTCTCTCCACAACTCTGCCAGAAAATTACTTTCCCCCCTTCAAAGCTTTATTTAAGGCACATCTCCTCCAAAGGCCTTCCAAGACTAAGCCCAAATTTTCCTCATCTCCCACTCCCATCTGCATCACTCTGACATGCTTCCTTTTCTCTTCCCTCCTTCTTCCAGCCCCACTGAACTTATGTATATATCTGTAATTTTATTTATTTGTATTGATGTCTGTTTATTTGTATTGATGTCAATTTCCCCCACGCCTCCCCTCCCCACCCCAGACTGTGAGCACTTTGTGGACAGGGATTGTCACTCTCCACTGTTGTATTGTACTTTCCCAAGGGTTTAGTACCAGTGCTCTGCACACAGTAAGTGCTTAATAAAGATGGATGGATGGATCAATGAATGAATGAATGAATGAACGGCTAGACACACTCCCTGTCCCACATGGGACTCACAGTCTTAATCCCCATTTTACAAATGAGGTAATTGAGGCACTGAGAAGTCATGTGACTTGCCCAAGGTCACTCTTGAAGACAAGTGGCATAGCTGGGATTAGAATCCAGGTCCTATTGACTCCCAGACCCATGTACCTATCCACTAGATCATATTACTTCCCTAGTCTTGCATTTCCTCCTGCCTTCAGGAAATCTCTATCTAGATATCCTGCTGGCACCTCAAAACTAGCATATCCAAAACAATCTCTGATTCTCCTCGTGACTTTCTCATCTTAGAAAACAAACCTCCTTGTCTCACAAGCCTATAACTTTGGCATTATCCTCTACTCATCCTCAAGCAACATATATGCTCTGTCACCCAATCTTGTGAGTTCTACCTTTATAATATCTCTAGAATCCACCCTTTTGTCCCCATACAAATTGCTATTTTGCTGTTGCAAACACTTATCCTATTACACCTTGATTGCTGCATCAGCCTCCCTGCCTCCTTTCTCTTCCCTCTTCAGTTCATATTTCCAGTTTATACTCTGCTACCCACATCATTTATCTGAAAGACCATTCAGTCCACATCTCTTCACTTCTCAAAATCCCCCAGTGGTTGCACAGCTACTTCCACATAATAATAATAATAACGGTATTTGTTAAGCACTTACTATGTGCTAAGTGCTGAGGTGAGAAGCAGCATGGCTCAGTGGAAAGAGCACAGGCTTGGGAGTCAGAGGTCATGGGTTATAATCCCGGCTCTGCCACTTGTCAGCTGTGTGACTTTGGACAAGTCACTTTACTTCTCTGTGCCTTAGATACCTTATCTGCAAAATGTTCCACTTTGGGGCCACCCACCTTAGGCTTGCAGGCCTGGCCTCCAACACTTTTCGTTCCAGTTTGGGTCTGCCCACTTTTGCCTTCCAGACCTGCCCCCGAACACTGCTCATTCCAGTTTGGGCCCCCCACCTACCCCTTGCAGGTCTGACCAGCAACCGTTCTAGTTCCAGTTTGGGCTACCCAGCCTTTGCCTTCCAGTATCACCTCTCCAGCCTTTTCCTTGCAGGCCTGGCCCCGAAGCCTTCTCATTCCAGTTTGGGCCACCCCACCTTTGCCTTCCAGACCTGGCCCTGAACTCTTCTCGATCCAGTTTGCCCCCCCGCTCCCCTGCCTTTGTTTTCCAGGCTTGGCCCCGAACACTTCTTGTTCCAGTTTGGGTTCCCTCACAAGAACAGTGCTCTGCACATAGTAAGCGCTTAACAAATACCAATATTATTATGATTTCTGCCTTGAAGGAAGTGTAGTCTAGCTGGGGAGACAGTCATAAAATAAAGTAGAGAAAGGAGTAATATGAGAATGGAAAGATGGCTATGTGGATGAGTAATAATACCTATAATACTATAATAATTATCAAGCAATAACAATAACAATTGTGGTATTTCTTGAGCAGTACTATTTACCAGGCACTTTTGATTAATTGTTT
The DNA here is from genome assembly GCF_004115215.2 of Ornithorhynchus anatinus. NCBI lineage: Eukaryota > Metazoa > Chordata > Mammalia > Monotremata > Ornithorhynchidae > Ornithorhynchus > Ornithorhynchus anatinus. The sequence continues at coordinate 7,509,383 of NC_041752.1, read as the reverse complement.
GATAACCTGGCAGGGAGGCTGTGGAGTTGTTGACTACTATGTGAAAGTGAGGAATGGGGAGACTATGGAGGGAAATTAGGGGATTAAGGTTTATTTACAGCATTTGGACGAGCACTGGGATAGATACAAGCTAATCAGCCTAGAGATAGTCTATGCACCCCATGGGCTCACAGTCTATCCCTATATTACATATTAGATAACTGAAGCATAAATAATTTAAGTGACTCCCCATGGTTAGATAATGCACATTTAGCAGAGTGGGAACAAGAACAAAGATCCTTCTGACTCCCAAACTCAGGGTCTATCCACTAGGCCAAACTACTGCTCCATGAGTTATTCTCTGTGAGTTATATCTCTGTGAGATATTCTGATCCTTTATGCCCTGAGGATTCATCTCTGCTGCTTTGGATTCCCACACTCTTTATGAGAAGGCCTACTAAATAATTCATGGACATGAGGATCAGAAGGTCGTGGGTTAACAGCCCAACTCTGACACCTCTCTGCTGTGTGACTTTACGCAAGTCACTTAGCTTCTCTGTGCCTCCGTTATCTCATATGTTAAGTGGGGATTGAAACTGTGTACCCTATATGCCACATGGACTTTGTCCAACCCCTCATATAGTACAGAGAGTGGCACATTGCGCTTAACAAATATAAAAAAGTGGAAATATTGCTAGTTGCTCTCTAGAATTCAGTGTAGGCAGTGAAGGGGTGAATGTGGTGTGCTCAACAGCCACCATGGTGATTTATTAGAAATTCCAGAGTCATTGATCTGGTCAGTCATCGATGTCCAGGTCAGTGGATGCCTGGTTCCCTGCAGACCCTTACCTGTCAGGTTGGAGATCTCACCCTCAAGGCATGGGGTACAATCATAGCAGCAGATGGCCTTCCCCTCCAGAGCAGTTTTCCTGAATCCAGGGAGACATCTGTTGCTGCATGTGGAGCGAGGAGGGGTCTGAGCATCAAGAAGGTAAAGGGGAATGTAAGAAGTTCCACTTAAACCTTCCCCGCCTCCCAACTTGCCTAATTCCACTGACAACACTGATATCCTTTAATCTGGAATCTTGAAGTCATCATCTGCTCCGCGCTGGAATTCTTCTCTCACATCCAATCTCCTGCTAGAATCTGCTCATTGTCCCTCAAAACGTTGTTTCTCATCTGGCCCTTTCTGTTCTACCAAACTGCCCCTTTGCTACTGATACTAATATTAGTTACAACATTATAATTATTTATTTATAAAAGGCACACTATGTCTCAAGCAATGTACTAAGTTCTTGGGTAGATCCAACTTATTCAGGTTGAATACAGTCCCTGTGTCACATGGAGCTTACAGTTTTAAGTAGAAAGGAGTCGGATTTAATCATCATTTTACAGATAAAGAAACTGAGGCAGGGAGAAGTGAAGTGACTTGCCCAAGGTTACACAGCACACAAGTAGTGGAGCTGGAGATAGAACTCTGATCCTCTGCCTCCCAGGCCCTTGGACTTTCCATTAGGCCAAATTACTTCTCAATTAAATACTTTAGCCTTTTGACCCATACGATTGCTACAAGAAGACTCCCATCTCAGAACACCTATAGAGAAATGTGAATCGAGAAATGCTGAGCAACCTTAGGGCTTCCACCGCCGCCTCAGAGACATTTGGACCATGAGCCCCAGGACTCTCCTTGCCACTAGCCTTTTGACTTTGATTTTGATCAGGTTGACCCTTAGTCAACACCTGACCCTGGACATCACCCGCTTATTAATAATATTTTATTGTATCATGTTACTATATTACCTCTTTCGCAAGTTATCGTTAATTGTTCTCAGTGCTGCCACCTACCTCTCTGGCCTCACCATGTCCTTCCACCCCCCCTCCTCCCATCAGTCCCTCTCAATCCTCTCCCTCCCCTTCACCTCTCTCGCCCAGCTCTTTCCCGCTCTCTCCTCTGCTTCCTCCCCTCCTCCCTTCCCCGCCCTAGAAAGATAGAAGGGAGGAGAGGTAGGAGGGGGCAAGGTGATGGAGAGCCTTGAAGCCCAGAGTGAGAAGTTTTTGTTTCGCGCCAAGGTTGATAGGCAACCACTGGAGGTTTTTAAGAAGGGAAGTGACACGCCCAGAGCGTTTCTGCAGAAAGATGATCCGGGCAGCGTAATGAAGAATAGACTGAAGAGAGGAGAGACGGGAGAAAGGGAGATCAGAGCGAAGGCTTACACAATAATCCAGCCGGGATATTATGAGAGCCTGTACCAGTAAGATAGCCGTTTGGGTGGAGAGGAAAGGGCGGATCAAGGCGATATTATAAAGGTGAGACCGGCAGGTTTTGGTGACGGATTGGATGTGTGGGGTGAATGAGAGAACAGATAAAGACAATTCCTGCCCAATGACCGGCCAACAGTCTAATCGGGGGAGACAGATGGCAGACCAAAACAGAATGAAACAAAAACAAGACAACATAATCACGATAAATAGAATCAAGGGGATGTACACCTCATTAACAAAATGAAAAGGGTAATAAATAATATATACAAATGAACACAGTGCTGAGGGGAGGGGAACGGGGGAGGGGGAGGAGCAGAGGGTGGAGGGGGAGCAGAGGGAAAAGCGGGGAGCTCAGTCTGGGAAGGCCTCTTGGAGGAGGTGAACTCTCAGTAGGGCTTTGAAGAAGGGAAGAGAGTAGTTTGGCGGAGGTGAAGAGGGAGGGCATTCCAGGACAGCGGTAAGACGTGGGCCAAAGGTTGACGACGGGGTAGGCATGTGCCCCCTGCCTTTGCCTTGCAGGCCTTGCCCTGAACCCTTCTCGTTCCGTGCCTGGCCCCAAAACATTCTTGTTCCAGTTTGGGCCTGCCGCCTTTGCTTTGAAGGCCTGGCCCTCAACCCTTCTCATTCCAGTTCGGGTCCCCCCGCTTTTGCCCTGAAGGCCTGGCCCCAAACCCTTCTCGTTCCACTTTGGGTCCCCCTGCTTATGCCATGCAGACCTGGTCCCGAATCCTTCTCGTTCCAATTTGGGCACATCTGCCTTTGTCTTCCAGATCTGGCCCCGAACCTTCTCTTTCGAGTTTGGGTCCCCCTGCTTTTACCTGTAGACCTGGCCTCGATCCCTTCTCGTTCCAGTTTGGGCCCCCCAGCTTTTGCCTTCCAGACCTGGCCCCGAATCCTTCTCATTCCAGTTTAGAGGTCCCCGGCCTTTCACTTCCAGACGTGGCCCCAAACCCTTCTCGTTCCAGACCTATCCCTGAAGCCTTCTCATTCCAATTTGCCCACCCCCCAGCCTTTGCCTTCCAGACCTGGCCCTGAACCCTTCTCTTTCCAGTTTGGGACCCCTCATCTTTGCCTTGCAGGCCTGGCCCTGAATGCTTCTCCTTCCAGACTGTCCCCGAACTTCCTTGTTCCAATTTGGGGCCCCCATCCTTGCACTTCCAGACCTAGCCCTGAACCCTTCTCATTCCAGACCTGGCCCCGATCCATTCTCATTCCAGTTTAGGTCCTCCGGCTTTTGCCTTCCAGACCTGTCCCTGAACATTTATCGTTCCAGTTTGCCCCCCTCCTCGTCCCCTCCCCCCAACCTATGCCTTCCATTTTGGCCTCTCCAGTCTTTGCCCTACAGGCCTGGCCCTGAACATTTTGCGTTCCATTTTGGGTCCCCTCGACTTTGCCTTTCAGGCTTGTCTTGGACCCTTCTCATTCCAGTTTAGGCCCCTCTGCCTTTGCCTGGCAGAACTGACCCCAATGCTTCTCATTCCTGTTTTGCCCCCACCGCTTTGGCTTGCAGGCATGGTCCCATACCCTTCTCGTTCCAGTTTGGGCCCCCCCACCTTTGCCTTCTAGGCCTGGCCCCAGATGCTTTTCCTTCCAGCCCTGTATCCAAACCCTTCTTGTTCCAGTTTGTGTCCCTTGCTTTTGCCTACCAGACCAGGCCCGAACCCTTCTCATTCCAGTTTGGGTGCCCCAGCCTTTGCCTTGTAGGCCTGGCCCCGAACACTTCTCTCCAGGCCTGGCCCCGAGCCCTTCTTTTCTACTTTGTGTCCTCCCACTTTTGCCTACCAGACCAGGACCAAACCCTTCTCGTTCCAGTTTGGGGCCCATGGCCTTTCACTTCTAGACCTGGCCCCGAAAGCTTCTTGTTCCAGACCTGGCCACGAACCCTTCTCTTTCCACTTTGAGCCCTGGTCCCGAACTCTTCTCGTTCCAGTTTGGTCCCCCCACATTTGCTTTCCAGACCTGGCCCCAAACCTTCTCGTTCCAGTTTGGGGACCTCCGTCTTTGCCTTCCGGATCTGGACCAGGACCCTTCTTCCAGTTTGGACCCCCCTGCCTTTGCCTTGCTGGCCTGCTACCCAACCCTTCTCCTTCCAGTTTGAGTCCTCTCGCTTTTGCCTTGCAGGCCTGGCCACTAACACTTCGTGTTCCAGTTTGGGCCACGTCACCTTTGCCTTCAAGACCTGACCTCAAACCCTTCATATTTCAATTTGGGACCCCCCTGAACTTGCCTTGCAGGCCTGGCTCCAAGCCCTTCTTGTTCCAGTTTGAATCCCCCTGCTTTTGCCTTTCAGTTTTGGCCCCGACCCCTTCTCGTTCCAGCTTGCCTTCCAGTTTTTCCCCACTCAGCCTTTGCCTTGCAGGCCTGGACCCAAACCCTTTTTGTTCCAGTTTGGGTCCCCCCACTTTTGGCTTGCAGGCTTGGCCCCAAATCCTTCTCTTTCCAATTTGCCCTGCCACCTCCCCGGATTTTCCTTCCAGACCTGGCCCTGAACCTTTTGTGTTCTAGTTTGGGAACTCTGCCTTTTCCTTCAAGACTTGGCCACCCAGCCTTTGCCTTGCAGGCCTTTCCCCGAACCATTCTTGTTCCATTTTGGGACCCCCATCTTTGCCTTCCAGACCTGGTCCCGAACGCTTCTCATTTCAGTATGGGCCCTGCCTTTGCCTTCCAGGACTGACCCCGATCCCTTCTTGTTTGAGTTTTGGCCCCCCACCATTGCCTTCCAGACCTAGCTCCAAATTTTTCTGTTCGAGTTTGGGTCCCCCTGCCTTTGCCTTGCAGGCCTGGCCCCTAACCCTGCTCCTTCCAGGCCTGGCCCCAAGTCCTTCTTCTTCCAGTTTTGGTCCCTCCTCCCATTGCCTTCCAGACTTGGCCCCAAACCCTTCTCGTTCCAGTTTGGACCCCTCCATTTTTGCCTTGCAAGACTAGCCCTGGACACTTCTCATTCCAGATCTGGTCCCAAACCATTCTTGTTCCAGTTTGGGCCCCCAGCCTTAGTCTTCCAGACCTGGCCAAGAACGCTTGTCATTCCAGTTTGAGTCCCCCCACTTTTGCCCTGCAGGCCTGGCCTGGAACCCTTCTCGTTCCACTTTGGGTCCCCCCCTTTTGCCTTCCACACCTGGCTCTGAACCCTTCTCGCTCCAGTTTGGGCACCTCCGCCTTTGTCTTCCAGACTTTTCACCAAACACTTCTCATTCCAGTTTGCCCCCCCTCTTCCCCCCACCTCGCCTTTGTCTTGCAGGCCTGGCCCCAATCGCTTCTGGTTCCAGGCCTGTCCCCGAACCCTTCTCTTTCCAGTTTGGGCCCCCCAGCATTTGCTTCCATAGCTTGACCCCCCCAGCCATTGCCTTCCAGGCCTGGCTCCAAGCACTTCTCATTCCCAATTTGGGTCCACTGCCTTTGCCTTCTATACCTGGCCCCAGACCTTTTTTGTTCCAGTTTGGGTCCGTAGGATTTTGCCTTGGCAGGTCTGGTCCCTAACACTTCTCAGTCCAATTTTGGGTCCCCCCACTTTTGCCTTGCAGAACTGGCCCTGAAACCTCTTTCCAGTTTGGGCCCCCGGCCTTTGCCTTCTAGACCTGACCCTGAATCCTTCTCATTCTGCTTTGGCCCTCCCCACTTTTGCCTTGCAGGCCTGGCCCCCAACGCTTCTCGTTCCAGTTTGGGTCCCCCCACTTTTCCTTGGAAGGCCTAGCTCTGAACCCTATTCTTTCCAGTAGGGGCCCTCCAGCCTTTGCCTTCAAGGCTTGGACTCCCAGCCTTCGCCTTCCAGGCCTGGCCCCAAACCCTTCTCGTTGCAATTTGGACACACAGCCTTTTCCTTCCAGTTTTGCTCCCCACCTTTGCCTTCCACCCCTGGCCCCGAAACCTACTTCCAGTTCGGGCACCCCCACCTTTGCCTTCAAGACTTGGCCTCCCAGCCTTTGCTGTGCAGGGCTGCCCTTGAACCCTTCTCCTTCTAGTTTGGATCCCCTGGCTTTTGCCTTGCAGGCCTGGCCCCAAATCCTTCACGTTCCAGTTTCAGCCCCCCACTTTTAGCTTCCTAACCTGGCCCCATACCCTTCTCATTGCAGTTTTGGCCCCCCTGCCTTTGTCTTATAGGCGTGTCCCCGAATTCTTCTCGTTCCAGTTTGGGCTCCCCTGCCTTTACCTTGCAGGCCTGGTCCCGAACCCTTTCCATTCCAGTTTGGGTCTCCCCACTTTTGCCTTACAGGCATGGACCTGAACCCTTCTTGTTCCAGTTTGTGCCCCACTGCCTTTGCCTTCCAGACCTGGCCCCGGATCCTTCTCATTCAAGTTTGGTCTCCCCGTCTATTCCTATCAGGCCTGGCCCCCAACGTTTCTCGTTCCAGTTTGGGTCCCCCCAGCCTTTGCCTTCCAGGCCTGGCCCCGCACCCTTTTCATTCCAGTTTGAGTCCCTCCGCTTTTGCCTTGTAGGCCTGGCCCAGAACGCTTCTTGTTCCAGTTTCGGCACCCCACCTTTGCCTTCCAGGTTTGCTACCCCTCAGCCTTTGTCTTGAAGACCTGGCCCTGAACTCTGCTCAATCCAGTTTGTGTCCCCCTGCTTTTGCTTTGTAGGCCTGGCCCCAAACCCTTCTCTTTCCAATATGAGCCCCCAGCCTTTTCCATTCAGACCTGGCCCCAAACGCTTCTCTTTCCAGCTTGCGCCCCCACCCCCACCCCTTTGCCTTGCAGGCCTGGTCCACAACCCTTCTCTTTCCGATTTGGATCCCCCGACTTTTGCCTTCCAGTTTTGCTCACCCAGCCTTTGCCTCACAGGTCTGGCCCCAAACCCTTCTTGTTCCGGTTTGGGCCTCCCAGCCTTTGCCTTCCAGGCCTGGCCCCGAACTCTTCTCTGTGCTGTTTGGGCCCTCCAGCCTTTGCATTCGAGGCCTGGCCCTGAACCCTTCTCGTTCCAGGTTGGACCCCCCAGGCTTTGCCTTGCAGGCCTGGTCCCCAACACTTTTCTTTCCAGTTTGTACCCCCTCACTTTTGCCTTTCAATTTAGGCCCCCGCCTTTGCCTTTCAGACCTAGCCCCGAACCCTTCTCGTTGCAGCTTTGACACCCTTGGCTTTGTCTTCCAGGCCTGGTCCTGAGCCCTTTTTGTTCCCGTTTGGGTCCCCCCAGCTATTGCCTTACAGGTCTGGCCCTGAACCCTTCTCGTTCCAGTTTCAGCACCCCACCTTTGCCTTCTAAGTTTGCCCCCCCCCTTCAACCTTTGCCTTGCAGGCCTGGCTCCAAACTCTTCTCTTTCCCGTTTGGGTCCTCACGCTTTTGCCTTGCAGGTCTGGCCCCGAACCCTTCTCGTTCCAGTTTGGGCACCCCGACTTTGCCTTCCAGACCTGGCCCCGAACTCTTCTAGTTACAGTTTGGGACCCCAAGCCTTTGCCTTCCAGGTCTGGCCCCAAACCCTTCTCATTCCAGTTTGGGCCCTCGCCACTGTGTTCCAGACATGTCCCCGAACCCTTCTCATTCCAGTTTGTGCCCCCTTAACTTTGCCTTCCAGATCTGGCACCGAACCCATCTGGTTCCAGTTTGCCCTTTCTCCAAAGCCTTTACATTTCAGACCTGGCCCCGAACCCTTCTCGTTCCAGTTTGGGTTCCTCCGCATTTGCCTTGCATGCCTGGCCCCAAACCCTTCTCGTTTCAGTTTGGGCTCGCCTACCTTTGCCTTCCAGACCTGGCCCTGAGCCCTTCTGGTTCCACCTTAGGTCTCCCCTCCACTGCCTTCCAGAACTGACCATGAAACCTTCTTGTTTCTACATGTCTAAAACTGAGCTCCTTATCTTCCCTCCCAAACCCTGTCTTCTTCCTGTCTACCCTGGCACTGTGGACGGCATGACCATCCTTCCCGTTTCACCGGCACCTTGTTGTCATCCTTGACTCAGCTCTCTCATTCACCCCAACATCCAATCTGTCACCAACACCTGCCGGTCTCCCCTTTACAATATCGCTAAGATATGCCCTTTCCTCTCCATCCAAATGGCTATCATGCTGGTAGAAGGTCTCATAATATCCTGACTGGATTATTGTGTCAGCCTCCTCTCGGATCTCCCTTCCTCCTGTCTCTCCCCACTCCAGATTATTCTTCATTTCGCTGCCTGGATCATCTTCCTACAGAAAGGCTCTGGGCATGTCACTCCCCTCCTCAAAAACCTCCAGTGGTTGCCTATCAACCTCCGCATGAAAAAAAAAAACTCCTCACTCTTGGCTTCAAATCTCTCCATCACCTTGCCCCCTCCTACCTCACCTCCCTTCTCTCTTTCTACTGCCCACCCCGTACACTCCGCTCCTCTGCCACTCACCTCCTCATGGTCCTCCCTTTACGCCTGTCCCGCCATCGACCCCTGGCCCACTTCCCAAGCCACTCAACTTCTCTGTGCCTCAGTTACCTCACCTGTAAAATGGGGATTAAGACTGTGAGCCTCACGTGGGAAAACCTGATTACTTTGTAACTACCCAGCGCTTAGCGCAGTGTGTGCCACATAGTAAGCACTCAACAAATATCATAATTATTATTACTATCATTATTATAATTATCAGAGGGAAGAGCTGCAAGAACCCAGACTGGAATAGTGCCCTGGAAAGAGATCTAAAGACTGAAAAACACAGCTGGGAAGGAACCTAAATTGGAATAATCACGTAGTTTTGTTAGAGATCTTTTGTCCTTGTACTTTTGTTGCCTACCATGTATTCTATTTATGTTTCATCCTATGATAATAATTGCTTTTTTCTCTCCTAATTCCCATATGTTCTTTATTCCCTTACTCTTACAAATTCCCTTACAATTTAACGCAGTTGGTCAAGAAAATCAATAGATGTGTGGAAAAGATAATAGAGTTCAAATATTGCTTAATCTGAACAAAACATATAGGAAAATAAATGTATAAATATGTATTTAACACCACAGCAATCTCCCCTCCATTCTATCCTGGCGCTGCAGACTCAGCAGTACCAGCAGAGTGATCTCGAGGTGACTCTTAACCCACCCTGGTTTCATTCTGGTACCTGCAGCCCCATCCACTACAGAACCTGCCCTACAATGAACTCTGCTTTGCAGATCGTGGACGAGATTTTACGAGGAAATATCGAGAACATATTATTCACTGTCATTTTCTTCAATATTCCATTTAAATACTAGGGCATCGTATGGACTTCTGAACGTGGTAAATTGAAACAAATTCACAAATATTATTTAAACAGTTTCATGTGATAGAGAAACGGTCCTGATCAATTCCAAATACTGTGAGACATGCTCCTTTTCCGAGTACCCCATTCTGATTGCTTTCCCTATTCACCAAGATTTCCAAAGCATAATTTCACACCAGGCAGCTTTGACATTGCTTAATCAGCTTTCCTGGTACAAATCAGCCTGCCATAATCCCTGCCCTTCCCTGTTTCCCATTTCTCAGCAGTGCGTCCTGCAGATTCCAGGTTTGGCTTTATTCATGATTTTCCCACCCAAATCACTTTCTGATCTTGTGCTAGTCACTGGTCCCAATGGAAGAGATGGCAGAGTCAGGCCAGGGCAGAGACCCTGGAGCATGGAAGCCACAAGGTCTTCCCATCTTTTTGGAAGAGTGTGCTCATCCTCAGGTCACGGGGTCATTGCACCTAGGAACCCTCGGTTCTTCCCATTATGCTGAAGTAATTCCCCTCGTGGCAACCAAAATAGAAGGACCAGTCCCTTTTCCCCACACGTCGATGTGCAGCAAAAGGGCCAGACCTCCTTTTCCATCTCCTTCTGCACAACAAAAGAGCCCGAGAATCAGTGGTTACCGCTCCGTTGTTCCCCATCCCCGGGGGAAATAATTCAGGGACCAGGACTCCATCCCAGTAAAGGGATTTCCAGTTTCTCCCTCTTTGGGTTGTCCCTGCCTAACAAGCACACAAATATTTCACACCAGACTCATCTCCCAGCAAATTACTGAACCAAAGGAGCAGAGGAAAGGCAGGAAACGTCGAACTTATCAGAGAAACAAACTGAGCTCTGTGCAGATTTTCCCGAGTCGTTCTTGACAGTTTGGTCTTAAAATTCATCTGACAACATAACTATGGGAAACTGGAGAATTTCTCCCAAAGAAGTAGCTGTTTCCAGACCTCTATGTGTGGGGAGAGATTAAGGGGGCGTCTAGTGCATTAGGACAGTGTTTAGGACTAAGCAGAAATGCCCTATCTGGGGGAACTTGTGGAATCAGATGACGTTGGCCATGGCAACAGACAAGGTCGACCTGATTCCCCCGATGCCGGCTACCAGCTTGTGCCTCCCCTGGCAGCTGTAATTGGGAACTGTCTGCCCCACTCCCGAGAGCAGTACCAGGACTGCTCGACGGCCAGCTTCTCCCGGAATAAGGTATCATAGAGATGGAATTCCAGGGAGACGTTGAGCAGGAGGCTGGGCTCCTTGTTGATCTGCTCCACGGCAAACCCCAGGGCTAGGACGTGCTGGTTTTGTTTGGAGACGTGGCTATAAGGAATGGGGGAGAGATTTTTCTCAGCTCTGTTCCAGGTACCTTTGGAGAATGGACTTGGAGAATAGGGACTGAGATCTGGGGACTGGGAATATCAGGGTTGAAAGTTATTGGGATCTGGGAAGTAAGTGGCTGGAGGCGTTGGATGCTGCAGTCTTTGTTCCTTGAGCAGAAGTAGTCTGTTCTTCCTGTGGGGGAAAGTGAGACATCTCTGCCTCACTAACGAACCAGTCCAGAGAGAATGGAGAAAAAAACAGAATGAGCTGCCAGAACTTTTTTCTGCTCTCTGGCACTAAAAGTCAATTAGGTCCGGGAAGAACAGAGAAAAAAACCAAAGGTAGAGGGGCTATGGAGCGGGGAAATACCTCGGCAAATTGCTCAGGGAAAGCAGCAACTGTGACAGTCAAACCTTGCCCCAGCCCCTCTCTCGACAACAGAAAAACCTCCCTGTTCATGCCTACCCAATCGAAACTTCACACGGACATTGAATCAGTGCAAATGACACTTACGCAAAGTTCCTATCGAAATAATGAAGATATCTATCAAAATCTGACAGATGTCCCTCAAACACATTCAAAGCTAAGAGCGCTCCGATCACCAGGTCCCCATCTTTGTAGTAGCCCAGTGAGTAGCCCCTAAGCAGTGAACACTGGTTCCCGGACAGAGAGACCGGAGATGTCACTAGCCACAACCAGAACAGTCGCAGCCAAAGAAGCTGCAGCAGCATCAGGACTGAGTCTCCCGGTCCCAGAGCTGTAGCCCTGAGCATGTCCTGAGCTGAGGACGATGCTGAGCCCCAGTCCACCTTGCTTGTCTGGTCGATTAAGAAGGGATGATTGCTGCTAGCAGAAATGTCCCCCTGAAGGAGGCGGCATAGTCTCTCCCTGACCAACAACCCGAGTCCTAGCCAGCCCCAACTAGGAGCCGTTTGGTGAGATTTTATGGACTCTGTGATGATATTGCTTGAGGAGACTTTCCCAGAGGCTCCAAATTTCCCTGATATGGAAATGCAAGAAGACCCCCCCATCCCCACCCCTTCCCTCCCTCCCCTCCCTTCTGCACAAGAATACCCGTGCTCTTACCAACTCTCGGGATTGTCTCTGTCTAGAAGACCAGCACCTGGGTCCATGCTTCTATTTCCAGCTGCCTTGCGACCAAATAAATTTCCCTCCTTTTCCTCACCTCTTCCATGCTACTCTGAAAACTCCAGGGATTCAGAAATGGAACCTGTCTGATCTCACACTGAGTTGTGCCCCTGGTTCCGGTAAATGGAATTTTGTTCCAGTCTCATTATCACCCCCCAAATAACGAGGTCCAACCAGCATGAAAAAAGCCAAGAAAGAGAAGCAAAATTCCTTCCATCTTTTTGTGGAATTAATGTGCGGGCACCATCAACAGTCTGGCTGGAGTTGGGATGCTTAGATGACAGCCTAAGGTGGAAGGGAGGGTTCTCTCTGAAAGTGAAGAAATTTGGGAATTTACAGTCAAAGGTTTATGTCAAAACAAAGCAACAGAGTGCAGTAAAAGCGCCACTGACAAAAACTGGAAATTTAAATTGTAGGCTACAGGTGTCAAAAATGATCTCTGATGGAATTTTAACTTGTTTTCCTGAGATTTGATTTACACTCAAGCTAGTCTTTCGGGGAGCCTCTCTCTCTACCATTGAGAATCTTTTGTGGGGATTTTAAAAACCTGCTTCATCAGCCTCATCTTTTTGTCAAGTGATGATTTCCATAGTTTCTGTGGAATCCTTCATTTTGGTTGCCCAATCCATTCGGGACCTCTGTCCTGCCTTCTCTACCTACTCCTGACCTGATCATTCTAAGTCCAGTTAGTACTTTTATCAGCTTCTTTATTGCCTACTTCAGTGCCTGGGGTCATACTTTTGTCAGCCTTCTTATAGCTAAGTTCTGCTCTTATCTACGGTCTTCAAACTTCCATTTAGGTTTCTGTTGCATTATTGGACTACTAAATCTAGCCCAAGGCGGGGTTCAAGGAGAGCTGGGTAGAATCAGAAAATTCCCTAAAAGGAAGCTAGTAGTGAGTACTGCAGAAATTATCACTTGCAAATGAGGAGAGGCTAGTGAAGCAGCTGTTTTAATTCCCTGAATTTTTCACATTACTTATGCATAGAGAATGCCTGACACATTTTTAGGATTTCTGTAGGAGACCTTCTTTTATCCCCTATGGAGGCATGGAATCCAGGCTTTTTTAGTACAGTCTCCAGAACCTATTGTGAGTCATGGTCAATATGTTAACACTACTGACACCTACCCGCTTTGGATCCTGCTCCCTCCAACATTGCTGTAGAAACAGTCTCTTATAATGTAACAAAGCATTAGATCATATTTAGAATTCACTCATGCCCATCTCGGCCATATTCCCATGCATATGAAAAAGATTTCACTACTACTAGCAATGGTGATATCAGTAAGCGGGGGAGAGGGCAGAACAAATGAAGGGAATGGATACTAACAGATGAGTCTTGAAACTACCGTATAGGTACTTTAAGAGAAGGCCATAAGAGCCTGGAGAAAAGAAATGAAGATCTGGTAGTGTAGTAACGGTGTTTATTAAACATATGTCTTGGAGTGAGAACAATTCTTTATGCCAAGTTGATATAAAAACTAAACAAGCATAAATACAAATGAACAGACTAATGCACACACCCGAGCCCACAAAAGCCTCGCTGTTTAGGTTGAGGAAGATGGGCTTTAAAAATGAGAAATATAATACAATCCATTGAGCAGCAAACAGTGGCAATCCCAGGAGAGGAATCGGTTCATTCATTCATTCATTCATTCATTCATTCATTCAATAGTATTTATTGAGAGCTTACTATGTGCAGAGCACTGTACTAAGCGCTTGGAATGTACAAATCGGCAACAGATAGAGACAGTCCCTGCCCAGTGACGGGCTTACAGCCTAATCGGGGGAGACAGACAGACAAAAGCAATAGCAATAAATAGAATCAAGGGAATGAACATCTCATAAAAATAATAGCAATAAATACAATCAAGGTGATGTACATCTCATTAACAAAATAAATAGGGTAATAAAAAATATATACAACTGAGCGGAAGGGCACAGTGCTGAGGGGAGGGGAAGGAAGAGGGGGAGGAGCAGAGGGAAGGGGGGGAAGGGGGCTTAGCTGAGGGGAGGTGAAGAGGGGGTGGGGGGAAGCAGAGGGAAAAGGGGAAGCTCAGTCTGGGAAGGCCTCTTGGAGGAGGTGAGCTCCCCCTTTGAAGAGGGGAAGATAATTGGTTTGGCGGAGGTGAGGAGGGAGGGCATTCCAGGATTGCGGGAGGACGTGGGCCAGGGGTCGACGGCGGGATAGGTGAGAACGGGGGACGGTGAGGAGGTGGGCGTCAGAGGAACGGAGCGTGCGAGGTGGGCAGTAGAAAGAGAGAAGGGAGGAGAGGTAGGAGGGGGCAAGGTGATGAAGAGCCTTGAAGGGTAGAGTGAGAAGATTTTGTTTTGTGCGGAGGTTGAAAGGCAACCACTGGAGGTTTTTAAGAAGGGGAGTGCCATGCCCAGAGCATTTCTGCAGGAAGATGAGCCGGGCAGCGGAATGAAGAATAGACCGGAGCGGGGAGAGACAGGAGGAAGGGAAATCAGAGAGAGGGCTGACACAATAATCCAGCCGGGATATTATGAATGCCTGTAACAGTAAGATAGCCGTTTGTGTGGAGAGGAAAGGGGGAATCTTGGCGATATTATAAAGGTGAGAGCGGCAGGTTTTGGTTACGTATTGGATGTGTGGGGTGAACCAGAGAGCCGAGTGAAAGATGACACTGAAGTTGTGGGCTTGAGAGACTGGAAGGATGGTCGTAACATCCACAGAGATAGGGAAGTCAGGGAGAGGACAGGACTTGGGGGGAAGATGAGGAGCTCAGTTTTGGCCATGTTGAGTTTTAGGTGGCGGGCAGACATCCAGGTAGAGACGTCTTGGAGGCAGGAGGAGATACAAGCCTGAAGGGATGGGGAGTGGACAGGGGCAGAGATGTAGATTTGTGTGTCATCTGCACAGAGATGATAGTTGAAGCCGTGAGAGTGAATGAGGTCACCAAGGGAATGAGTGTAGATGGAGAACAGAAGAGGGCCAAGAACTGACCATTGAGGAACCCCAAAAGTTAGAGGATGGGAGGGGGAGGAGGAGCCTGCGAAGGAGACCGAGAATGAATGGTCAGAGACATAAGAGGAGAACCAGGACAGGATGGAGTCAGTGAAGCCAAGGTGAGATAAGGTGTGGAGGAGAAGGGGATGGTCAACAGTGTCAAAGGTAGCTGAGAGGTCAAGGAGGATTAGGATAGAGTAGGAGCCATTGGATGTGGCAAGAAGGAGATCATGGGTGACCTTAGATAGAGCAGTCTCGGTAGAGTGGAGGGGACGGAAGCCAGATTGGAGGAGGTCCAGGAGAGAATGGGAGTTAAGGAATTCTAGGCAGCCAGTGTAGATGACTCGTTCTAGGATTTTGGAAAGGAAGGGTAGTAGGGAGATAGGGCGATAACTGGAAGGGGAAGTGGGGTCTAGAGAGGGTTTTTTTAGGATGGGGGAGACATGGGCATGTTTGAAGGCAGAGGGGAAGAAGCCATTGGAGAGTGAGCGGTTAAAGATAGAAGTTAAGGAGGAGGAGAGCAGGGGCGATGGTTTTTATAAGGTGAGCGGGAATGGGGTCTGAAGCAGAGGTGGAGGGGGTGGTACTTGCGAGGAGGGAGATCTCCTCTGAGGATACTGCAAGGAAGGATGGGAAAGTAGGGGAGAGGGTTGGGTCGGGGGGAGGTAGGAAGGGGGGTGACTTTGGGGAGCTCAGACCTGATTGTGTTAATTTTCATGATGAAGTAGGTGGCCAGATCGTTGGGGGTGAAGGCTGGAGAATGGGGAGGAACAGGGGGCCTGAGGAGAGAATTAAAGGTCCGGAACAATTGGCGGGGGTGACGGGCATGGGTGTCAATAAGGGAAGAAAATAAGTTTTGCCTGGCGGAGGAGAGGGCAGAGTTGAGGCAGGAAAGGATAAAATTGCAATGGATAAGGTTGGCTTGGTGCTTGGACCTTCGCCAGCAGCGCTCAGCAGCTCGAGCATAGAAGCGTAGGAGGCAGACAGAGGCAGTGACCCGGGACGTGGGGAGGAAGGGCATGGTGAGGCCAGAGTGGTAGGTGGCAGCACTGAGAACAATTAACGATAACAAGCGAAAGCGGTAATATAGTAGCAATGATAAAATAAAATAGTTTTAATAAGCGGGTGATGACCTGGGTCGGGGGTTGATTTGACTAAGGGTCGACCTGATCAAAATCAAAGTCAAAAGGCCAGCGGCAAGGAGAGTCCTGGGGCTCATGTCCAAATATCTCTGAGGCAGCGGCGGGAGCCCTGCGGGTGTAGATGGCGGCTAAGGTAAGAACACCATGGGAACAAGGGCATCGTTGCCCGGGGCGGGGGAGATCAATCACCTCACTGGAGAAGAGAGAGTGAGGGCTTCCCAAATGGCCACTTCCGGGCATTGGGAGGAGGGCGGCTGGGGAGCACAATGTCCTCAGGCCCGAGCAGGGGAGCACAATGTCCCCAGGCCCGGTCAGGGGCCGGGTAGGGCTGTTCTATGAAGGAAAGATAAATTCTGATGGAATCACTTCCTTTTGGCTGCAATATCCCTGTGCAGGTAGTAAAGACAGTCAATTTCTACAAATTGGAAAGAAATCTTGGCGTGCCAAGGACCCTCAGTGAGATTTGAAAGATGTATGGATGTAGGCATCAGGATCAAGAGTGACCATCAGGTCACCTGCTCCAAATCTGTGCTATAGTTATAACCAAAGAATCAAACAGCAGCTCTGAGTAACAAAGTCGTTAGGACCATGTTGGAAATCGAAACCTAACTTCCAGTACCAATATGAAGAGTGATTGTACCCTTTGTCAAAGAACAATTAAAGAGCTATCAAAGACTGCATACAGCAAAGGCAGCTTCTGGGGTGATTTTTATTAAAACTTTTGTCACCGAAATTAATGTATATTAATCTATACATGTTTGTATATATTATAGTTCTAAATGTGTATAAACAAACGTTATATAAAATTTAATATAGTATAAAAATACACGTTGTATAATATGAACAAATATAATTAAATATACACATTAAGAACCAAAATCTATTAAAAATGTCTTGCAGCTCATCAGAGTTAGAACAAAATGGAAGCCTTCCAAAACTTAAATTTTGATAGGGGAAAAAGGGCAACGTGAGTTTATTTTGGCCTAGTCTATCAGACTAATATCAAGGGGACTGAATAGTGATATAGGGTTTTCCTCAGTAACTGTTCCCGGGAGTTTCTGTCTGGCCTCAGTGGGATCACATAGACCTTGGGCCCAAAGATACAGCCCAGGAGCCCAGCGCTGGAAGCCAAGATGGAGAAGATCTCCACGGCCACCATGGCCTTGCCCTTGGTGCTCAGGTAGGTTGGGAGAAAGGACAGCCAGACGCTGCAGAACACCAGCATGCTGAATGTGATGAACTTGACCTCATTAAAGGTGTCAGGCAGATTCCGGGCCAGAAAGTCCACCGTGAAGCTGATCAGGCCAGGAAGCCCATGTAGCCCAAGATGCAGTAGATGGCAGTGATGGAGCCCTTGTTGCGCTCAAGAACTATGTGGCCAAACTCAGCCTGTGTGTTGGAGTCAGGGAAAGGAGGAGCGGTCTCCAACCAGACTCCATGGATAGTTACTTGGGTCAGGGAGCAGAAGGGGATGGCACAGTTAGACTCTCAGGAACCCATCCATCCCCAGAACCTGCTCCCCGGCTTGGTGGCCTGAAACGCCAAGACCACTGTGATGGTCTTGGCCAGCATCGAAACCACAGCCAAAGAGAATATGATGCCAAAGGCAGTGTGTCGGGGGAGGCAGGATGCTGGGCTGGGATGGCTGATGAAGATGAGGGAACAGAGGAAGGAGAGCAAGAGGTAGACGAAGATGATGTATCTGAGACCACAATTGTTGGCTCTAACAATGGGCGTGTCTTGATGCTTGATAAAAATCCCCAACGTTAGAGCAGTGGTCAAGGGAAAGAGCCGTAGAAACCAGAACAATCCCCAGCGGCTCATCGTAGGTGAGAAGAGACATGACTCTGGAAAGGCAGCGATCTTTGTACTCATTGGGCTACTCATCGTCAGGGCACTTCAAACAGTGAGCCGCGTCTGTAAGGGAACATCTTATGGATTAATTTGCCCACCATGATAGAGTTAGGAAACATGATTCTGCCTTCAAAGAAACTGTAATCTAGTTGGGGAGGCAAATATCAAATGAAGTCGAGAAAGGAGGAAGGAAAGAATGGAGAGATGACTTGGTCAATGAGTTGGGTGCTTGAATAATAATAATAATGATAATAATGTTGGTATTTGCTAAGCGCTTACTATGTGCAAAGCACTGTTCTAAGCGCTGGGGTAGATACAGGGTGATCAGGTAATCAGGTTCTCCCACGTGAGGCTCACAGTTAATCCCCATTTTACAGATGAGGTAACAGGCACAGAGAAGTTAAGTGACTTGCCCACAGTCACACAGCTGACAAGTGGCAGAGCCGGGAGTCAAACCCATAACCTCTGACTCCGAAGCCCAGGCTCTTTCCACTGAGTCACGAGGGTCAGTAAGAGCACAATTGCTAAGGATGATTATGAATGCAAATATACTAGGTTGGGTGTGAGTGCAAAAACACCAAAGGAGTTTTGAAATGGTATTTGGACAATATGACCACAGGAGAAGGAGCAGTAATATTTAAGGACTCTGGTGGGATGTGGGGAGAAATTTCAGAAGGGCTTCAGGAATGTGGAGAGTTTATATTGGGCAGATATGAATGGGAAGGGAGTTTGAGATGAAAAAATAGGGTGAGCCAGGGGTTAGAAGCAAGATCAATCAATCAATCAATAGCATTCCTGAGCACTTACTGTGTGGAGAACACTGTACTAAATGCTTGGGAAATTGTGATGCATTAGTGATGATAGTCACTCCTCCGCCCGACCCCAATGACTAGAAGGAGTTTATATTCTACACGGGAGAGGAAAATGAGGTTGATCTGATGAACCGGTATCTACCTCAGCCCCTAGAACAGTACATGACACATAAGTAAGCATGGAATACATAACATAAAAAAAGAAAACCGTTGGTTTGAGTGAAACAGAAAGTTGAAGCTGTGGTGTCGTGGGAGATGAGAATATTTGAGTAATGTTGGTATTTGTTAAGCGCTTACTATGTGCCGAGCACTGTTCTAAGCGCTGGGGTAGACACAGGGGAAGCAGGTTGTCCCACGTGGGGCTCACAGTCTTAATCCCCATTTTACAGATGAGGGAACTGAGGCACAGAGAAGTTAAGTGACTTGCCCACAGTCACACAGCTGACAGGTGGCAGAGCTGGGATTCGAACTCATGAGCCCTGACTCCAAGTCCCATGCTCTTTCCACTGCGCCACGCTGCTTCTCCATAGGCCAGGGCTCTATCTGCTTAGATCGGACCTAATGGAGCAGATTTGCTTCGTTGAGCTCTAGTCTGAAAATCGAGTAGTCTGAAAATCGAGTAGGGGGGAGAGAAGTGAAGGAATGCTTAAAGCTAATGGTCAGGATCATCTGTTTGATTTTCAGCAATGCACAGTTTTTCAGGCTCAGAAACAAACTCAAACAAAAACAATATATTAGGTTGATTGTCCCTACAACCTAGGAAGCATAAAATGGGAAGAAGGGAGAGCTGATGTCTGAGGGAAATATAGAGGAATGATTGAATGGGGAAAACCTAGTGGGAAAACCACCGAACCAGAATTTAGAAACATTTCTTTCTAATACAGGCTCCACCACTTTCTGCTGTGAAAACTTCTCAGTTTCCTAATCTGTAACATGGATCTTAAATACCAGTTCTCCCTCTCCACGAGACTGTGAGCCCCATGTGAGTCAAGAGTTGTCTCTGATGGATTATCCTGAACTTACTTCAGGACAAAGCAAAGTATTTTACAAATTGTAGGAATTTTACAATAGTGCTGTTATTTTCATTATTGCTAATTCAAGGTAGAAAAGGTGAGTTGTCACTGATGTAAGATAGACTAAACTGGGAAAAAGAGACTGAAGGCCAGGAGGCTTGTACAGAGGGTATTTCAGCTCTTTGTGTAGAGGAAATGTGTCTGCCAACTCTGCTGTGTTGCACTCTCCCTATACTTCGTAGAGTGCTCTGCACACAGCACTCAATAAATAACATGGATTGATTGATTGATTAACTGTTTGATAATCCAATAGAAAGTCTGTGAAGTTGTTGATAATGATGTGAAATTTAGGAATAAGGAAATTCTGAAGGGAAATTAGGTGTTGGCAGGTTTTTGTAATGGTATTTGTTATACTCATATTTTCTGTTAGACACTGCACTGAGTGCCCCGGTAGACACAAGCTTAATCAGGTCGGACACAAACCCTGTCCCCCATCAGGCTGACAGTTTATCCCCATTTTGCAGATGAAGTAACGGTGGCACAGAGAAGTTAAGCGACTTGCCCAAGGTCACACTTCAGACCCATGGCGGAGACAAAATTAGAAACCAGATCATTCTGACTCTCAGGTCCATGCTTTATCCACTAGACCAAACAACGTTTCTCTGTGAATTGAGATATGATGGCCCCTCATGCCCCAGTAATAAAGAGCAGCCTCATCTGTATGTGCTGCTTTGGATTCCCACACTCTATGAGAAGCAGCGTTGTTCAATAAATAAAACTCGGGCCTGAGAGTCGGAAGGATGTGAGCATCCTGCCTCTTCTACTTTTCTGCTGTGTGATCTTGGGCAGGTCACTCAGCTTCTCTCTTACTCAGTTATCTCATACGTTAAATGGCGATTAAGACTGTGATCCCCATATGGAACACGGAATGTGTCAACCTGATTAGTTTGTATCTCTCACATCACTTAGCCCAGTGAACGGCCCGTAGTGAACACTTAATAAACACCATGGAAAGTGGAATTACCATTAATAGCTCTATAGAATTAAGTGTAGAGAGTCAGCGAGTGAATGTGGTGTGCTCAACAGCCACCATGATGATTTGATGGAAGTTCCAGAGTCACTGATATGGTCAGTCAGCGGTGCCCAGGCCACTGGATGCCAGGTTCCCTGCAGATTCCTACATGTTTGATTGGAGATCTCACCTTCAGGGCACGGGATACTATCGTAGCAGCAGATGACCTTCCTCTCCCGAGCTGTTTTCCCGAATCCAGGGAGGCAGCTATTGCTGCACATGGAACAAGGAGGAGTCTGAGCATCGTGAAGGGAAAGGACAATGTAAGAGTCCCCTCCTCTCTTCCCAACTTTTCCAGTTCCACTGATAACACTGACATTTTCAAACCTGCAATCTTGGAATCAGCCTCAAATCCTCACTGGCATTCTTCTCTCATGTCCAATTTAATGCTAGAATCTGTTCATTTTTCCTCAAAAACAAATCTCAGTCCCAGCCCATTCTCTTCAATCAAACAGTCCCTATCATTGTACAATACTGATAATTATAATAACAGTACTACTAATAATTACCCCAACATAATTTTTCTTTTATTTAGTAAGTGCTCCCTGTCTTCCATGCATTGTGCTAAGCTCTGGGGTAGATAAAACGTACTCAGGGTGGATAGAGTCCCTGTCCAACTTGGAGAGAACAGTCTAAATAGGAAAGAGTAGGATTTTTTCATTATTTTACAGATGAGGAAACTGAGGCACAGAGAAGTGAAGTGACTTGCCCAAGGACACACAGCAGGTAAGTGGTAGAGTCAGAGAAAGAACTTAGATTCTCTGACTCAAAGGCCCATGAACTTTCCTCTATGCCATGATGCTTCTCAATTAAATGTTCAGGGAAATTGCCTTAGCCTTTGTCCCAGAGGATTGCCTTGAGAAGACTCCCCTGTCAGAGCTCTTTTGAGAAGTGTGAATGAAGAAATGCAGATCATCTATGGGGACATATGTTTCATTGCAGATTGGTATTTTAATAGTTAATTTTCAATCATCCTTTGGCCTCAAAAAGTTTACCCTGATCACCTGAGGAGTAAAAGTTCCAAGAGTGCTTTGGGCTTTTTGTTTTGTTTGTCAAGAATATTATGGTTAGGAAAGGAAGGAGGGCAGATATTGCTAGGACAATCCATAGGAGACTGTGGAAAATAATTTACTAAAGACAGAAAGAACATAATAATAATAATGTTGGTATTTGTTAAGCGCTTACTATGTGCCGAGCACTGTTCTAAGCGCTGGGGTAGACACAGGGGAATCAGGTTGTCCCACGTGGGGCTCACAGTCTTAATCCCCATTTTACAGATGAGGGAACTGAGGCACAGAGAAGTTAAGTGACTTGCCCACAGTCACACAGCCGACAAGTGGCAGAGCTGGGATTCGAACTCATGAGCCCTGACTCCAAAGCCCGTGCTCTTTCCACTGAGCCACCTTGACCAAACTATATAGGTGTTCCCAGCTTAACTAGGCTACCAGGGGAAATATCATTAGTGAATCACACTTAGTCAAAGTCTCTGCCTAAAACAGCGGCATAGGGACTCTTGGAGAGCCCAGCCCAGCCCAGCCCAGCCCGTACACTCCTCTCCTCTGAGCCTGCTAACCTCCTCATTGGGCCTGTCCCACTGTCGACCCCTGGCTCACGTCCTACCTCTGGCCTGGAATGCCCTCCATCCTCACATCTGCCAAACTAACAGAATTCCCCCCT
Source organism: Ornithorhynchus anatinus (assembly GCF_004115215.2). Lineage (NCBI taxonomy): Eukaryota > Metazoa > Chordata > Mammalia > Monotremata > Ornithorhynchidae > Ornithorhynchus > Ornithorhynchus anatinus. Next base: position 7,486,986 of record NC_041752.1, on the reverse strand, counting down.
TCAAAGCTCACCTCTTCCTGGAGGCCTTCCCACACTGAGCCCCCCTTTTCCTTGGCTCCTCCTCCCCTCCCCATTGCCCTGACTCGCTCCCTCTGCTCTACCCCCCCACCCCACAGCACTTGTGCATATATGTACATATTTATCATTCTATTTATTTTATTCATAATGTGTATATATATCTATAATTCTATTTATCTATATTGATGCCATTGATGCCTGTCGACTTGAATTTTTTTGTTTTGTTGTCTGTCTCCCCCCTTCTAGACTGTGAGCCCATTGTTGGATAGGGATTGTCTCTATTTGTTGCGAAATTGTACTTTCCAAGTGCTTAGTACAGTGTTCTGCACACAGTAAGTGCTCAATAAATATGATTAAATGAGTGCATGAATGATAAAATGACCATATTTTGATTATCCCCCCAGACACAGATCCTTAAGACAAATGATGAATGATCATCAACATCTAATATTCCTATTCTATATCCTTACTTTCCCCTCCATCATGGGCCACTGGTCCTTCTGTTGTGAGAAATTTCATTTGCAAAACCCCAAGGGATCAAGAAGTGATGGGGAGAGAGTTTTGGAGATGAACTATAAATATTACCACACACCCATCAGAGGAAATAGATATGGGATGGGGAGAAGAGGTGCTTACCCAGTGGTAAACGGGAGTACTGACCCTTTGTGGACAGATGGAGAATGACCAAGAATTTAGCTGGCCTTCACATGCCTTCACATCCAAAACTGTCTCTTTCCTCACCTCGTAAAATCCTAAAACCCACACAATGACCTCCTTGTCGATGACCAAGTCATTCCCTTTAGATGCCTGAGGCTTAAACTCTCCTATCTTCACTCGTCTCAACTGACCCCAAAGGGGTTCCTGTAAATTGAGGATATCCTAGCTTAGGACTGATGGGGTGCTTCCATCAATGTACTGTTGGTCCCCAGTGCTGGTGTTGAACTGACACTTCCTCAGGAATGAGTAGAGCTGCCATGAAGAGAGTGTAGTGAGAGATGAAAGGATACAGAAACTCACATGAGAGAGAGAAGTTGCAAACTGCACGGAGGGAGTTCTGCCACAGAGGATTGTGAGGGAATCTTACCTGCCATGGAGGAGACACCATTACGTCCTCTGTCTCAGATATTTCTACTGATGACCTGGACAAAAGCATTTCATGAAGTGCATGTGCCACCCTATACATTGCGTTGTACAAAGTGTGCCGCAGCCCAGTCAGCTCCATGTTAGTGTTCTGCAAGTTTAGGCTGCCAAAGCACTCATTTCCTGTGCAACCACTTTCCCGTGTATGTCCCCAGTGCTCTGAAAATTCAAAGAGTCTATTCCTACTTTCCAGAAATCCTCGAGAAAAATATCTCTGGGATACTTAGAAGGGTTAACTGCTAGGAGGAAATCTTTGAAACTAGGCATATCATCCGTGTGGATAGAGAATGACAAAAAATTATTACTGGTAATTATTACTGACAGTGTCACCAGAGTGAGCTGGGTTGATCCAAACCTTCCCTGTAACACCAACCCAATTGACAACTCATTTAAACATGACAAATTATTCATCTTTTGATCCAATATTTGTACTTTTCTTGTGCCATAGAGTTCCGTTTCAGGAATCCATTCTGTTAAGGCCACACAGACTCCATGTCGGCTCATCTCCTGGGTCAGGTCCCTGGCGAAGGTTTCACCTTGAACGTTATTGGAAACAATGAGACTGACCCAGGTCCAGCCAAAATACAGGCAAAACCGGACTATTCCCTGCTGCTGAGCCGTGTCCCTGGGGGCCATCTGGTAGAGAGAGGGGAACTGCACCAAATTCTTCAGGTTGCCATCAAAAGGGCCATAGGTGATCTGGATGGGAGAAAACATCTCTTAAACATGTGGATTTGGAGGTACAAAGTAGAACATCGACACGGTAGGAACTGGATTTGAGGCAAACAACTTTATTAAGCAGCAAATCGATATTCACTGCTACACCCAGTTAGCATTTTCAATTTCTTTTAAAAAATTATTAAGAAAATGGCATAGACCAACTATAATTTCCACATTAAATAATGTAAAAGGTCTATTCGTTCCCAAGATTCCTACAAATACATTAAAATAATATTCATGTAATCTTTGAAAACAATGAAAATTTCACTTAATACAATTAATGTATTTGCTAATTAACACTGTTTGTTGATGCTGATGCTGATGCTGGTATTTGTTTAAACGCTTACTCTTTGCCAAGCACTGTTCTATGCACTGTGGTCGATATAAGATAATTAGGTTGTCCCACGTGGGGCTCACAGTCCCCATTTTAAAGATGAGGAAACTGAGGCATAGAGAAATGAAGTGACTTGCCCAAGGTCACACAGTTGACAAGTGGCCGAGGTAGGATTAGAACCCACGTTCCCCGACTCCCAAGCCCATGCTCTTTCCACTAAGCCAAGTTGCTTCTCCAGCGTTTCTTAACATATATGATTGCTTAAATTGATCATGTTGATCACATACATGTCAACACATGCACCCACCTATAAACATACGCACACACACACACAAATTGTTTTTCCTAACCCTCCCAAACTAAAAGTTTGGTATAAATCAAATCAGTTCAGATGGCTCAGCACACATAATTTAACAGCCAGACTTATGCTTCGATCATTATTTTTCTCTGAACTGGAAATAGTAATTTTGGTGACAATCCTCGAGATTGAATAGACTATCCTTTATACTGTACTCTGGGTTTGAAATCTTAAGCTTATTATAGACAGGAAATGTAACTACCAGCTCTTTTGCACTGTACTCCCCCAAGTGCCAAATTTCCTATTTTTCTTTCAGTAAGTACTAAATAAATATCACTGATTATTTGATGGATAACCTCAGGGCAAATCCCAGTAGCTGTATAGTAGATTTGTATACCCAACACATATACTTTGTTCAAAATACAGGTGGCAAACACAGAGAACTATTTCACAGTGAGAACATTGTGCAAATTACTAGTATTATAATGTCGTAGTGCCATCCTGAGAAAACTCTCTAAAAGAAAAGAATTATAACAGGGGATCTCGGTATTTGACCATTGAGAAACTGTAACCATAGTTACATGGCACAGGATGAAGTAGAATTGGGCTGAGATGGATCAAGAAAGAAAAATGGCAGAATGGCCCCAGTGTAAATGGTTTTGGACTTTGACACAATGTGGCAGAAATCTTTAGCTGAGTCTCTACAGATCCAGGCCTGCCTCGTGGGAAGCATCTCAGGTGGCCTAGGGCTCTGAGCTTCTGCTGGATCCGTGAAAAGAAGAACCAGGGTGGGGGATCTGCCTCATGAAACCAGGCAGGACCCTGACAACATTCAGAGAGATGAACTGCAGGAACACAGGCTGGAAGACTGCTCTAGAAAGAGATCTAAAGCCTGAGAAAGTCTGCTGGAATGGAGTCCAAAATCAGGATCATGGGGTTTAAATCAGATGTTTTTACTCTCATCTCAACTTGTACTTTTCTTTCCTACCAAGCATTCTAAATGTACTTCTTTTGTGCTATGTGATTTATTTGTGTTCTCTTCTCCCGAACTCCTTAGGGTTTTATTCCCTTAATCAGATTTATTTAATGCATTTGGTTAAAGAAATCAAGAAATATGTTGACAAAATATTATCTATATATTATATCTCTATGTGTGATAGTATTTATTGAAGGCTTGCTATGTGCCAGGGACTGTTCCAAATGCTAGGGTATACAAAAAGTAAGCAGATTGGACACGAACCATGTCCCAAAGGGGCTCACAGTCTAAATTCACATTTTATAGATGAGGTAAATAAGGCACAGAGAAGTGAAGAGGCTTAATAATGTTGGTATTTATTAAGCGCTTACTATGTGAAGACCACTGTTCTAAGCGCTGGGGTAGATACAGGGTAATCAGGTTGTCCCACATGAGGCTCACAGTTAATCCCCATTTTACAGATGAGGTAACTGAGGCACAGAGAAGTTAAGTGACTTGCCCACAGTCACAGAGCTGACAAGTGGCAGACCTGCGAGTCGAACCCATGACCTCTGACCCCGAAACCCAGGCTCTTTCCACTGAGCCATGCTGCTTACCTAAGGTCACACGCCAGGGAAGTGGAAGATCTGACACCCAGTCCTGGGTTACATCCACGAGACAAGGCCGCTTCTCTAGAATATGTATATTCTAAATATAGGTATATTGAGCACTGATATATAGAATATGTATATTCATATACATGTTTATGTATATATACTATATATACATATATAGAGACTATATAGACTACACAGAGAGAGAGAGAGGGAGAGAGATAGATATAGACTATATAGAGAGACTATATATAGATTCTATCTATCTCTATCTATCATCTATCTATCTATCTATCTATCTATCTATCTATCTATCTACTATATATATAGACTATATAGACTATACATGTGTGTGTGTATGTGTGTATCTATATCTATATCTATCTATCTCTATCTATCGCTATCTATATAGACTGCATATATATATATATATATATCTATAGATATAGTGTGTATATCTAGTATGTATCTATAGTATACTGTATACTATAGATATATACTATGTGTGTGTGTGTGTGTGTGTGTGTGTGCATATATACATATATATACATATGCTATAGACCATAGTATACTATATATATGAATTGTGGTATTTGTTAAGCGCTTACTATGTGCAAAGCACTGTTCTAAGTGCTAGGGGTTACAAGGTGATCAGGTTGTCCCACGTGGGGCTCACAGTTTTTTTAATCCCCATTTGACAGATGAGGTAACCGAGGCACAGAGAAGTGAAGTGAATTGCCCAAGGTCTGACTCCCAAGCCAACGCTCTTTCCACTGAGCCACGCTGCTTCTCTCTATATACACTAGATAGATAGATAGATAGATAGATAGATAGATAGATAGATTATATACTATATAGTATATGTGTATATATATATGTGTGTGTGTATGTTATCTGTGGTATATATTTATATGTGCATATATGTGTATGTATCTATATGTATACTGTATATAATATTGCATTACACTAATCTGAGAAACTAACTATCTCCACAGATTTCCGAGTTGCTCTTGGGAAATGGGGCAGAAGATGGATCCGAAAACAAAACTCTAGGAACCTGCAGAATTTTCCCGAAAGAAATAGCTCTTTCCAGACTTTGGTGTATGGGGAGGGGTTAAGGAGCACCTCATATAATACAGTAATAGTAATTAGGGCTAGCTGAGATGTTCTACCTGGGGGAGCTTGTGGAAACCGATGACCTTGGCCATGGCAACGAACAAGGTCGCCCTGACGCCCCCTATGACGGCCACCAATTTGTGTCACCCCTTGCAGCTGTAATTGGGAACTGTCCGCCCTAGCCCCAGAGCAGCATCAGAGACTTCTCCACGATCAGCCTTTCCCGGAATAAAGCATCATGGAGGTGGAATTCCAGGGAGATGTTGGCCAGGAGGCTGGGATCCTTGTTGATCTGCTCCATGGCAAACACCAGAGCCAGGACGTGCAGGTTGTGTTTGTAAATAAGGCTATAAGGAATGGAAGAGAAAAATCTCAGAGCTCTATTCCAGGTGTTGTTGGAGTGGGCCTCGAGGGCTTGGACGGTTTGGATTGAGACAAGAGGACTGGGAACATCAAGGACGAGGGTTACCAGGGCCTGGGAAGTAAAAGGCCGAGGGGGTGTGTGCAGCAGTTTGTGCCCATGGAGCAGAAGCAGCCTGTCGTTGCTGGGAGGGAGAGCAAAGGAATCTCTGCCTAACCATGCCAGGGGGCCCGGGGGATTCACAGAGAGCCATAATGAACTGCTGCCTGCTCTCTGCCACTAAAAATCAACCAGATCTGTGGAAGGCAGTGAGAAAAGCAGCAGATAGAGAGTCAAAGGCGTGGGGAGATTGCTCGGCAAAGGTGACAGGGAAAACAGCAACCATAACAGTGGCAAAGCTTGCCCCAAGCCCTCCATCTCTCAGAGAACAGAAACACATCCCTGTTCATCCCTATCCAATCGAAACATCACACTGATATTTTACCAACAGAAATGACACTTATGCATATGTCTTATCAAACCAAAAAGGATATTTGTTAAATTCTGGTTGATGTCCCTCCAACATATTCAGAGCTAAGAGCGCTCCAATCACCAGGTCCCCGTCTTTGTATTAGCCCCTTGAGTAGTCCCTGTGCAAGGACATTGGCTCTCGGACACAGAGAGCAGAGGCATCAGGAGCCGCGACCCAAGAAACAAGACTAGCCTCAGCAGCATCAGGACCGCATCTCCCGATCCCAGAGCTGTAACCCTGAGCCTACCCTGAGCTGATGACGATGCTAAGCCCCAGATCACCCGGTTGCCTCTGTCCCATTCAAAAGGGATGCTCACTGCCAGCCGAATCGTCCCCTTAAGGGAGGCGGGACAGACTCAGAAACAGACTCGCCCTGGTAAATAGTCTGAATCCCAGCCAGCCGCAGTTTGGAGCAGTTCATAGGTAGAGCTTTTATAGGCTTCGGGCCGATACTGTATGAGTAGCCTTTTTGACAGGCTTCAGTTTCCCCTGATAGGGACGGGGCAGAATGGTCCCCCCTTTCTCCTCCCTTCCCTCCCTTCTGCTCAAGCAGACACCAGCACGGTCCCCCTCCTCTGATTCACTCTCGGGATTGTCTCTGTCGAGATCTGCACCTGGATCCATGATTTTTTTCCAGGTGATAAATGAAAAAAATAAATCATCCTCCTTCCCCTCACCCTTCCATTTTCACTCTGGGGACCACCAGGGGAGAATTTCTGATCACACACAGAGTCATGTCCCTGGTTCCAGTAAATGGAATTTTCTCCCACTCTCACCCTCGTCCCTAAATGCCCTGGTCCAAGCAGCACTCAATAAGCCGAGGAAGAGAAGCAAGATCCCTTCAACCTTGCAGTGAAATGAATGTGAAGGCACCACCAACAGTCTGGATGGAGGTGGGATGCTTACATAATACACTAAAGTGAAAGGATGGCTTCTCTCTGGAAGTGAAGTAATTGGGAATTTACAGGCAAAGATTTATGCCAAAAGAAAAAGAAAACAATGGTGTGTACTAAAGGAGTCATTGATGAAAACTGGAAAATTCCAGAGGGGATTTAAATTCTGGGTACAGGCCTCAAAAACTACATCTAATGGAATTTTAACTTGCTTTCCTGAGAATGTGCTATGCCCTCTAGCTACCCTCTTGGGACCCAGAGGTCATGGGTTCTACTCCCGGCTACTCCACTTGCACAGCTGTGTGTCTTTGGGCAAGTCACGTAACTTCTCTATGCCTCAATTACCTCATCTGTAAGACTACAAGCCCCAAGTGGGACATCCTGATTACCTTGTATCTCTCCCAGCGCTTAGAACAGTGCTTGGCACATAGTAAGCACTTAACAAATACCATTATTATCATTATTATTATTATTATTACTCTCTCTGGGAATCCCTCCCTCTTTGACTGGGAATCCTTTGTGGGGATTTTAAAAAGTTACTTCATCAGCCTCATCTTGTGTTCAGGTGATAATTTCTTCTTTTATCTACCATCCTCAAAACTTGCATTTGGGTTTTAGTTGGTTTTTTTAACTACTAAATCTTTCCCAAGATGGAGTTCAAGGAAGAGCTGGGTAGAACCTGAAGGTTCCCGTAAATGAATCTGGCCACAGGTACTGTGGAAATTGTCCCTAGTAAACATGGTGAGGCTGGTAAAACAGCTCTTTAAAATCTGTGACTTTTTCAAATCACTTTTGCATGGAGAGTGTCTGACACACTTTTAGGACTTCTGTGGAAGGCCCTCTTTTATTCCCCTATGGAGGCATGGAATCCAGGTTGTTGTTAGCCGGTGTCCAGAACCTATGGAGAGTCATGGTCAATACATTAGCACTTCTGAGACTCACTCTCTTTGGATCCTGATCCCTTTAACAGTGCTGTAGAAAAAGGACAATGACTGCTCCAGCAGGTGCCCTTCAAGTATGAGGACATAGCAAGGTGCCAGACAAATTTAATCAGCAAACCTGAATGGTAAACTCTCAATTAATACCACTGATTGAGACACCAAATCTGAACAGTAAGCTCGCAGTTAATACCACTGATTGAGACACCGAACCTGAACAGAAAGCACTCAGTTAATAGTGATTGATCAGCTCCAGGCCGAGAGCAAAAGGGGGCTGGTTACTGTCCGTTGTCCGGAAATACCATAGTTTTCCCTTCTTTCCTGGCATATGAGAACAGAGTGAAGACCATTAGGCACCACAGACAGCACTCAAACTTTCGGGGATTTTTTTTTTTTAGGAAAGTTCGGCTTCAGGGAAAGCATCTGCAAGTGAAATCGAAGAATGAACTGATTCAAAAATTGTGGAACGCAAGATACCTGCTGTTTCCTCCTTCCCTTACCCTGTTTATTCCCATCTCACAGAGAAGAAACATCTCAGGCCTCTGATAGAAAACTCTGGAAATTTCTCAGACAAGAGTGATTATTATGCCTCAAGCCCAAGCCACCAAACCCCTGGTGTCTGGATAATTGCTTTCTCCTTGAAATTTGATATGAGATTTCCAGCAATGTTTGCATCACTTGAGAAAATTTTCATTGAAATCCCAATAGGTTATGAGCCAGGAGAGTTGAAACTATGATTGGAATACATTATTAACCACAGCCTCATATAATGTAACAAAGTGTTAGATCATTTTTTAGAATTCACTCGTGCCTATCTCAGCCACATTCCCATGTATATGAATACGATCTCACAATTACCAGTAATGGTAATATCAATAAGGTGTGGTGAGTGGGGGCATAGGAAGAGAATGGATATGAACGGATTAGTCAGAACACTGCAGTACAGGTCGTTTGAAGGAAGTTGACATGAACGTGAAGAAAAGGAATGAAAATCAGCTACTGTATAACGGTGTTTATTAAACATTTGCCTTGGGGTAAGAGTGAGTCTTCGTATCAAGTTGGGATGAAAAGAAAACAAGCATAAATAGGAATGAACAGACGAAGGTGCACACCGGAGGCCCCCAAAGTCTCACTGTTTAGGTTGGGGAACACAGGCTTTAGAAATGAGAAATAAATCAGAAACATTGAGCAACAGACAGTGGCAAATCCAGGAGAGGAAATGGTTCCATGTCAGGGGCTGGGTTAGGCTGTTGTATGAAGGAAGGATGAGTTCTGATGGAATCACTTGCGTCTGGCTGCAATATCTTTGTGCAGGTTGTAAAGAAAGTTAATTTCTCCACATCGGAAAGAAATCATAGGGTGTCATGGATCCTCAGGGGGATTTGAAAGGTGTATGGATCTAGAGTGAACATGAACTCACCTCTTCCGAATCTGTGGTATCATTTTAACCAAAGTATCGAAAAGCAGCTCTCAGTGACAAGGTTCTGTGGGCCATATTGGAATTAGAAATTTAGCTTCCAGTACCACATGAATAACGATTGAACCCTTTTTTAAAGGAACAATGAAAGGGATATCAAAGATTAAATAGAGCAGATAGTAATCAAAAGTAATTTTGTTTTAAATGATGTCACAGAAATGTATGAATCTACGGATTTCTGTTCCGAAGTACACACACAAACATATATATACATATATATACATATATGTATATATATGTATATTCATTCATTCAATAGTATTTATTGAGTGCTTACTATGTGCAGAGCACTGTACTAAGCGCTTGGAATGAACAAGTCGGCAACAGATAGAGACAGTCCCTGCCATTTGACGGGCTTACGGTCTAATCGGGGGAGACGGACAGACAAGAACAATGGCAATAAATAGAGTCAAGGGGAAGAACATCTCGTAAAAACAATGGCAACTAAATAGAATCAAGGCGATGTACATTTCATTAACAAAATAAATAGGGTAATAAATATATACAGTTGAGCAGACGAGTACAGTGCTGAGGGGATGGGAAGGGAGAGGGGGAGGAGCAGAGGGAAATGGGGGAAAAGAGGGTTAAGCTGCGGAGAGGTGAAGGGGTGGTGATAGAGGGAGTAGAGGGAGAAGAGGAGCTCAGTCTGGGAAGGCATCTTGGAGGAGGTGAGTTTTAAGTAGGGTTTTGAAGAGGGGAAGAGAATCAGTTTGGCGGAGGTGAGGAGGGAGGGCGTTCCAGGACCGCGGGAGGACGTGGCCCAGGGGTCGACGGCGGGATAGGCCAGAGCGAGGGACGGTGAGGAGGTGGGCGGCGGAGGAGCGGAGCATGCGGGGTAGGCGGTAGAAAGAGAGAAGGGAGGAGAGGTAGGAAGGGGCAAGGTGATGTAGAGCCTTGAAGCCTAGAGTGAGGAGTTTTTGTTTGGAGCGGAGGTTGATAGGCAACCACTGGAGCTGTTTAAGAAGGGGAATGACATGCCCAGATCGTTTCTGCAGGAAGATGAGCCGGGCAGCGGAGTGAAGAATAGACTGGAGTGGGGTGAGAGAAGAGGAAGGGAGATCAGAGAGAAGGCTGACACAGTAGTCTAGCCAGGATATAACGAGAGTCTGTAGCAGTAAGGTAGCCTTTTGGGTGGATTCATTCAATAGTATTTATTGAGCGCTTACTATGTGCAGAGCACTGTACTAAGCGCTTGGGATGAACAAGTTGGCAACAGATAGAGACAGTCCCTGCCGTTTGACGGGTTTACAGTCTAATCGGGGGAGATGGACAGACAAGAACAATGACAATAAATAGAGTCAAGGGGAAGAACATCTCGTAAAAACAATGGCAACTAAATAGAATCAAGGTGATGTACAATTCATTAACAAAATAAATAGGGCAATAGAAATATATACAGTTGAGCGGACAAGAACAATCCTGTGGGGAAGGGAAGGGAGAGGTGGAGGAGCAGAGGGAAAAGGGGAAAAAGAGGGTTTAGCTGCGGAGAGGTAAAGGGGGGTGGCAGAGGGAGTAGTGGGAGAAGAGGAGCTCAGTCTGGGAAGGCCTCTTGGAGGAGGTGAGTTTTAAGTAGGGTTTTGAAGAGGGGAAGAGAATCAGTTTGGCGGAGGTGAGGAGGGAGGGTGTTCCAGGACTGCGGGAGGACGTGGCCCAGGGGTCGACGGCGGGATAGGCGAGACCGAGGGACGGTGAGGAGGTGGGCGGCGGAGGAGCGGAGCATGCGGGGTGGGTGGTAGAAAGAGAGAAGGGAGGAGAGGTAGGAAGGGGCAAGGTGATGTAGAGCCTCGAAGCCTAGAGTGAGGAGTTTTTGTTTGGAGCGGAGGTTGATAGGCAACCACTGGAGTTGTTTAAGAAGGTGAGTGACATGCCCAGATCGTTTCTGCAGGAAGATGAGCTGGGCAGCGGAGTGAAGAATAGACCGGAGCGGGGCGAGAGAGGAGGAAGGGAGGTCAGAGAGAAGGCTGACACAGTAGTCTAGCCGGGATATAACGAGAGCCTGTAGCAGTAAGGTAGCCGTTTGGGTGGAGAGGAAAGGGCAGATCTTGGCGATATTGTATAGGTGAAACCGGCAGGTCTTGGTAACGGATAGGATGTGTGGGGTGAACGAGAGGGACGAGTCAAGGATGACACCGAGATTGCGGGCCTGAGAGACGGGAAGGATGGTCCTGCCATCGACGGTGATAGAGAAGTCTGGGAGAGGACCGGGTTTGGGAGGGAAGATGAGGAGCTCAGTCTTGCTCATGTCGAGTTTTAGGTGGTGGGCCGACATCCAGGTGGAGACATCCTGGAGGCAGGAGGAGATGCGAGCCTGAAGGGAGGGGGAGAGGACAGTGGCAGAGATGTAGATCTGCGTGTCATCTGCGTAGAGATGGTAGTCAAAGCCGTGAGAGCGAATGAGTTCACCGAGGGAGTGAGTGTAAATGGAGAACAGAAGAGGGCCAAGAACTGACCCTTGAGGAACTCCAACAGTTAAATGATGGGAGGGGGAGGAGGCACCAGCGAACGAGACCGAGAATGACCGGCCAGAGAGGTAAGAGGAGAACCAGGAGAGGACCGAGTCCGTGAAGCCAAGGCGAGATAAGGTATGGAGGAGGAGGGGATGGTCGAAAGTTTAAAAGGCAGCAGAGAGATCAAGGAGGATTAGAATGGAGTAGGAGCCTTTGGATTTGGCAAGAATGAGGTCATGGGTGACCTTAGAGAGAGCAGTCTCGGTAGAGTGGAGGGGACGGAAGCCAGATTGGAGGGGGTCTAGGAGAGAATGGGAGTTAAGGAATTCTAAGCATCGATTGTAGACGACTCGTTCGAGGATTTTGGAAAGGAAGGGTAGTAGGGAGATAGGGCGATAACTGGATGGGGAAGTGGGGTCAAGAGCGGGTTTTTTTAGGATGGGGGAGACGTGGGCATGTTTGAAGGCAGAGGGGAAGGAGCCATTGGAGATTGTGTTAAGAGTGCCTTGTACCTTTGAGTTAGAACACCAGTGGGCCCTTCCAAAACCTAATTTCCATAGGGGAAGGAGGGAAACATGAGTTTACTTTGCACTAGTCAATGGGAGAAATATTAAGGGGTTTTAATGTTGACTTTCAGCTTCCTCAGTAACTGGTCCGAGATGTTCCTGTCTGGTCTCAGAAGGATCACTTAGACCTTGGGCCCAAAGATACAACCTAGGAGCCCAGCGTTGGAGGCCAAGATGGAGAAGATCTCCACGGCCACCATAGCCTTGCCTTTGGTGCTCAGGTAGGTGGGTAGGAAGGAAATCCAGACGCTGCAGAACACCATCATGCTGAACGTGATGAACTTGGCTTCGTTAAATGTGTCGGGCAGATTCCAGGCCAGAAAGGCCACTGTGAAGCTGACCAGGGCCATGAAGCTCATGTAGCCTAGGACACAGTAGAAGGCAGTGATGGAGCCCTCGTTGCACTCAAGGACGATGTGACCAAACTCAGACTGCGTGTTCAATCAGGGAAAAGGGAAGAGGTTCCCAGCCAGACTCCACAGATGGTCACTTGGATCAGGGAGCAGATGAGGATGACACAATTAGACACGCGGGGATCCATCCATCCCCGGAATCTCCACCCCGGCTTGGTGGACCTGAAAGCCAGGACCACTGTGATGGTCTTGGCCAGCACAGAAGCCACGGCCACGGAGAATATAATGCCAAAAGCAGTGTGTCGGAGGATGCAGGACACTGTGCTGGGATGGCCCATGAAGATAAGGGAGCAGAGGAAGCAGAGCCTGAGGGAGAAGAGGAGGATGTAGTTGAGGCTGTGGTTGTTGGCTCTGATGATGGAGGTGTCTCGGTGCTTGATAAAGATCCCCAAGGTCTGGGCTGTAACCAAGGAGAAAAAAAGAGCTGTAGAAAACAGAACAATCCCCAGCAGCTCATCGTAGGCAAGGAAAGTCATGACTCTGGGGAGGCAGCGATCTCTCTGCACACTGGGATATTCATCTTCGGGGCACTTCAGACAGTGAGTCGAATCTGTAAGAGAAAGTCCTATTGATCAATTTGCCCCCACAAATGAGTTAGGAGACATGATTTCTTCCTTGGTGGAACTGTAGTCTAGCTGGGGCGACAGTCATGAAATAAAGTAGAGAAAGGAGGAATATAAGAATCGAAAGATGGCTATGTGTATGAGTAATAATAACTATAATAATAATAAAGCAATAACAATAGCAATTGTGGTATTTGTTGAGCACTACTATATACCAGACACTTTTGATTAATTGTTTGATAACCTGGTGGGGATCGTATGGAGTTGTTGACTACCATGTGAAAGTTAGGAATCGGGAGACCATGGAGGAAAATTAGGGGATTAAGGTTTATTTAGGGCATTTGGACCAGCGCTGCGATAGGTACAAGCTAATCAGCCTAGAGATAGTCCATACACCACATGGGCTCAGTCTATCCCTGTATTACATATTAGATAACTGAAGTATAGAGAATTTAAGTGACTCCCCATGGTTAGATAATGCACACTTAGCAGAGCCGGAATGAGAACAAAGATCCTTCTGACTCTCAAACTCAGGGTCTATCCACTAGGCCAAACTACTTTTCCGTGAGTTGAGATATTCTGATCCTTTCTGCCCCTGCCATGAGCACAGGCTGATTCATCTCTGTTGCTTTGGATTCCCACACTCTTTATGAGATACTGCGTGGCCTAGTAAATAAAGCATGGACATGGGGATCAGTAGGTCGTGGGATAACATCCTACTCTGCCACTTCTCTGCTGTGTGACTTTAGACAAGTCACTTAGCTTCTTTGTCCCTCCGTTATCTCATACATTAAGTGGGGATTGAGACTGTGTACCACATATGCGATATGGACTGTGTCCAACCCCTCGTATAGTGCAGTGAGTGGCACATAGCCCTTAAGATAAAGTGGAAATATCACTAATTGCTCTCTAGAATTCAGTGTAGGCAGTGAAGTGGTGAATGTGGTGTGCTCAGCAGCCACCATGGTGATTTATTAGAAATTCCAGAGTCACTGATCTGGTCAATCAGCGATGTCCAGGTCACTGGATGCCTGGTTCCCTGAAGACCCTTACCTGTCAGGTTGGAGATCTCATCATCGGGGAATGGGGTACATTCGTAGCAGCAGATGGCCTTCCCCTCCAGAGCAGTTTTCCTGAATCCAGTGAGGCAGCTCTTGCTGCACACGGGGTCGAAGCATCGAGAAGGCAAAGGGGAACAAAAGAAGTTCCACTTAAACTTTCCCCTCCTCCCAACTTGCCCAATTCCACTGACAACACTGATATCCTCAAATCTGGAATCTTGGGAACCATCATCTGCTCCTCACTGGAATTCTTCTCTCACATCTAATCTCCTGCTAGAATCTGTTCATTGTCCCTCACAAAGGTATCCCTCATCAGGCCCTTCCTCTTCAAACAAACAGCCTCTATGCTACCAATACTAATATTAGTTACAACAACATTATAATTATTGTATTTACAAAACTTATATTATGTCTCAAGCAATGTATTAAGCTCTTGGGTAGATCCAAGTTAGGTTGAATACAGTCTCTGTGGCACTTGGAGCTCACAATCTAAATAGAAAGGTGTAGGATTTAATCATCATTTTACAGATAAGGAAACTGAGGTAGGGAGAAGTGAAGTGACTTGCCTAAGGTCACAGAACACACAAGTGGTGCAGCTGGAGATAGAACTCTGACCCTTTGCCTCCCAGGCCCTTGAACTTTCCTTTAGGCCAAGTTGCTTCTCAATTAAATGCCTTAGCCTTTTGACTCTTAGGATTGCTACAAGAAGACTCCCATCTCAGAACACTTATAGAGAAATGTGAATGGAGAAATGCAGACCAACTATGGGGACAAGAAACCTTTCTTGGAGCACCTAAATAGTAAAAGGTCCATGGGTTTTTTGGTTTTTTTTGTGCTTTATTTTGTTGGGGGTTTTTAAGGATTTTCTGGTTAGAAAGAGCAGGATATCTTTCTTATCTTATTCTAGATATTCTAGATATTAGGGAAGCAGCATGGCTCAGTGGAAACATCCTGGGCTTTGGAGTCAGAGGTCATGGGTTCGACTCCCGGCTCTGCCACTTGTCAGCTGTGTGACTGTGGGCAAGTCACTTAACTTCTCTGGGCCTCAGTTACCTCATCTGTAAAATGAGGGATTAACTGTGAGCCTCACGTTGGACAACCTGATTACCCTGTATCTACCCCAGCACTTAGAACAGTGCTCTGCACATAGTAAGCGCTTAACAAATACCAACATTATTATATTCCTAGGGAAATCCATAGGGGAGACCTTGGAAAATATTTTCCCAAACACAGCAGAATATTAAACCTTGACCAAACTACACAGATGCTCTCCACTTGAACTATGAGGCCAGGGGAAATTTCATTCTAGAATTACTTTCAGCCAGGTTCTCTGTATAAGAGAGCAGCACCAGAACTCATGGAGGTGCAATTTTCTGGTTCTCCTCCTTGACACAGATCGCCCAGATTAAAGAACAGTGCTCATCAACCTCTAATATTCCCTTTCTATATCCTTATTTTGCCCTCTGTCATGGGCCACTGACCTTTCTGATGTGAGAAATTCCACGGGCAACACCCTCAAGGGGTTGAGAAATGATGGAAATGGAGTATTGCAGATTATCAGTAAGGTTTCCACACACCAACCAGAGGACATGGCTGTGGGAGTGGAAGAGGAGGTACTTATCCACAAGCAGAAGGAGTACTGACACTTAGTGGACGACTAGGATGTGACCTAGGGTTTAGCTGGCCTGATAATGCTTTTCCATTCAAAACTGTCTTTTTCCTCACCTGAAGGAATCTGGAGTTCCACACAATGGCCTCCTTGTTAATGATCAAGTCATTCCCCATAGATGCCTGAGGTTAAAACTCTCTGATCTTCACTTGTATGTAGGTTGCCATTTCGAGTATCTGTAAAATGAGTATATCATAGCTTTGGACTGGCTGGGTGCCTCCATCAGTGTATTGCTGGTCACCATCACCAGTGCTGGCATTGAACTGACTCTGCCTCAGGAACGAGTGGAGCTGACAAGCAAAGAGTGTAGTGAGAGATGTAATGACACAGAAACTCATATGGGAGGATGAAGTTGAAAACTGCACGGAGGGAGCTCTGCTGCAGGGGATTGGGGGGGAATCTTACCTGCCATGGATGGGGCACCACTGTGTCCTCTGGTCTGGACGTTTCCATTTCAGAATTGGAAAAAAAGCATTTGATGAAGCGCACGTGCCACCCTATACATTGCACTGTACAAAGTGTGCTTTAATCCAGTCAATTCCATGTCAGTTTTATGCAAGTTTAACTCGTCAAAGCTCTCGTTTCCCACACAAGTAGAGTCCCTTTTTTGTTGCAAAACCTCAAAGTAACAGCCTAGACTGATTTCCCAGAAATCCTTCAGAAAAACATCATTAGGGTATTTAGAGGGGTTAATTGCGAGGAGAAAATCGTGAAAGCTAGGCACATAATCCGTGTGGATGGAGAATGACAAAGAACCTATGAAGGAATTGCCAGATAGGTGATAATCATTACTGACAGTATCATCAAAGTGAGCCAGGTGGACCCAAACTTTTCATCAGTTTGGGTCCACTGAGGAAAGCAAGACCCTTGCTATTTCCACCTTTCCCTCCTCCAGGCATACCATCTCACAGGGAAAAAAACAGCTCAGGCCTCTGATCCAAACCCTTGGAAAGACCTAAGACAAGAATGGTTTTTGTACCTCAAGCCCAAGTCAACGAACGCCTGGTGTCTGGATAAATACTTCCTCCTTGAAATATGAGATAAAATTTCTCGAAATGTTTGCATCATTTGAGAAGATGTTAACTGAAATCCTAATGGGCTATGTGTCAGGAAAGTTGAAAACACGATTGGAATATATTGTGAACCACAAGAGAAACTGCATTATGAGTAATGTGAAAGAAGACTGCATGTGCCTGAAGAAGAATGAAGATCCAGCAGTGTAGTATCGGTATTTATTAAGTGTATGTCTTGGGGTGAGAACTACTCTTTGTACTGTGTTGGGATGAGAACACAACAAGCTTGAATACAACTGAATAGTTTTATAAACACACCTGAGCCCACGAACGACTCACTGTTTAGGCTGGGGAAGACAGGCTTTAGAAATGAGAAATAAATCACGGTACATTCATCAATAGACAGTGACTCTTCTGCCGTCCGCCTGCTATCGCTCCTCGTCTCTGCCAACCTCCTGCTCCACCATATCTCGCCCACTCACCAACTTGGTCACACCCTCGATCTCGTCATCTCCTACCGCTGCACTATCTCCTCCCTCACCATCTCTGAAATCCCTCTCTCAGACCATAACCTTCTCACCTGCCTCTTCTCTCACACTCTCTCCCCCTGCAAATCTGTACTACTCCCCCACAGAGAACTCTGCTTTCTTGATCCCATCCATAGCCCCGCTGTCCTCTCTTCCCACTCTCGATGATCAGGTTACCGCTCTCGACTCCACCCTCTCTACTCATCTCAACTCTCTCGCCCGCCTCTCCCTCTACTGCTCTCGCTCCACTAACCCACTGCCCTGGGTCTCTGCCTCTGTCCGCCTCCTACGCTCCTATGCTCGAGCTCCTGAGCGCTGCTGGTGAAGGTCCAAGCACCAAGCCGACCTTATCCATTGGAACTTAATCCTTTCCTGCCTTAGCTCTGCCCTCTCCTCCGCCAGGTAAAGCTTCTTTTCTTCCCTCATTGACACCTATGCCCGTCACCTCCTCCAATTGTTCCGGACCTTTAATTCTCTCCTCAGGCCCCCTGTTCCTCCCCCTCCCCCATCCCTCACGCCCAACGATCTGGCCACCTACTTCATCACGAAAATTAACACAATCAGGTCTGAGCTCACCAAAGTCACCCCTGCCCCTTCCGCCTCTCCCTCCTTCCAACCCTCTCCCCTACTTTCCCATATTTCCCTGGAGGAGATCTCTTCAGAGGAGATCTCCTCCCTCCTCGCAAGTGCCACCCCTCCACCTGTGCCTCGGACCCCATTCCCGCTCACCTAATAAAAACCATCGCCCCTGCCCTCCTCCTCTCCTTAACTTCTATTTTTAACTGCTCACTCTCCATTGGCTTCTTCCCCTCTGCCTTCAAACATGCCCCTGTCTCCCCATCTTAAAGAAACCGTCTCTCGACGCCACTTCCCCTTCCAGTTATCGCCCTATCTCCCTACTACCCTTCCTTTCCAAGCTCCTAGAACGAATCGTCTACGCTCGATGCCTAGAATTCCTTAACTTCCATCCTCTACTGGACCCCTTCCAATCTGGCTTCCGTCCCCTCCACTCAAAAGAGACTGCTCTCTCAAAGGTCACCCATGACCTCCTTCTTGCCAAATCCAATGGCTCCTACTCTATCCTAATCCTCCTTGACCTCTCAGCTGCCTTTGACACTGTTGACCATCCCCTTCTCCTCCACACCTTATCTCACCTTGCCTTCACGGACTCCGTCCTCTCCTGGTTCTCCTCTTATCTTTTTGGCCGCTCATTCTCGGTCTCCTTCGCAGGCTCCTCCTCCCCCTCCCATCCTCCAACTGTTGGGGTTCCTCAAGGGTCACTTCTTGGCCCTCTTCTGTTCTACATCTACACTCACTTCCTTGGTCAACTCATTTGCTCTCATGGCTTCAACTATCATCTCTATGCAGATGACACAGATCTACATCTCTGACCCCGTCCTCTCCCCCTCCCTTCAGGCTCGTATCTCCTCCTGCCTCCAGGACGTCTCTACCCAGATGTCTGCCCACCACCTAAAACTCAGCATGTCCCAAACTGAGCTCCTTATCTTCCCTCCGAAGCCTTGTCCTCTTCCTAACTTCCCTATCACCGTGGATGGTACGATCATCCTTCCTGTCTCTCAAGCCCGCAAATTCGATGTCATCTTTGACTAGGCTCTCTCATTCACCCCACACATCCAATCCTTCACCAAAACCAGCCGGTCTCACCTTTATAATATAACAAAGATCCGCCCTTTCCTCTCCACCCAAATGGCTATCTTACTGTTACAGGCTCTCATAATATCCCGGCTGGATTATGGTATCAGCCTTCTCTCTGATCTCCCTTTCTCCCGTCTCTCCCCGCTCCAGTCCATTCTTCATTCCGCTGCCCGGCTCATCTTCCTGCAGAAACTCTCTGGGCATGTCACTCCCCTTCTTAAAAACCTCCATTGGTTGCCTATCAATCTCCGCATGAAACAAAATCTTCTCACTCTAGGCTTCAAGGCTCTCCATCACCTTGCCCCCTCCTACCTCTCCTCCCTTCTCTCTTTCTACTCCCCACCCGGCACACTCCGCTCCACTGCCGCCCACCTCCTCATCATCCCCCGTTCTCGCCCATCCCGCCATTGTTCCCTGTGCCATGTCCTCCCGCTGTCCTGGAATGCCCTCCCTCCTCACCTCCGCCAAACTAATTATCTTCCTCTTTTCAAAGCCCTACTTAGAGTCACCTCCTCCAAGAGGCCTTCCCAAACTGAGCTTCCACTTTTCCCTCTGCTCCCTCCGCTGCCCCTCTACCCCCCCACCTCCCCTCAGCTAAGCCCCTTGTCCCCCTCTTTTCCCTCTGCTCCTTCCCCTCTCCCTTCCCCTCCCCTCATCATTGTGCTCGTCTGCTCAGTTGTATATATTTTTTCTTACCCTATTTATTTTGTTAATGAGATGTACATCACCTTGATTTTTTTTATTGCTATTGTTTTAATGAGATGTACATCTCCTTGATTCTATTTATTGCTATTGTTTTTGTCCATCTGCCTCCCCCGATTGGACTGTAAGCCCGTCAATGGGCAGGGACTGTCTCTATCCGTTGCCGATTTGAACATTCCAAGCGCTTAGTACAGTGCTCTGCACATAGTAAGCGCTCAGTAAATACTACTGAATGAGTGAATGAATTGAATGAAAGGAAATGGTTCAGTGTCAAGGGATGGTTTGGGCTGTTCTATGAAGGAAAGATGTGTTCTGATGGAATCCCTTGGCTGAGACTGCAATATCCATGTACAGATCGTCAAGGCCATCAATTTCTTTGAATTGGAAAGAAATAATGGAATGACCTGGATCCTCAATGGGCTTTGAAAGATGTATGGATCTAGAGTGACCATCAATTCAACTGTTCCAAATCTGTGGTATTGCTATAGCCAAAGAATGTAAAAGCAGCTCTCAGTGACAAAGATGTTAGAGCCATGTTGGAAATAGAAACCTAACTTATAGTACCAATAGAAACAGTGATTGTACCTTTTGTCAAAGTACAGTTAAAGAGCTTTTCAAGATTGAATACAGCAGAATCACCATCAGGAGTGATTTTTAAAAATTATGTCACAGAAATTAATATATGCATTAAAAACCAAAATCCATTGAAGATTTATTTTGTAGCTGATTGGAGGTCAGACAAAATGCGGGCCTTCCAAAATCTAAATTTCAACAGGGGAAGGAGGGAAACATGAGTTTACTTTGCACTAGTCAATGGTAGAAATATTAAGGGGTTTTAATGTTGACATTCAGCTTCCTCAGTAACTGGTCCCAGGTGTTCCTGTCTGGCCTCAGCAGGATCACATAGACCTTGGGACCAAAGATGCAGCCCAGGACCCCAGAGCTGGAGGCCAAGATGGAGAAGTTCTCCATGGCCACCATGGCTTTGCCCTTCGTGCTCAGGTAACTGGGCAGGAAGGAGATCCAGACCCTGCAGAACAACAGCATGCGGAGCATGATGATCCTGGCCTCATTAAAGGTGTCTGGCAGATTCCAGGCCAGAAAGTCCACAGTGAAACTGACCAGGACCAGGAAGCCCATGTAGACTAGGACGCAGTAGAAGGCAGTGACTGAGCCATCGTTGCATTCAAGAACGATGTGACCAAACTCAGCCTGCGTGTTGGAGTCAGGGAAAGTGGGAGAGGTTCCCAGTCAGATCCCAAAGATGGTCACTTGTATCAGGGAGCAGATGAGGACGACACAGTTAGACACGCAGGGACCCATCCATCCCTGGAACCTGCTCCCTGACTTGGTGGCCCTGAAGGCCAGGACTACCGCGATCGTCTTGGCCAGCACCGAAGCTGCGGCCAAAAAGAATATGATGCCAAAGGCAGTGTGTCACGGGATGCCAGACTGTGCTGGGACGGCCGATGAAGATGAGGGAGCAGAGGAAGGAGAGCAGGAGGGAGATGAGGAAGTTGTAGCTGAGGCCGCAGTTCTTGGCTCTGACGATGTGGGTGTCTCGGGGCTTTATGAAGATCCCCAAGGTCACGGCTGTGATCAGAGAAAAGAAAAGAGTTGAACAATGCAAGGTAATTCCCAGTGGGTCATCAGAGGAGAGGAATGTGATGAGTTTGGGCAGGCAGTGGTCTCTCTGTGCATTCGGATGCTCATCTTCGGGGCACTTCACACACTGGGTGGCATCTGCAAAGGAAAGTCCGGTGGGCAATTTGTTTCCATATTTCTCTATTGCTCTTTCCGTTCCCTTAGAAATATCAGAAAATTTTTCATTTAGATAATATGTTTGCAGTAATAATTACTGTTAATTATCCTAATTATCATCACTATTTTTGTTAAGGTCTTATCATATTTCAAACATTTTTCTAAGTTCTAGGTTAGACACAAATTAATCTGGTCAGACACAGATCCCATCCCACTTGGGGCTTACAGTTTAAGTAGGATAAAGAACAGGAAAATTAATCCCCATTTTTCAGGTGAGGAACCTGAGGGACATAGAAGTTAAATGATTTGACCAAGGGCACATAACAGTCACTTAGCAGAGCAAGGATTAGAGGCGAGGGCAGCTGTCTCCCAGGTCATGCTCTTTCCACTGGGTCATACTGCTCAGTGATGGGTACGTTCTAAGTGGGGAGCGTTTGGGAAGGAGATAAAGAATTTAGTTCTGGTTTCTTCAACCTTGTAATAATAATAATAATGATAATAGTATTTGTTAAGGGCTTACTATGTACCAAGAACTGTTCTAAGAGCTGGGGTAGATACAATGATGATGATGGTATTTGTTAAGCATTTACTATGTGCCAAGCATTGTTCTAAGTACTGGGGTAGATACAAGGTGATCAGGTCGTTCCTCGGGGGACTCACAGTCTTAATCTCCATTTTACAGATGAGTTAACTGAGGCACAGAGAAGTTAAGTGACTTGCCCAAAGTCACACAGCTGATAAGTAGTGGAGCTGGGATTAGAACCCACGATCTCTGACTCCCAAACCCATGCTCTTTCCACTAAGCCACGCTGCTTCCTCCCTCCTCCCGTGGGATTCTTCCGTCTGAAGTCACTATCTAACCTGTGCTTCATTTGACACAGTCCTCTCTTGGGTCTCCTTTAACCTCTCTAACCAATTTTTCTACATTCATTTCAAAAGCAATTTGTCTGCTTTCAAACCCCAACCTATTCTGGAGGTCCCTCATGACTCTATTCTCCTTTCTCTTCTCTATCTTCATTCATTCAATAGTATTTATTGAGCGCTTACTATGTGGAGAGAACTGTACTAAGCGCTTGGGATGAACAAGTCGGCAACAGATAGAGACAGTCCCTGCCGTTTGACGGGCTTACAGTCTAATCGGGGGAGACGGACAGACAAGAACACTCACTCTCTTGAGCAGTCCATTTCTTCCCATGAGTTCAAGAACTATTTCCCCACAGATGACTCCTCATTCTCTCTTGCTAGCTTTGATTTCTCACCATCTCTGCATTTCCATTTCTCCTCCCTTCAGGATATCTTTATATGGACATGCCTCTGGTATCTCTCAATATGTAATAAACTGAACTCATTTTTCACCCAAATCCTCTTCTCCATCTATATTTCCCATCACATTTGACACTCTACTATCCTCCCCATGTCCCAAGGCCATGAACCTTAGCCTCTAGGAGCTCAAAATCTAAGAATTAGGAGGTAGGTGCTGGGACTTTGGCTACAGACACAAAACGAAAGGCTAATAAAAATGTAAAAGGCTTTGACGATGACAAACGTGTCAGAACAGCAAGGTGTTAGGCTCAGACCAGAATTCACATAAGTCACAGTTACGACCACACCCACGGCCTTCTCATCACTATAAAAGTTATAAGATGTTCTGCAAATATTTGTCTCCTTTCCCGAGGTGGAGCAGGTGGACCTGGGGAAAACCGGTCTTCCAGGGGAGGACAGTGGCATTCCCGTCCAGCTGGTAACAAGCACTGGGATCAGAAAGACCAGGAGAACCACTCATGTGTTTACAGCTTGTCAAGGCCTTCCTAAAATGAAGTAAGAGATTATTGGAATCCCAGTGTTCCATTTTTTACATCAGTTGATTCATTAAAATAATCAGCAATGGCCCAGCTGTGATGATGACCAAGCCACCTAAGAGGCAGGCTTGAATTTGGATGCTCTGGGCAGTGTTGACCCCTCTTCTGGTTTGTGGATCTCACTCCCAATCTCAATTATTTCTAGATTCCTGTCTGGAAGGTGAGGGAGTAGGAAGAGGTGTGAACAGCAGTGGCGCGGTTGTATGGAGAAAGATTGTAGAGTTGCTAAGCTGGTCAGCCAATTGCCTCAGAGTGGAGTATTCTGGGAGTTCGTGCCCCTCCCTGGGTATCTGGTTCCCTGCCAGACCCCTACCAGTCTCGTTGGAGATCTCGGCCTCAGGGCAGGGGAACAATCATGGCATCAGACAGCCTTCCCATCCCGAGCTGTTTTCCTGTATCCGGGCCTGCAGCTCGAACTGCACACGGTGTGTGTGTGGGTGGGAGGGAGTGTGTGTGTCTGAGCATTGCGACATAGAGTAAGGACAGTGAGAAAAAGTGGTTGTCAGTTGGGGAGGGAGAAGGAGATGCCATGGGAATGTGAGCTCTAAGGAGTGATAAGGGCTGTGCCTGACTCTATAGGAATCATCTCGATTCCTATTCTGGACGTTTTATTGGCATCGATGAGAGACAATTCAATGTCTTCATATCCAATCCAAGTATCCTGCCCCTTTTCCCTGCATAGGATTGCCTCAAGGAAACTCCAACTGCAAATTTATCTAAGGGAGAATAGTGAACCTAGAGGTGCCTTGGGGAATGGCACAGAAAAGGTTAATTCTGGAGTATTCTCTCTCATAAAAGGTTAATACAAGAGCAGGAGTAATACAAATTCCATAAGGCGTTCTACTCTCACAGACCTTGTGTTTATATAGGCAGGAAGTAAGACACTGTGAGCATTCATACACTCAATGGTATTTATTGAGCACTTACTGTGGGCAGAGCACTGTACTAAGAGCTTGTAAAGTACAATTGTGCAGCAAATAGAGACAATCCCTACCCAACAACGGGCTCACAGTCTAGAATTACTAAACAGAAGACGCCCAGAAAAAAAGTTTATCAATAATAACATGGATGTATGGTTATTGCTATTATGAGAATTAGTGTGGTCTTTTGGAAAGAGCATGGGTCTGAGAGTCAGAGAACCTGGTATCCAACTCTGGCTCCGCCTCTTGTCTTCTGTGTGATCTTGGGCAAGGGACATTACTTCTCTATGCCTCAGATAACTCATCTGTATAATGGGGATTGAGAACGCAAACCCCATGTGGGAAAGGGACAATATCCAACCTTATTATCTTATATCCACCCCAGCGCTCAGTAGAGTGCTTGGCCCCTAACAAATATTATTAATAAAATTATTCCAGGTCTGGATCACTGCTACATTATTTGAAAGAGAGTAAATGGACAGTGTGATGACTGAGTCCCTGGGAATCTGTCTCCACCAGTAGCAAAGAGAAAAGTAAAGAAATAGGTTTAGTTGACCTCTTGGATACCCACTATTCCTGGTGAAAGATGAACTATCAAACAGCCTTATCATTTCCCTTCTATATCCACCATTTCCCTCCAGTAATACATAATGATTTGAAGTTCCTAAATTTATCCAGGCCACTCAAGTAAGCTGACATTTTCTTCTTCCACTGAGTTCTTCTTCCCAGAGTGACAGATTATATTTATTTATACCCTCCTAGGCATCTCCTAATTCTTTTGTATTATGCTCTCTCAAGCACTTAGAACGTAATAAATGCTCCATCAATACCACTGATGATTGAGTCTGGGTGAGGCACTATTCTAGAGAGAGTTTGGGAGATTATCAAAAAACAAAAAAAACCAAAACTCAAACTAATCAGAGCCAGTGGTGTCAGTCTGGGGAGGAAAGGTGCTTACCAGAGCAGAAGGAACACAACTCCTTTCTGGACATTTGGGGATTGACTAAGGGTTTGGCTGGACTGATAAAACCTTCTTATAAATGACACACAAATGTTATTTTTTTTTTCATTTTTCTCACCTGGGTGAATCTTCTGTTCCACACAATGGCCTCCTCGTTAATGGTCAAGTCATTACCCTTAGAAGCCTGGGGATCAAACTCTCCGACCTTCAGTAGCACAAATGTAATCCACCTGGGTACCTGTATATTCAGTATATTGTAGTTCAAGACTGACTGATTGTTTCCATTTTTGTATTGCTGGTTCCCAAGGCTGGTACTGAGCTGCCAGAGAGATAGATAACAATAATAATATTGTGATATTTGTCAATTACCTACTCTGTGTCAAGCACTATACTAAGTCTTACTCTGTGTCAAGCACTATACTAAGTCCTGGGATCGTTACAAGATAATCAGTTCCCACACGTGGCTCACACATTAAGCAGGAGGGAGAGCAGGTTTTCAATTCCCATTTTGCAACTGAGGGAACTGAGTCAAGAGAGAAGTTTCCCAAGGTCATACAGGAGGTAAGTGGTGAAACTAGATGTAGAACCCAGGACCTCTGACGCCCAGCCCCTTCATCTTTCCTTGAGGCCTCGCTGCTTCTTACTGCGGGACAACGCGACTTATAATATCACATAGGGAAGGGAAGTTTCCAATCCTACAAGAAGCAGACTCTGTCCTAGAAGACTCCGCGGGGGAATCTTACCCACCATGGAGGGGGAACCATGGTGTCTCCGGCCACACTCTTTTGCCTCTCTACCAGGACAAGAACATTTCATGGAGCCCACGGGCCAATGTGTATATAGCATTGCACACGGTGTCCTGCACCCCAGACATGTCCAGATCAGTGTTATGCAAGAAATGGCTCTCCAAGCTCTCATTTCTCTTGCATTCGTACAAGGGCCCTTTGCTGACAGAGTCTGCAGATGGAAAGAAACAGCCAAGTTTAGCTTCCCAGAACTCCTTGAGAAAAACATCATCCAGCTACTTCAGAGGGTTAGTTGCTCGATGGAAATCTTTGAAATTCCTGGGAGCCACTTGGTAGAGGGAGGGGAACTGCATTGGATCCATCAGGGTGGTGTCAAAGGGGCTGTAGGTGATCTGGATGAAGATAGTCTAGCTCAGTAATAAATTAAAAATTAAGATTTGAAGAAACAAGAGTACTAAAACAGTATAAACTGGATTTGAGGATAAACTTACTTTATCACAAATCTAATGTATATGCATTACTACACTTCCTTTGAAGTCTTAATTCGTTCCAAAAAAATTGAGAGTTAAACAAAAGGTCACTAAATTCATAATCGAATCCTCTGGAAAATAATGCAGAATACACTAATGCATTCCTAATTTTTTTTAAAAAAGCTCAAAACATTTTAGAAATACTATTTAAACCTTATTTGGAGTTAATGTAGTTAATAATCACTTCATCAACAAATACTGTGGGTTAACTTATCTGGTTGTTTAAATCATAAAACGTTAACAAACATGCACACACATGAAAATTAAAATTGTTCTCCCTTTTGACTTTACCAAACCTAGAATTTTTTAAATTTCAGCTTGACTTGCACTTGAGTCCAGACGGTTCAATATAGTGAATTTAACTCCCAGGACTAAGGCCAGGACAATCTCCCCTCCCCCCACGTGTCACTCTCAGACCTATGTACTTTTTAGAGATGCAGCGGGGCTTGGGAATCAGAGAACGTGGGTTCTAATCCTAGCTCTGCCACTTATCTGCTGTCTGTAATTGGGCGAGCCACTTAACTTCTCTGTGCCTCAGTTACCTCATCTGTAAAATGGGGATTAAACTGTGAGCCTCACGTGGGACAACCTAATTATCTTGTATCTACTCCAGCGCTTAGAACAGTGCTTGGCACATAGTATGCGCTTAACAAATACCATAATTATCATTATCATTATTACTTTTATTATTATTCCCAGGTCAATGGGGGCTCAGTCACCTCCGAGGACCATTTCACCTTGGAATCTTCTTATCTACGGGGATCCCTGAAATGCGCTCCTGTGGGAATCTGGAGCAAGGGGCCGTTCTGTCTTCCCCCAAACCCTACCCCACAGCCCGGGTATCAGACCCCACTTTCCACCTCTTTCTGCACAACAAAGCAACACAAGGCTCAACAGAGCCGTGTCTTCTCTTCCCCACATCCCGGGGGAAGATTCAGGAACCAAGACACCAGCACAGTAAAGGGATTTCTAGCTTCTCCTTCCTCAAGCTGTCACGGATCCAGAACTAGACAAGCATTTCACATCAGAATAGTCACCCAGGTCACTTTTGAACCGAAGAAGCAAAAGAAAGGCAAGAAACCCTCAACTAATATGAGAAACGGACTGATACCTAAGCAGTTTTCCAAATCCCCTCTTTACATACGGGACAGAGGATGAACCTGACAACAGAGCTTGAGAAACCGGCAGAAATTTCCCCAGAGATGGCTAATTGCAGAATTCGATGTGTGTAGAAAGGCTGGTGAGGGTAATGAGTAGGGGCGAAGCTGAGCTTCATGTGTTTTGGATTAGACTAGGAACTAGGGTGATATTACCCTACTAGCGGGAATTTGTGGAATCCTAGGATATTGGCCATGGCCTGGGACAAGGAGCATTTGACCCCGTTGATGACGGTCACCAGCTTTCTCCGCCCCAGGCAGCTGTAATTGGGAACTGAACGCCCCGCTCCCCAGAGCAGCATCAGAGACTGCTCCACGGCCAGCCTCTCCCCGGAATAAGGTATCAGAGATGTGGAATCCCAGGGAGACATTGTGCAGGAGGCTGGGGTCCTTGTTGATCTGCTCCATGGCAAACACCAGGGCTAAGACGTACTGGATGTGTTTAGGGACAAGCTTGCAAGAACAGGGAGTGAGGTTTCTCCCAATTTTGTGCAGTATTCCACACGCAGTACATGCCTAATAAATTTTACTACTACTTCTAGAAATGGGGACTTTGTATGATAGCTTGGTGCTGTAGAGATCGAGCACTGGGAACTGGGTCGGGGAGTCAGGAAAGAGAGTTGTTAGTGGCTTGGGAAGGCAGAGGCTAGGACTGTGGTGTGCTGCAGTTCTTCTCATGAAGCAGAAGCAGCTTGTCTTTGGCAGGAACAGAGAGGAAGGAGATTACTAAGCAGCAGGTCCGAGGGAAATGAGAATTGAGCTGACAGCTGCTGCCTGCTCTCTGGCATTACAAAGCAATCAGGCACACGGAGTACGGCGAGCAAAGTAACAGGTAGAGAAACGATAGAGCATGGAGATTCCTCGGCAAAGCTGTTCAGCAACATTTAACAGTCACAGCATGCCCAGCCGCCCTACTGCTCAGAGAATGCAAACAATTCCTTGTTCATTTCCAACCTTCTGGCACATCTCACAGACATTATAGCCATATCCAGGAAACACGACACTTATGCAAATTTGATGTCGACCCAAAAAAGATATTCGCTGAGCTCCTTGGGAGTCCCTTCAAACATTCAGAGCTAAGAGCCCTCCAATGAGAAAATCCCCATCTTTGTAGTAGCCCCGTGAGTAGTCCCTGCTCAAGGAGCACTGATTCCCAGACTCAGAGAGAAAAAGTGACTGGAACCACAGCCACAGCATCAGCTGTAGCAGCAGCAGGACCGCGTTTCCCCATCTCAGAGCTGTAGCCCTGATGCTCCCTTGAGCTGAGAATGATGCTGAGCCTCAGCCAGCCCCCCAGTATGAGTCACTGGAACCATCGATTTCCCGTTGCAGGCAGTAACAAACTCAGACACACACACACACACACACACCCCTGGGAAGCAAGCCTGGGTTCTGAGAAGCTCCGACTCAGACCTGTTCGGGAGATATTTAACGTCTCAGAGGCTAGAGTTACCTTGGTGGGGGTGGGGAAGGAATATTTTTTCTTCCATTTCTTCAGCTCCATCGAGACGTCATTTTCCTCAAAGTCTCAGCGACACTAGGGAACGTTCCTGTGCAGATGTCCAGCACCTGTGTCCGTTCTTTTTTTTCCTGCAAAGAATAAACAATATCCCTCCATTCCCCCAGCTTCCTCAATCCGCTCTGGTGAACCCCAGAGCTTCAGGATTGGGATCTAGATGACTTCACACACACTTGATTCCCCTTTCCTGGATTGGGGGCATCCTGCAGCTCCCTTGACGGGCCCAGACTCTCCTGGTCCAGCCAGCGCCTAAGGGGCCGGGAACAGGGGATAGACTCTTGTAGGTACAAGACTACCAAAGCCATCAGTGATAGCTACCAACTTCCCTTCTCCTTGGGCTTCTCCTCAGCCTTAGTCTCTTCTTGCCTTTTAATTGGCCTCTCTTAGAGGAGCTCAGTGGAGCTACATCAGATCGTCCGGGAGCTTAGCTACAATCCGTTCCACTCCCCTTTTGTTTTTCCACCCACAGTGCACAGACAGCAATTCTGAGCATATATCTGAGTACAGAAGGGATCACCCCTTCGCTCTTTCTATTTATGTCTATTTCCCTAACATTTAGAAAAAAAATATTTCCTAAAACACTTGCTGTGGAAGCCATGGCCTTGGGTTCCACCTCTCGTTTCGATTTCTCCATTAATGACTCTCAAGGAAACATCTACTTATTGTTTCAAAATTGGCTTCTTCTACCTGCTCCTTGGGCTGCTTTCCTTGTCATCTTCTAAATCACTTGCTCCCACTTTTCTTTCTAAAAGATATTTTCAATTTATTCTCTTTAGATATCCCTTCCTGTAATATCATCAGATACACCCTTTCCTCCCCAATTAATTGATCACTCAATAGTAGTCAGCTCTTTCATTTCTATGTATTCATTCTCTTCTTCCACTATAGCCAGTTTGCACTCTTTATTCTTCTAAAGCTATATTTTAACTTACTTTCTTGAAATTTCGATTTACGTTCTTGCTAGTCTCTCCGTTAGTCCCTCCTTATTTGATTGGGAGTCCATTTGGGGGATTTTTAAAAAAATGGTATTTGTTAATTGTATATTGTGTGCCAGACAATGTACTATGAGCTGAGGTAAATACAAATTAATCAAGTTGGACATGGTGCATGTCCCGCACTGGGCTCATAGTCTTAATTCCCATTTTACAGGTGACATAACTGAGGCACAGGGAAGTTAAGTTAGATTT
Organism: Ornithorhynchus anatinus; assembly: GCF_004115215.2. Classification (NCBI taxonomy): domain Eukaryota; kingdom Metazoa; phylum Chordata; class Mammalia; order Monotremata; family Ornithorhynchidae; genus Ornithorhynchus; species Ornithorhynchus anatinus. The sequence goes on along the minus strand of NC_041752.1, from coordinate 7,456,354 downwards.
GCCCAAGGTCACACCAAGACAAGAGGCGGAGTCAGGGTTAAAACCCAGGTCCTTCTGACTCCCAGGCCCGTGCTCTATCCACTAGGCAGGGGGAGCTAGTAGGAGCCAACTCTTCTCTTTCTCGGAGAGTCTAGGAGCGTGGGAGAATTTGAAGTCCCCTCTAGAGAGAGCGGTAGAGGAGACTATGTCATCTGGGAAGAGCCAGGTTCCACTGAGACCGAGGAGGGGGAGTGACTGGGTCAAGTCACTGGGTCAAGGATGATGAGAAGCTTGACCACAGTGGAATGAAGGTTCCACAGGCCGCACTTGGATGAGCATGGGGAAAGTGTGCATGGGGTGAGGGAGGTGCAAGGGATGGGGAGTAGTCGGAGGGAAGTGAAAAGGGCCAACGTATGGGGAGAGGCAGCATGGCCTAGTGGATAGACCACGGGCCTGGGCGGCAGAGGGACCTGGGTTCTAATCCCGACTCTGCCACTTTTCTGCTGTGCGACCTTGGACAAGTCACATCACTTACTGGGCCTCAGTTACCACATCTGGAAAATGGGGATTAAGACTGTGAGCCCTAGGTGGAAAGGACGGTGTCCAACCCAATTACCTTATATCTACCCCCAGAATTTAGTACAGTGCCTGGCGCATTGTTTAATATATACCACAATTATTATCATAATTATTTCTAAGGTCGATGAGGAGGGGTGATGAGCGTTAGGGGCAGTGGTGGAGAGGTTAGAGGGAGGGGATTGAGGGCACATGGGGTGACCAAGGCGGAAGAGAAATAATGATGGCATTTGTGAAGGGCTTACTATGTGCCAAGGACTGTTCTAAGCGCTGGGATAGAAACAAGATTATTAGGTTCTCCCACGTGAGTCTCACAGTCTTAATCCCCATTTTTACCGATGAGGTCACCGAGACACAGATGACCAGCCCAAAATCATACAGCTGTCAAGTGGTGGAGCCTGGATTAGAAACCACGACCTCTGACTTCCAATCCCGTGCTCTTTCCACTAAACCACGTCTGGAGCTGCCACGGTTGATCAGTAAAGGCCATTGGCCAACGCAGTTTCTTTTAGTAGATGGGTACTCCGTAGTTTCCAGATGGGGGGAATCCACATGTCCTAAACTGTGACTAGCAAGTCATTGGAGAGGCCGTCTAGAGTGAAATGGTGAATGTGATCAAGTCGTTATTTGTAATGGGTGATTGTTGACACCTTCTTATCTGCTGGGTGAGTCGCTGTTCTGCTTTGCTGGAAGGACGTTAGGTTTCCCGGTGTGAGAAGTGGTGGAGATGATGGGGATGGGGGGCGGGAATTTGGCAAATTCAGGTATTGGGAGGAGTTGGAAATGAGGTGCATGGGGGCGGGATCGCATCCTTCTGAGCAGTAACAGGCTTCCGCTGGGCGGGACTGGGGAGACGACTTTCCCCTTTGAGTTGAAAAAGAAGAAGCACGATGTAGACCATGTAGACCATATAGTGGACAGAGCACGGACCCAGGAGTCAGAAGGACCTGGGTTTAATTCCGATTCCGACACTTAATAATAATAATTATGGTGCTTGTTAAGTGCTTATTATGTGCCAAGCACCGTTCTAAACGCTAGGATAGATACAAGGTAATCAGGTTGTCCCACGTGGGGCTCACAGTCTTAATCTCCATTTTACAGATAAGGTAAATGGGGCACAGAGAAGTTAAGTGGCTTGCCTAAGTTCACCCAGCAGACAAGTGAAGGAGCCGGAATTTGGCTCCCAAACCCGTGCTGTTTCTACTAAGCCATGCTGCCATGTGACCTTGGGCAAGACACCTCTCTTCTCTGTACCTCGGTTCCCTCATCTGTAAAACGGGGATTAAGACTGTGAACCCCAAATAGAATAGAACTGGTTCCAACCCAATTACCTTGTATCTACCCCAGCGTTTAGTTCAGTAACTGGCACGTAGTACGTGCTGAACAAACACCACGATTATTATGGTTATTATTATTAATATTATGAGGAGGAAGAAGAAAAGAAGAAAGGGGGTGCGAGGGCGAGGGAAAGGGCTGGGCAAGCAAAATTCTTCGTGCTTGGAAGTCTCGTCACCCAGCAGCATAGACGGAACTGGCCGCCCTCTTGAGGGGGTCAAATCGGAGAAATCTACAGAGCTCCTGCAGAGGCTGTTTTAAAAGGTTGCTTCATCAACCTCACCTTGTATGCGAGTGACAATCTCCATCGTTATCACAGCTTTCTTCGTTTTTTAGGCCAGTCCATTTTGGGCCTCTGCTCTGCCGTCTTTACCTAGTCCTGATCTGTCTGCTCTGAGTCCAGTTAGAACTTTGATAATACTAATACTAATAATAGTATTTGCTAAGCCCTTGTTATGTGCCAGACACAGTTCTAAGCGCTGGGGTAGATACAAGATAATTGGATTGGAGACAGTTCCTGTCTCACACAGGGTTCACAGTCTTAATTCCCATTTTACAGATGAGGGAACTGAAGCACAGAGAAGTTAAGCGACTTGCCCGAGGCCACATAACAGACAAGTAATGGAGCTAGGATGGATATTTGACATTTGATATTTGCCTCACCCCCAACCCCACAGCAATTATGTACGTATCTTTAAATGATTTATTACAAATTACATATTTATTCATATTAATGCCTGTCTCCCCCTCTAGACCGTAAGCTTATTATGGGCAGAGAACGTGTCTGCTAATTCCTTATATTGTATTGTACTCTCCCAAGCTTTTAGAGCAGTGCTCTGCACATAGTAAGTGCTCAATACATTTATGCACGTGTCTGTAACGTATTTATTTATATTAAGGTCTGTCGCCCCCTATAGACTGTAAGCTCACTGAGGTCAGGGAATATGTTTGTTTACTTGTTATATTGTACTCTACAAAGTGATTAGAATAGTGTTCTGTACTCAGTAAGCACTCAATAAATACTATTGAATTCATGAATGAAATAATAAATAAATGCCACTGATGGATGGATTGATAGAATTAAGATCATGGTGGGGGTTTTTGGACTGAAAAGGGACTGTAAGATCGCAGGTGTCACTAGGCCTATGTCGGGCGGTATTGTATCTCCCCCACAACTGGGAGATATAGAGATATAGGTGTCCACCCGTTCTTCCAACCCCTCCCCCCACCCCCCATCAGCCACACATTTCATCTCGGGGGCTTCACTACTAAAGAAAGTTACTGGAAATTCTTTGAAGAACAGTTCACTTCCCAGTATTGGGACATGGATAGAGAGTGAACCATGAATGAATCCTTCCCCACTGGTAGAGAAGACGAGGGAACTAGCCACAGATATCAGTTTCTTTTTGACATTAGTTTGAGGTTCCACCTTTCCTCTGCTCTTTCGGTTTGATATGTTCGTGGGTGATTCTTCCGGTGTGAAATGTTTGTCTGATTCTGGGGACAGGGACAGTCCAAGGAGGGAGAGGCTGGAAATCCCTTTGCTGTGTTGGAGGAGGAGGAATTTAAGGAGAAGGAATGAGAGGATTAGAAGTCACCGGAAGTTCCAGCCCTTTTTTCCCCTTCCCCTAGGTATTCGAACGATCTGGGTCGAAATGAGATCTACACAAGGGTCACACAAATTCCCTGTATCATGCCTCGGGGCAAGGTCAGCCCTAGTCCTACAGCAGCTCCCCTGGAAGTCACCGGACTGGATCTTAAGGGGCAGGAAACGAGAGACTCAGAAGCTACTTAGTCTTTGAACAGCCAGAACTAGGAGCAGAGGCACAGGTGCCGGCCTTCTCATTTGGGACTGTCCTCAGAGTGGCTCTGGCTTCAGGGACTGTGAAGTCTCTGCTAGAGATGAGACAAGAGAAGGGGGGGGGGGGTGGAGAGGGAAAAGAACACCCTTCACACATTCAATAACAATGTAATTCTGAACCTCTGAACTTTTAAATATGACCCACACCATTCTGAGCTGGGCTGAACAGCATTCGGATTTTCTAATTTGTGGGTCTGCTCCCAGTGGGAAATTAGGGCTTCCAGGTAGGATCCCTTCTGTCTGGGACCCAGACTTGGTACTGTCTGGGGCGAAACCTCGTCCTCAGCTCAGAGGAGGCTCCGGATATGAGCTCTTGACACCGGGACACGCGATCCTAATGCTGCAGCGGCGGCTACTGTAGTTGTGGCTTCTGATGCCTTCGATCTCTCGGTCCGGGAGCCAATGCTCCTTACGCAAGGACTACTCACGGGGCTACTACAAAGACGGGGACCTGGTGATTGGAGGGCTCTTAGCTTTGAATGTGTTTGAGGGAAATCTCCCGAAGTTTAAGGACTATTCTGTTTGGTTCAATAAAACGTTTGCGTAAGTGTCGATTTTATCCGGATCTCTTGTGGGAACAGTTAATGCCACTGTAGCCAGGGTAACGACTCACCTCTAGGTCTCCGCCTGACTTAGGAGCGTTCCCGAGCTGGTCGGAAAGGGGCCCATGTAAGGTTTCCCTGTTTGAGAGACAGAAAATCTGAGGGAAACTTTGCCTCTGACGCTGTCGCTGCTTTCACTGAGCGCATTCGGTGGGGGTACTTCCCCAGCCCATTTAATGCTCTGTCATTCATTCATTCATATTTATTGAGCGCTTTCTATGTGCAGAGCACTGTACTAAGCGTTTGGAATGTAGAAATCGGCAACAGATAGAGGCAATCCCTGCCCATTGACGGGTTAACAGTCTGATTGGGGGAGATAGACAGACAAAAACAATAGCAATAAATAGAATCAAGGGGATGTACATCTCATTAACAAAAGAAATAGGGTAAGAAAAAATACATACAATTGAGTGGACGAGAATGGTGCTGAGGGGAAGGGAAGGGAGAGGGGAAGGAGCAGAGAGAAAGTGGGGGGGAAGGGGGCTTAGCTGAAGAGAGGTGAAGGGGGGTAGAGGGGCAGCAGAGAGGGCAGAGGGAAAAGGGGAAGCTCAGTCTGGGAAGGCCTCTTGGAGGAGGTGACTCTAAGTAGGGCTTTGAAGAGGGGAAGAGAATTAGTTTGGCGGAGGTGAGGAGGGAGGGCATTCCACGACAGCGGGAGGACGTGGCCCGGGGGTCGACGGTGGGATAGGCGAGAACGGGGGACGGTTAGGAGGTGGGCGGCAGAGGAGCGGAGCGTGTGGGGTGGGGAGTAGAAAGAGAGAAGGGAGGAGAGGTAGGAGGGGTTAAGGTGATGGAGAGCCTTGAAGCCTAGAATGAGAAGTTTTTGTTTCATGCGGAGTTTGATAGGCAACCACTGGAGGTTTTTAAAAAGGGGAGTGACGTGCCCAGAGCGTTTCTGCAGGAAGATGAGCCGGGCAGCGGAATGAAGAATAGACTGGAGCGGGGAGAGAGGAGGAAGGGAAATCAGAGAGAAGGCTGACACAATAATCCAGCCGGGATATTATGAGAGCTTGTACCAGTAAGATAGCCGTTTGGGTGGAGAGGAAAGGGCGGATTTTGGCGATATTATAAAGGTGAGACCGGCAGGTCTTGGTGACAGATTGGATGTGTGGGGTGAATGAGAGAGCAGAGTCAAAGATGACACCGAGGTTGCAGGTTTGAGAGACGGGAAGGATGACTGTACCATCCAGGGTGATAGGGAAGTCAGGAAGAGGACAGGGCTTGGGAGGGAAGATAAGGAGCTCAGTTTGGGACATGCTGAGTTTTAGGTGGCGGGCAAACATCCGGGTAGAGACGTCCTGGAGGCGGGAGGAGATATGAGCCTGAAGGGAGGAGGAGAGGATGGGGGCAGAGATGTAAATCTTTGTCATCTGCATAGAGATGATAGTTGAAGCCGTGAGAGTGAATGAGTTCACCGAGGGAGTGAGTGTAGATGGAGAACAGAAGAGGGCCAAGAACTGACCCTTGAGGAACCCCAACAGTTAGAGGATGGGAGGGGGAGGAGGAGCCTGCGAAGAAGACCGAGAATGAACGGCCAGAGAGATAAAGAGGAGAACCAGGAGAGGACGGAGTCCGTGAAGCCAAGGTGAGATAAGGTGTGGAGAAGGGGATGGTCAACAGTGTCAAAGGCAGCTGAGAGGTCAAGGAGGATTAGGATAGAGTAGGAGCCATTGGATTTGGCAAGAAGGAGGTCATGGGTGACCTTAGATAGAGCAGTCTCGGTAGAGCGGAGGGGACGGAAGCCAGAATGGAGGGCGTCCAGGAGAGGATGGAAGTTAAGGAATTCCAGGCATTGAGCGTAGACGATTCGTTCTAGGAGCTTGGAAAGGAAGGGTAGTAGTGAGATAGGGCGATAACTGGAAGGGGAAGTGGGGTCGAGAGAGGGTTTTTTTAGGATGGGGGAGACATGGGAATGTTTGAAGTCAGAAGGGAAGAAGCCATTGGAGAGTGAGCAGTTAAAAATAGAAGTTAAACAGGGGAGGAGAGCAGGGGCGATGGTTTTTATAAGGTGAGCGGGAATGGAGTCTGAGACACAAGTGGAGGGGGTGGCATTTGCGAGGAGGGAGGAGATCTCCTCTGAAGATACTGCAGGGAAGGATGGGAAAGTAGGGGAGAGGATTGGTAGGGGGGAGGCAGAAGGGAGAGGGGTGACGTTGGTGAGCTCAGACCTGATTGTGTTAATTTTCGTGATGAAGTAGGTGGCCAGATCGTTAGGGGTGAGGGATGGGGGAGGGGGAGGAACAGGCGGCCTGAAGAGAGAATTAAATGAGGGAAGAAAAGAAGTTTTGCCTGGCGGGGGAGACGGCAGAGTTAAGGCGGGAAAGGATAAACTTTCAATGGATAAGGTTGGCTTGGTGCTTGGACCTTCGCCAGCAGCGCTCAGCAGCTCGAGCATAGGAGCATAGAAGGCGGACAGAGGCAGTGATCCAGGGCAATGGAGCGAGAGCGGCGGAGGGAGAGGGGGGTGAGAGAGTTGAGATGAGTAGAGAGGGTGGAGTCGAGAGCGGTAACCTGATCATCAAGAGTGGGAAGAGAGGACAAGGGGGCAAGGTGGGGAGAGATGCTTTTGGAAAGATGGATGGAATCAAAAAAGCAGAGTTCTCTGTGGGGGAGTAGTACAGATTTGCAGGGGGAGAGAGTGTGAGAGAGGAGGCAAGTGAGAAGGTTATGGTCTGAGACAGGGATTTCAGAGTTGGTGAGGGAGGAGATAGTGCAGCGGTAGGAGATGATGAGATCGAGGGTGTGACCAAGTTGGTGAGTGGGCGAGGTATGGTGGAGCAGGAGGTTGGCAGACACGAGGAGAGATAGCAGGCAGCCGGCAGAGCAGTCACCAGGTACTTCCATGTGGATGTTGAATTCTCCGAGGATCAGAGTGGACAGAGAGAAGGAGAGAAGGAAGGTGATAAAGGGGTCAAGGTGGTTGAAGAAGTCAGTGGTGGGATCAGGAGGGTGGTAGATGACGGCTACAAGTATCTGCAGGGTGTGGTATAGACGAATGATATGGGCTTCAAATGAGGGGAAGGAGAGGGAAGGGTGAGGAGGGATAGTGCGGAAGCGGCAACGGGGTGAGAGCAGGAAGCCGACGCCTCCTCCCTTTCCGGTGAGTCTGGGGGAGTGGGAGAAGGAAAGACCTCCGCTGCAGAGAGCACCGGTGGAGACCATGTCTCCAGGACTGTGCCAGGTCTCCGTAAGGGCGAGGAGGAGGAGAGAGCGGGAGAGGAATATGTCAAGGATGAAAGGTAGTTTACCCGTAATGAAGCGGTGGTTCCAGAGGTCACATATGAAAGTAGCTGTGGGTGCGGGGGCGGGGAGGGAGGGGGGAAGGGGAGGGGAGGGTTAGGATGGGAACGAGGTGGCCGGGCCCTGGATAGGGAGGGAGGCATGACGGCTGGCGGTGGGACAGGAGGACTGGGATGGGGCGGGGATGTAGGGGGGAAGGGGAGGGGAGGGTTAGGATGGGAACGAGGTGGCCGGGCCCTGGATAGGGAGCGAGGGATGACGGCTAGCGGTGGGACAGGAGGACTGGGATGGGGCGTGGGTGGGGAAGAGGGAAGGGGGGAGGGTGGGAGGAGGGGGTTTGGTGGGAGGAGCGTAGGGGGAGGGGGAAGAGGGGTGGTGCTGGTAAAGTGGGGTTCTAGGGCAGGGGAGGGGAGGAGGGGAGGAGGCAGAGGAGAGAGGGGGAAAGAGCTGGGTGAGAGAGGGGAAGGGGAAGGAGTGGAATGGGAAGGGCAGATGGGGGGGGTGGAAGAACATGGTGAGGCCAGAGAGGTAGGTGGCAGCACTGAGAACAATTAACGATAACATGCAAAAGTGGTAATATAGTAACATGATACGGTAAAATATTATTAATAAGATGGTGATGACCAGGGTCCCGTGTTGACTTGACTAAGGGTCGACCTGATCAAAATCAAAGTTAAAAAGCTAGCGGCAAGGAGAGTCCAAATGTCTCTGAGGCAGCGGCGGAGCCCTGAGGATGTCCGATGTGGGTTGCGGGCGTAGGTGGCCGCTAAGGTAAGGTAACACAGTGAGAACAAGATCAATGTTGCCCCGTGATGAGGGAGGGGAAGGGGGGCGGGGGAAATCAATCACCTCACGTGGGAAGAGGGAGTGAGGGCTTCCCAAAATGGCCGCTTCCAAGCGGAGTGTGGGGAGGGCGGTTGGGGAGCACAATGTCCCAAGGCCCGGCGTGGGAGGAGCAGGGGAGCACAATGTCCCAAGGCCCGAGCAGGGGAGCACAATATCCCGAGGCCTGAAGAGGGGAGCACAATGTCCCCAGGCCCGAGCTGGGGAGTACAATGTCCCACGACTCTGATTGGGGGCGGGTGCTGGGGACAATAGAGTCCTGCGGCACGGGTTTACTACCAGGACGGGCTACGGGTGTCAGGGAAGGTTGTGAGGAGGTCTGGGAGATACTCGTGGAGCTGGTGGCTGTGGGGTCTGCGGAGGTGGAGAGGGCGGCGGGGATCCTCAGTGGCGGAGTCCTTGAGCGGGGGTGCAGAGGTCCAGGTTGCAGAGCTGACTATAAGGCCAGGGGTAGGTGATCGAGGACTGGTAGCGCGGCTCCAAGGAAGTGGAGGTCTCGAGTCGACGTGGCGGCCATGACTGGAGGACAGAGGTTTAGCCGGGCGTGGGGACGGGCGGTCCAAGGCTCAGCCCCTCGGGAGAGGCGGTCGCGGGTCAGCTCACCGGGAGAGGCTGTCGCGGGGCAGATGAGTCGCAGATGTCACTGCCGTTCCCTCCCTGCTGTAAATCGCAGGTGCTCCACCTAATTACAGGCGGCAGCTGGGAGCTGGTACAGCCCAGCGGATTCTTAGGCTCCCGACTCGGTTCTCCAGTGAGGCAAAAAATTGCCCTCCCTTCCCTTTTCCCCCGTGGACAGGCTGCTGCCTAATGTTCAAAGACCCCTCCCATCCCCAAACCACTACCTTCGACACCCTAGCTCCAGCTGCCACCCCAAATGCCCCCTCAGTCCCCTGCATCCCCATAAATTCCTAGTCCCTGGTACATGTAGCAGAGCTGTGAGACATTTCTCTCCTTCTCCTTACAATCGTGTCCCCAAACACAATCAACTCGTCCTGGCCCTGGTGTTTGCCATGGAGAAGGTCAAAAAGGACCCCTGCATACTGCCCAACTTTTCCCTGGGTTTCCCCCTCTTTGATAATTTATTCCAGAAGAGCCTGGCCATGACGTAATCTCTGATGCTGCTCTCGGGCCCGGCGTGGACAGTTCCAAATTACAGCTGCGAGGAACAGGGCTAGATGGTGGCCGTCATCGGGGGAATCAAGTCAATCTTGTCCGTTGCCATGGCCATCCTCATAGGATTCCATAATTTTCCCCAGGTAAGGAATTTCAGCTCAGTCTTAATCCCTGTCTTTAAAGTTGTCATGGAGAGGGAGAAGGTGCGCAAACATGTAACCTCTCTCAGCTTTCCCCTTCTTCACGTATAACTACGACTCTTTCCACATGCCAAAACAGTCTGCAGGTTCTTAGAATTGCGTTGTCAAGTTCGACCTCTGTCCCATCTGCCGAGCGACAGATTTAGAAATCTGCGCAGTTATCACTGCTTTTCTCACATTAGTTTGACGTATTCTTCGGCTCCTTTGGTTCAAGACACTCTTTCATGACGATTCCGGCATGAAAAGCTAGTTGGGTTCTGTGACAGGGACAGCCCGAGGAGGGGGAGGCTGGAAATTCCTTTACTGTGTTGGAGTCCTGATTCCTGAATCTTCCCCCAGGGGGATGGGAAAGAGAAGACTGGATTCCGCCGAACCTTGTTCTGTTTTGAGGTGCAGAAGGAGATGGAAAGTGGAGTCTTATCCACATACTGCGAGTCGAGGTGTGGGAAAGAGGGAACAGACCCTTTCTCGAGGTTTCCACGAGGGACATTTCAGGGGTAAGGGGAGAACTGAGGGTTCGAGGGAAATGGCTTTCGGGGAGTGACTGCTTGCCCCCCGATGACCTTGCGATGAGCAAATTCCTCCCCCAGGCTCAAGGGCAGACCGTGCTGCCCCCGAGGCCGTGACGTTGCCCTCGCTCGGTTTGGGCTAGAGATGAGCGCGGGACCAGAACCTGCCCCAGGGTCAAAATTATGAGTAAAATCAAACCTTTCCCGCTCAGTCCGGGATCGTCTCTGTGCACCGCTGGGAAAGGAGAAGAAGGAAAGGGTAGAGGTTTGGGTCAGAACTGGTACACCCGGGTTTGCTGACAAAAGAGGGTTAGAGATATCTGGTGTGAAATGCGTCCGAAAGACGTGCATTTGCAGAAGAACGATAATGTGGAAACTGAGCACTAATTTATTTTTTTCAGGGGATTTGGAAGTGAGCAGGGCATTTTGCTATGTAAAACTTTGTTTTCAATGTCACACATCCTCTTCATTTGTCTATAAAGATTCATTAACGTTTGAGTTACACTTTGAAATGAGATATAGGTCTATTAATATTTCTGTGAAAACTTTCCCCTGGCATATTTTATGATACTGATTAAGCACTTAGTGCGCCTCAAGCACTGTTCTAAATGCTTTGCTAGATGAAAGACAACGAGGTCGGACACATCCCTTTCCTATTTGGGGCTCACAGCCTACACTAGGAGGGAGAACAGGTATTGAATCCCCTTTTTACCATTGAGGAAACTGAGGCACTGAAAAGTGCCAAGTTCACAACGCCGCGGTGAGAATCAGCGTGGCTTAGTGGAAAGAGCACGGGTCTAGGAGTCTGAGTAGAAGGTTCTAATCCTGCCTCCTCCACTTGTCTACTGATGGATCTTGGTCAAGTCACTTAATTTCTTTGTGCCTCAGGTACTTCATCTGAAAAGTAGAATTAAGACTGTGGGACCCACGTGGAAAATGGACCGTGTCTAACCCGATTATCTCTCATCTACCCCGGGCTTAGGACACGACCTGACCCATGGTCAGTGCTTATTAAATACCACTTAATAATACCACAAGGCAGCCCGCACACTTCGATCCTCTAATGATAACCTTCACACTGTGCCTCGATTTCGCCTATCTCGCCCCCGACCCCCGCCCACGTCCTGCCTCTGACTTGGAACGTTCTCCCTCCTCAAATCCGACAGACAGTTATTACCCCGACTTCAAAGCCTTATTGAAGGCACATCTCCTCCAGGAGGCCTTTCCTGACTAAGCCCCCTCTTCCCTCTTCTTCTACTCCCTTCTGCGTCGCCCTGACTTGCTCCCTTTGATCTTCCCGCCCCTCAGCCTCACAGCATTTATTGTAATTTACAGCACGTATCTGTAATTTATTTATTTACATTAATGCCTGTCTTCCCCGCCCCAGCCTTTAAGCTCCTTGCAGTAAAATAATCCTTCTGTTGAATGTAGTACATTACTCTCTCAAGCCCTTAGTACAATGTTCTGCATACAGAAGGAGCTCAATAAATGTGATTGAACGAATGAATGAATGAACCCGGGTCTTGTGATTTCCAGGTCTGGGCTCTTTCTACTAGCCCACCCTGCTTGTCTGGACGGGGATGCTGTAGCGTGGGGAAACCGAAGGTAGGTAGAAGTTCTCCCGCAGAATCTGCAGGACCCGAACAGAAGCGAGGGGAGAAAACAAGGCAATCATTATTATTATTATTGTGATATTACTACTGATAATAGTGATGGTATTTGTTAAGTGCTTACTCTGTACCACGCACAGTACTAAGCGCTGAGGTAGATACAAGCAAATTGAATTGCTCTCTGTCCCAGGTGGGGCTCACCGTCTTAATCTCCATTTTACAGATGAGGTAACTGAGGCACAGAGAGGTTTAGTGACTTGCCCAAAGTCACACAGCAGAGAAGGGGTGGAGTCAGGATTAGAACCCAATGGCCTTCTGAATCCCAGCTCCGTACACTATTCCCTACACCATGTCGCTTCTACAGAGACAAGAAACTCCAGCACCTCTATCCTTCCAAGACAATTGTCTATAACACCACGACACAGGATGTCAAAGAAAACCCAGATAAAATGGAGGAGTTCCCCTAAATCTCAAGGGACATCGGCACTATTAACTGCAGCCTAGTAACTCTCTGGGTTTCAAGCACTTTTTACAATACCGTGCACCCAGTAAGCGCTCAATAAATACTATTGATTAATTGGTTGATTGATCGTTTTCATTTATGAAAGGTGTAAACAGGAAGGGGACTGAGCAGAGGGCTATCAAGCTACAGCATGAAACGCTACACGTACACCGGTTTATAAGGCTGTAACAAAATTGTCGATTAAAATGCAAGATTGTTCCCGGTTGTAACACAGGCTGATTTTTGATCCCTTTCAAAACCATTTTTCAGTTTGATTCCTTGCTATAGCCCCCCTGGCTCTTACAGGTTGTGACCCCTGATTTGGTGAAGTCATATTTCCCCTTTTAGGGGACACTTAAAGACCCTGGAATCCCGGAACCACCAAGGTTCTGACCTTGAGGCAGGCCCAGGCCACCCTAGAGAATTGGCTAGAGATTCCTACCCCATTGTTCCCAATCTAACATCGTTTCCACTGTGTCTGTGTTGTGACTTTCTTTTTCTCCACTTTTTCTTCTCTCTGCTCCAATTTCCAAATGATTTTATACCCAAAGAATTAGCTCTGGGGTCTTGACACATTAAAATGTTTTCCTTGAAATAATGCCCAAAATTCCTTTTTGTTACTCTGAATCGTAATGTTTCGACTATTCTGAGCTGTGTTTTCCCCTATCCAGATCACCTATGGCCCCTTTGACAGCACCCTGAGGGATTCGGGGCAGTTCCCCTCTCTCTACCAGATGGCCCCCAGGGACACTGCTCAGCAGCGGGGAATAGTCCGACTGTTGGCACATTTTGGCTGGATCGGGGCTTGTCTCGTTATCTCCAGTAATGTTCAAGGTGAAACGTTCACCCGTGACCTGATGGGAGAGATGGACAGACACAGAGTTTGTATGGCATTTACAGAATGGATTCCCGAAACAGAATATTATGGCATAGAAGATGCCCACCATTTCCAGTCCAAAATAAATAACAAATTAGTCAACATGGCCATTGTCTATGGTGATATTGACTCTCATTATATTTAAGTAGGTTGTCAGTTGGACTTACGTTACCAGAAAAATTTGGATCACCACGGCTCACTGGAATGGCAGTATCAGTAATAAGTATGGCACATGTAGCAACTGTTTCCTAGGCTCCCTGTCATTATCGACCCACATGAATGCAGTTAGGGGTTTCAAAGACTTCCTCCAAGTGGCTAACCCTTTGAAGTATCCGGATGACATTTTTCTCAAGGAATTCTGGGAGGTTACACTAGGCATCTCCGAATCTTGTAGGGAGACAGTTGCATGAGTGCAAGGGAAATGAGAGTTTGAGAGCCTATCATTGTATAACTCACCAGTCTGAGATACACTTTGTATAGCGCTGGGTACAGGGTGGCCCGTGGGCGTCATGAAATTTTGTTGTTCAGGTAAGAAATAGAAATGTCTGGGAGAGGAGACCCCATAATGCTCCCTCCGTGGTAGGTAAGGTTGTCCCACAGTCCTCCGGTACATAGCTACCCTTGTGTGTGGTTAGAAACTTTCTTTCCCTGATGCAAGAATCTGGGCCCTTTTTGACTACCAGTACTCTCTCTCCCTGGCAGCTCCAGCTCAACACCAGTACTAGGGTCAAATGATGGATTCAGCCGGTCAGTAGTGGGTTATGATATACTGAACTTACAGATGGTCTATTGGTATATATCCAAACGATTGAAAGTCGGAGAGTGTAACCACCAGGCTTCTATGGGTAATGACCTGACTATAAACGAAGAGACCATTGTGTGAAACAGAGGATTCACTCAGGTGAGAAAAGTGACAGTTCTGGGAGTGAAGACATTACCAGGGCAGACAAACCCTTGGTTATTTCTCCATGGCCGGTAAGCAACTGTGATATCTTGGGCATTGGGTAAGCAATCTTTCCCACAATCCATTTTTCAAGTTACCTGCACAGTAATATAAAAAACCGTCTCCCCAGCACTTCCTCACATTTCATGAATTTGGCATTTGGAATTTGTCCCATCACGAAGCAGTGGAGACAGAAAATGTCAGACTGCTCAAGGGAGCTTCAGTTAATTTCCAAGTCCAGTGGTCTACAATGAGTTACAGGAGATAAGTTATGAATGTAAAAGGGAAGTTTTGAGGGTATTTGATCTTTCATATTTAACCGTGGAAATGACTGTCCAGGAGGACAGCCAGTTCGTTTAAGTGTCCTGATGTCACTAATGAATATTACTCTGGGCTGAGTGTAACTCTCTAATTACATTTCCCATGGTTTCAACTTCCAAAATGAAAATACAATGATACAGACAGGGCAAGGATCTATGGAGCAGTCTTGCCTAGTGGAAAGAATACAAACCTGGGAGTCAGAGGGCCTGGGTTCCAGTTGCGGCTCTGACGTTTGTCTGCTGTGTGACATTGGGCAAGTCACTAAATTTCTCTTTGCCTCAGTTCCCTCATCTGCAAAAATGGGGGTTCAATACCTGGGCTCTCTCTTAGATGATGAGCCCCATAAGGACCTGATTATTTATATCTGCCCCAGTGCTTAGGATAAATAGCAGAAGTGTTATTATCATTATTATTACTTCATCATCATTATTATGATGATCTTACTGTGATTGGACAAACTCTGCCCAATGTCTCACCTTTCATTCATTCATTCATTCATTCATTCATTCGTATTTATGGAGCGCTTACTATGTGCAGAGCACTGTACTAAGCGCTTGGAATGAACAAGTCGGCAACAGAGACAGTCCCTGCCGTTTGACCGGCTTACAGTCTAATCGGGGGAGACGGACAGACAAGAACAATGGCAATAAATAGAGTCAAAGGGAAGAACATCTCGTAAAAACAATGGCAACTAAATAGAATCAAGGCAATGTACATTTCATTAACAAAATAATTAGGGTAATGAAAATATATACAGTTGAGCGGACGAGTACAGTGCTGAAGGGCTGGGACGGGAGAGGGGGAGGAGAGGGAAAGGGGGGAAAAGAGGGTTTAGCTGCGGAGAGGTGAAGGGGGAGGGTAGAGGGAGCAGAGGGAAAAAAACGGGGGGAGCTCAGTCTGGGAAGGCCTCTTGGAGGAAGTGAGCTTTAAGTAGGGATTTGAAGAGGGGAAGAAAATTAGATTGACGGAGGTGAGGAGGGAGGGCATTCCAGGACCGCGGGAGGACGTGGCCTAGGGGTCGACGGCGGGATAGGGGAGAACGGGGGACGGTGAGGAGGTGGGCGGCAGAGGAGCGGAGCGTGCGGGGTGGGCGGTAGAAAGAGAGAAGGGAGGAGAAGTAGAAACCCTCTGGCCCTAAGTAATGTCTCTTTTTCTGCCATCTCTGACCATAGAAACCCTGGCACAAAACGTATCCTGTACAATAATAATAATAATAGTAGTACTTTTTATTTGCTATGTGCCAAGCACTCTTCTAAACACTGCGGTAGATACAAGGTAATCAGGTTGGACATAGTCCCTGTCCTCCATGAGGCTCACAGTCTTAATCCCCATTTTACAAGTCAGGTACCTGAGGCACAGATAAGTGAAGTGACTTCCCCAAGGTCAAACAGCAGACTTGTGGTGGAACAGGGATTAGAAACAAGGTTCTTCTGACTCCTGGACCCATGGTCTATCCGCTAAGCCATTCTGCTTTTCTTTATATTTAAAGAGAACAAACTTTATGTTTAAATGGATTATATACTATTGACATTTTCAGTGCCAATCCCCAATGGAACACATTGCATTCTAGAGGGTATTAGAGTTCATTTTTCTCCTGTAGATGCTTTTTTGATCAGAATCTCCCTAAGGCAGTCTTCTTGGGAGGAAAGCCAAAAGGCACTTTAATTAACATATTTAAGAGGGCTTAGTACAGTGTCTGGCACATAGCAAGTGGATAACAAATACCATTGAAAGTATGGCCTTTAAAGATGGTATTCACCTATTCCTTTACCCTTTCAGGGCTCACACCCCAGTGACATCACCTCCCCTCTCTTCTACTCACATCCTCCCACTCTAACAGTAATAATAGTAGTATAGTAGTATTGTATCGTACTGTATCATGTTGCTATATTACCGATTTCACTTGTTATTGTTTATTTTATTGTTGTCCGTGCTGCCACCCACCTCTCTGGCCTCACCATGTCCCTCCACCCCCCCTCCTCCCTCCCGCCACTTCCTATCCTCCCATTCCCCTTCCCCTCTCTCACCCAGCTCTTTCCCGCTCTCTCCTCTGCCTCCTCCCCCCTTCCTCTCCCCTGCCCTAGAACCCCGCTTTACCAGCGCCACCCCTCTTCCCCCTCCCCCTACTCTCCCCCCACCAAACCCCCTCCTCACCCCCTCCCCCCTTCCCTCTTCCCCACCCACACCCCATCCCAATCCTCCTGTCCCACCGCCACCCCTCCTCTCCCTCTAGGGCCCTGCCACCTCCTTCCCATCCAAACCCACCCCTCCGCCGCTCTCCCCCTCCCCCCCCTTGCACCCACAGCTACTTTCAAGTGTGGCCTCTGGAACCCCAGCTCCATTACAGGTAAACTACCTTTCATGCATGAGCTTTTCCTTTTCCGCTCTCTCCTCCTCCTCGTCCTTTCGGGAACGTGGCTCACTCCCGAAGACACGGTCTCCGCCGCTGCTCTCTCCAGTGGTGGCATCTCCTTCTCCCACTCCCCCAGACTCACCGGAAAGGGAGGAGGCGTCGGCTTCCTGCTCTCACCCCGTTGCCGCTTCCGCGTTATCCCTCCTACCCCTTCCCTCTCCTTCCCCTCATTTGAAGCCCATATCATTCGCCTATACCACCCCCTCCAGATACTTGTAGCCGTCATCTACCGCCCTCCTGATCCCACCTCCGACTTCTTCAACCACCTAGACCCCTTCCTCACCTTCCTTCTCTCCTCTCTGTCCACTCTGATCCTCGGAGACTTCAACATTCACATGGATGTAACCGGTTACTCCTCTGCCGCCCGCCTGTTATCGCTCTTCGACACTGCCAAGCTCCTGCTCCACCATACCTCACCCACTCACCGACTCGGTCACACTCTCGATCTCATCATCTCCTACCGCTGCACTATCTCCTCCCTCACCAACTCTGAAATCCCTCTCTCTGACCATAACCTTCTCACCTGCCTCATCTCTCACACTCCCTCCCCCTGCAAATCTTTGCTACTCCCGCGCAGAGACCTCGGCTCTCTTGATCCCATCCGTCTTTCCAAAAGCATCTCTCCCCACTTTGCCGCCCTATCCTCACTTCCCACTCTCGATGATCAGGTCTCTGCTCTCAACTCCACCCTCTCTACTCACCTCAACTCTCTCGCCCCCCTTTCCCTCCGCCGCTCTCGCTCCACTAACCCACAGCTCTGGATCACCTCCTCTGTTCGCCTCCTACGCTCCTATGCTCGAGCGGCCGAGCGCTGCTGGCGAAAGTCCAAGCAACAAGCCGACCTCATACATTTCAAATTTATCCTTTCCTGCCTTAACTCTGCCCTCTCCTCCGCCAGGCAAATCTTCTTCTCCTCCCTCATCGACACCCATGCCCGTCACCCCCGCCAACTGTTCCGGACCTTTAACTCTCTCCTTAGGCCCCCTGTTCCTCCCCCTCCCCCGTCTCTCACCTCCAATGATCGGGCCACCTACTTCATCACAAAAATCAACACAATCAGGTCTGAGGTCCCTAAAGTCACCCCTCCCCCTTTTCCCTCCCCCACCAACCCTCTCCCCTACTTTCCCGTCCTTCCCTGCAGTTTCCTCAGAGGAGATCTCCTCCCTCTTCGTAAGTGCCACCCCCTCCACCTGTGCATCGGACGCCATTCCCACTCACCTTATAAAAACCATCGCCCCTGCCCTCCTCCCTTCCTTAATTTATATCTTTAATCACTCAATCTCCAGTGGCTCCTTCCCCTCTGCCTTCAAACATGCCCATGTCTCCCCCATCCTAAAAAAACCCTCTCTCGACCCCGCTTCCCCTTCCAGTTATCGCCCTATCTCACTACTACCCTTCCTTTCCAAGCTCCTAGAACGAATCGTCTACGCTCAATGCCTGGAATTCCTTAACTTCCATCCTCTCCTGGACGCCCTCCATTCTGGCTTCCGTCCCCTCGATTCTACCGAGACTGCTCTCTCTAAGGTCACCCATGATCTCCTTCTTGCCAAATCCAATGGCTCCTACTCCATTCTAATCCTCCTTGACCTCTCAGCTGCCTTTGAAATTGTCGACCATCCCCTCCTCCTCCACACCTTATCTCACCTTGGCTTCACGGACTCCGTTCTCTCCTGTTTCTCCTCTTTTCTCTCTGGCCGGTCATTCTCGGTCTCCTTCGCAGGCACCTCCTCCACCTCCCATCCTTTAACTGTTGGAGTTCCTTAGGGGTCAGTTCTTGGCCCTCTTCTGTTCTCCATTTACACTCACTCCCTTGGTGAACTCATTCGCTCTCACGGCTTTGACTACCATCTCTACTCAGATGACACGCAGTTCTACATCTCTGCCCCTGTCCTCTCTCCCTCCCTTCAGGCTCGCATCTCCTCCTGCCCTCAGGACGTTTCCACTTGGATGTCTGTCCGCCACCTAAAACTCAACATGAGCAAGACTGAGCTCCTCACCTTCCCTCTCAAGCCCGGTCCTCTCCCAGACTTCCCTTTCACCGTCGATGGTACGACCATCCTTCCTGTCTCTCGGGCCCGCAACCTCGGTGTCATCTTTGACTCATCTCTCCCGTTCACCCCCACACATCCGATCCATTACCAAGACCTGCCGGTTTCACCTTTACAATATCGCCAAGATCCGCCCTTTCCTCTCCACCCAAACAGCTACCTTACTGCTACAGGCTCTCCTAATATCCCGGCTAGACTACTGTGTTAGCCTTCTCTCTGATCTCCCTTCCTCCTCTCTTGCCCCGCTCCAGTCTATTCTTCACTCCGCTGCCCGGCTCCTCTTCCTGCAAAAACGTTCTGGGCATGTCATTCCCCTTCTTAAACACCTCCAATGGTTGCCTATCAACCTCCGTTCAAAACAAAAACTCCACTCTAGGCTTCAAGGCTCTCCATCACCTTGCCCCTTCCTACCTCTCCTCCCTTCTCTCTTTCTACTGCCCACCCTGCACGCTCCGCTCCTCTGCCGCCCACCTCCTCACCGTCCCCCGTTCTCGCCTATCCCACCGTCGACCCCTGGGCCACGTCCTCCCGCGGTCCTGGAATGCCCTCCCTCCTCACCTCCGTCAATCTAATTCTCTTCCCCTCTTCAAATCCCTACTTAAAGCTCACTTCCTCCAAGAGGCCTTCCCAGACTGAGCTCCCCCCCCTTTTTTTCCCTCTGCTCCCTCTACCCTCCCCCTTCACCTCTCCGCAGCTAAACCCTCTTTTCCCCCCTTTCCCTCTCCTCCCCCTCTCCCGTCCCAGCCCTTCAGCCCTGTACTCGTCCGTTCAACTGCATATATCTTCGTCACCCTATTTATTTTGTTTATTTTGTTTAATGAGATGTACATCACCCTGATTCTATTTATTTGCCATTGTTTTTATGAGATGTTCTTCCCCTTCACTCGACTCTATTTATTGCCATTGTTCTTGTCTGCCTGTCTCCCCTGATTAGACTGTAAGCCCGTCAAACGGCAGGGACTGTCTCTATCTGTTGCCAATTTGTACATTCCAAGCGCTTAGTACAGTGCTCTGCACATAGTAAGCGCTCAATAAATACTATTGAATAAATGAATGAATCATAGTTTATGTAGTAGTAGTAGTAGTAGTAATAGCAGCAGCAGCAGCAGCAATAGCAGTACTTGTTCATCATGCACTTATTGTATGCAGTGAACTGAAGTAAACACTTAGAAAGCACAGCAGAAGCACAAGATAATAGGACACTTGCACTCTAATGTAGAACAAAGACCTAGGCATATTCAAAAGCAGTGGAATCAGAATAAATAAAATCAAATGCTTAATCAAATACGCATATAAACGCTAGGTTGAGAACAATTAAATACACAAAGTGCTTGAGTCAGATGGAGATTTGAGGTACTGAAAGTGAGTCATAGACGACTTTCTGAATGAAGTGGAATTTTGGGGAGGTCTTTAAAGAGGGAAGTGAGGGGAAGGATGAGGGTGAGTAAGGGAAGAGCTAGGGCCTGTGAGACAGTGTAAGGAGTAGTAGGCAGGGAAAATGAGAGCCGGGTAATTACAAGATATAAAGCTGGGAGGAATGAGTGCAAGTAGGGGAATAATGCCTGGGGAGAGCCAATAAGTTGAGAAAACAGATGAAGAGTCTTTCAGACAACACAACTAAGCAATTCTTTGTCTTAGAGGGAAATGATGAAATACTTGCTGTTTTGAACAGAGGAGAGATGTATTAATAATGTTGGGATTTGTTAAGCGCTTACTATGTGCCGAGCACTGTTCTAAGCGCTGGGGTAGACACAGGGGAATCAGGTTGTCCCACGTGGGGCTCACAGTCTTAATCCCCATTTTACAGATGAGGGAACTGAGGCACTGAGAAGTTAAGTGACTTGCCCAAAGTCACACAGCTGGCAAGTGGCAGAGCCGGGGTTTGAACCCATGACCCATGTATTACAGGTGATGATTCAGGAAAATGATCTAGGCAGCAGAATAAGGTGTGGCCTGAAGTGGAAAGGATTTACTGACAAGGAGATCACAGCAGTTGATTTGTGATATGAAAAATGCTTGAAACAGTATGGTGAAGAGGAGGGAGTGGGTCCTTGAGGTTTTTTTGAGGAAAGATCTGCAGGTTTTAATAATGAATTAGGTATGAGAGAAATAATAGTGAGGAGTTGCGATTGATACCAAAGAAGCACACTTGAGGATGGTGGTGTTGTCAACACAGATAAGAAATTGGGGGGAGGAGAGGACTTTAGAGAGAAGATGAGCAGTTCAGTTTATTTTATGTTATTGTCTTCCATCTGAACTTTCAGAGTCCCCTCTCCGTGTGCAGCAAGAGCTACTGTCTTGGATACAGCATGACTGCTCGGGAGGGAATGCCAGTCTGCTGCTATGATTGAACCCTGTGTCCAGAGGGCTAGATCTCCAACCAGAGAGGTAGGGGTCTGCAAGGAACCATCCATCCATGGCATCTCAGGGGATTCATCCCTGGGGCAGCTGGCCGGTCAGGTTAGTGGGTATGCAATTTCTCTTCATATGCCATGGTGATCAAGGTGCACACTACTCCAACTCTTTGACTTCTGGAAGGTGCTCCAGAGAGCAAGTAGGATGGGGTGCAAAAGAGTAGAAGAATAAACATCAGCCTGTCCCTCAAGGAGCCTGGATACCCTTTAAGCAGGGGAATTTTATGGATATTTATATCTCAAATCCACCACCACAATTCCCAAATCTCCCAAATCCTATCTTTAATATCACTGTCATCCTCTCTCTTCTGTATGATCATTATGGCAATTGTTAAGAACTTACTATGTGCCAAGTACTGTTCTAAGCGCTAGAAATATGATGGTATTTGTTAAGCACTTACTATGTGCCAAGCACTGTTTCAAGGGCTGGGGTTGGCAAAGTAATTAGGTTGTCCCACGTGGAGCTCACAGGCTTCATCCTTCAGTGGCATTGAGGTAATTGGGGCAGAGAGAAGTTATGTGATTTACCCCAAGTCATGCAGCTGACAAGTGGCAGAGGCAAGATTAGAACCCACGACCACTGACTCACAAGCCCACGCTCTTTCCACTAAGCCACGCTTGGATCTGTACTCATTGGGCACTTGATATTCACCCGTCTCTCAGCCCCATAGTTTTCTAAGGAATTTCCTTATGCATATTAATGTCTGTCTCCCCCGACAGAGTGTGAACGCATTTTTTAATGATATTTCTTAAGGACTTACTATGTGCCAGGCACTGTATTAAACGCTGAGGTAGATACAAGCTTATCGAGTTGGACATGGACCACGTCCCACATGGCTTCACAGTCTTAATCCCCATTTTACAGAGGAGGGAATAGAGGCACAGAGAAGATGTATGACTTGCCCAAGATCACACATCAGACAAGTGGCAGAGCCGGATTACAACCAAAGTCCTTTTCACTCCCAGGTCCGTAGTCTTCCCACTAGGCAGATAAAGTTGATTTCTGCTATTGGCTTACTTGGAGATTAATCTCGGGGAACTTGGGCCAGGTTACAAATGATAATTCGTCTGCTATTTCTATGGACCAAGAACAAGAACACAGGGTTAAAACAGGAGATAATGACTCTCAGGACTTTTTCTTACAGACATGGCCTAGTGTGTGAAGTTCTTGGAAGATCAGTATCCAAATCATGAGAGAGAAGACTGCCTTGCCAGACTTAGCACTTTCCTTTCCTATGATGAACCTTTGGGAATTGTGTTAATTGGTATGGCTCTTTTCCTCTCATCAAACAAAGCCATTACTTTAGGAATTTTTATTAAGCACCGTGACACACCCATTGTCAGAGCCAACAACCTTGGTCTTAGCTACATCCTCTTCGTCTCCCTCATCCTCTCCTTCCTCTATTCCCTCATCTTCATTGGACATCCCAGCACAGCCTCCTGCCTCCTCCAACAGACTGACTTTGGCATTATATTCTCTGTGGCCGTGACTTCGGTGTTGACCAAGATCATCACAGTGCCACCAAGCTTCAGGGCCACCAAGCCGGGGAGCAGTTTCCAGGGGTGGATGGGTCCCCGACTGTCTAACTCTGTCGTCCTCTTCTGCTCCCTGATCTACATGACCACCTGCCGGGTCTGGCTGGGGACCTCTCCCCCTTTCCCTGACTCCAACACGCAGGCTGAGTTTGGCCACATCGTTCTTGACTGCAACGAGGGCTCCATCATTGCCTTCTACTGTGTCCTGAGGTACCTGGGCTTCCTGGCCCTGGTCAGCTTCACTGTGGCCTTTCTGGCCCTGAATCTGCTGGTCACATTCACTGAAGCCAGGTTCATCACGTTCAATATGCTGCTGTTCTGCAGTATCTGATCTCCTTCCTTCCCTCGAACCTGAGCATCAAGGTCAAGGCCATGGTGGCCTTGGAGATGTTCTCCATCTTGGCCTCCTGCGCTGAGCTCCTGGGATGTATCTTTAGGCCCAAGGTCTATGTGATCCTCCTGAGGCTGGACAGGGACAACTGGGGCCAGTTACTGAGGAAATTCAATTCCAGCATCATATCCTCTTGACATTGGTTCCATACACTTAGAAGCCATCTGCCCCTTTCTCTTTCCTAACATACTTCAGAAATCATTCCTTCCCAGGGGGAAGACAAAGCACAATTAATTTAACCATAACCACAAAGCAGGCAGGACTCGCATTGTGAGAATATATTCCACCACCTGATCTTCACAGTCCATTTTTGGTTTTCAGTCGTATTAGGAATAGATGTGGGTGTTTTACCTGGCCCTGTCAGGAGGTGTGAGTGGCTTCAAGTGGGAAAAATTCATCAGCATCAAGAGAAACAATATTGCAGTAATACAGGCCTGGGAGTTAAAAAGACCTGGATTCTAATACTGAGTTTACAATTTGTTTGCTGTTAACTTCTTTATGTCTAATTTATCTCGTTTGTATAAGTAGGGTTAAGAATGTGAGCACATGAAAGAAGTGGACTGTGCCCAACCTGATTAGCTGTTGCTGTCTGTAGCATATTGCATGTTTGGCGAACTGTGGCTTCCTGTCTCCTGCAATAGACTGTAAACTCTTAAAATGTAGAGACGATAACCTTATATGCTATTATATGTCCCCAAGTGGCTAGTAGAGTATTCTGCAAAGTATAAACATTTCCATACCTGCTGAAAGCAAATATAATATGATGGCAACAACGACAACAAAACAGTGATGGAGATGGTAAATCAAGATAACCAATAAACTGCTTGAAAACTATTGATGTTCCCTCTCTTTTCCACTATTCTGACATTACTAGCTGTATCTGCAAAATCACAACAAGAGGGAACCAAAGTCCTAGACACCATCCTTATCCTGCTAGGCTGTCTGCCTCTCACATCTTCCTTCCTGGGGGTGCCTAGTTGGATTCCTGGACCTATACACTGGGCCCCTGTTACTGGAAAACAAAGTGAGTCCAGTTCTTGTTTGGAGTTAGAAAGGGGATGTGGGGATACTTTAGTCTAAATTCTCCCTTCCTACTGTTTTCACAGAGTCTGTCTGCGACAGACAAAAGTCTTATCAGGGTATGGATCAAGCACCCTGGACAGGAAAAAACTATTTAAGGGAGTAGAAGATTCTTGTTTACCCATCGGTTCAAATCCCAACCCTCCCCAACACATTCTCACGTTAGGATCCCCATGCTCCTGTCCTTATAAGTGCTCTGCCTTCTCTGACAATTCCTGCACTGTGTTAGACTTTGGTAAATTTTGGCAGAAGGGGAAACTGAGTCAGCTATAAGTTTGTCATTTGTTCAATCGTATTTATGGCGTGCTTACTGTGTCCAGAATACTGTACTAAGCGCTTGGCATGTACAATTAGGCAACAGACAGAGACAAACTCTGCCCAACAATGGGCTCACAGTCTAAAGGGGTGAGACAGACACCAAAACAAGTGGTCAGGCATCAATACCATCAAGATAAATAGAATCATAGATATATACACATCATTAATAAAATGGAGTAATATATACAAATATACACAAGTGCTGTGAGGAGGGGAAAGGGGTAGGGCAGAGGGAGAGAGTAGGAGGAATGGGGAAAGGAGGAGGGGCAGAGGGAAAAGGAGGGCTCAGTCTGGTACTCTGTGGGATCTTTGAAATTCT
Organism: Ornithorhynchus anatinus; assembly: GCF_004115215.2. NCBI lineage: Eukaryota > Metazoa > Chordata > Mammalia > Monotremata > Ornithorhynchidae > Ornithorhynchus > Ornithorhynchus anatinus. The sequence goes on along the minus strand of NC_041752.1, from coordinate 7,431,324 downwards.
TTGCTAGGTCCCCTTGGGAATTTTGGGCGCCTCTGATATTCCCCCAGACAGGAGTCTAACAGAACTGCCGGGAATGGTTGTGTTCATTTTCCTTCCTTCCCCACTGTGTCTCTTCCTTGAATCTGTGCCATACATAGATAACGGTTCAGTGAAAGCATGAGATTCACCCAGCTGTGGTTTGGAAAAATGTTAGAGGTCCTGAAAGGCACCAAGGAAGTTTGGAAAAAGTCATTTTATTTTTTTTTTTACAACAACAATAAATGATAATAAAAAGAAGAATTTTTTACATTTACAATGACCTGGGCCAACCTCCCAAATCACTCACCCATGGGGCATCACGAGGCATTTCAATGATGGTATTTTCGAAATGGTCACAGCAAGACCCCGTGCCTAGATGTGTAGCTACTCAAGGGGGAGCTACTCTTTAAACTGGGGGAATTAGAGCAGCATGAGAGTGAAGCATGCCCCAGGAATTCCTTTGAACTCATGCCACCTCAGCCTTTTCCCCCTTCTCACTTTCCCCCACGTGGGCAGAGATGAACATAAATAGATGCTAATCACCTCACTTTGCCACCTGCAAGGATTCATCTTTTATGCCCAGAGGAATCTTGATGATTCACTGGTTGAAAGAAATCATTAACCTGATAATGAATAGATAAGGGAAACATGAAATGGACTTTTAAGTGTTGATGAGGTGACAATTGCAATTGCGTACTAGTCAGCTAAAAGCTTCCCGGCAGGGAGAACAAATTCACAGAGTTTGAGTACTGACTGATTTTTGGTGGCAGGAAAATGAGTTGAGTCTGTTTTCTTACTGCTGCAGAGTCATTTTTGAATTTTATCTGAAGAGGGAAGCAAATGGGCTCACTGTGTCTTGTTCTCTGAGACAACTGTCGGGAAGATTCGGTGCTGGAATTGGGTTTCCTCAGTAACAGTTCTCGGATGTACTTGTCCGACCTCAAGAGGATCACACAGAGCTTGGGCCCAAAGATACAGGCCCCAGAGCCCAGCGCTGGAGGCCAAGATGGAGAAGATCTCCACGGCCACCATGGCCTTGCCCTCGGTCCTCAGGTACCAGGGCAAGAAGGAGACCCAGACACTGCAGGGCAGCAGCATGCTGAACGTGATGAACCTTCGTTGAACATGTCGGGCGGATTCCGGGCCAGAAAGGCCACTGTGAACCTGACCACGGACAGGAAACCCAGGTGCCCCAAGACGCACTAGAAGGCGGTGACAGAGCCCTCGTTGCACTCAAGGAGGATGTGGCCAAACTCCATCCTTGCGTTGGGGTCAGGGAAAGGGGGAGAGGTCCCCAACCAGACCCCACAGACGATCAGTGGATCAGGGCAAAGACGAGGGCAACAGAGTTAGACATTCGGGGACCCATCCATCCCCGGAACTTTACCCTGGCTTTGTGGCCCGGAAGGCTTGGACCACTGTGATGGTCTTGGCCATCGCCGAAGCCACAGCCACGGAGAATATGATGCCAAAGGCAGTTAGTCGCAGGAGGCAGGATGCTGAGTTGGGCCGTCCAATGAAGATGAGAGAGCAGAGGAAAGAGAGCATGAGAGAGACGAGCAGGATGTAGCTGAGGCTGCGGTTGTTGGCTCTTATGATGGGCGTGTCTCGCTGCTGGATGAAAATCCTCAAGGTCAGGGCTGTGATCGAGGAGAAGGAAAGAAACGAACAAACCAGCACAATACCCAGAGGCTAGTCATAGGAGAGGGAAGTGATTCATTCATTCATTCAATAGTATTTATTGAGCGCTTACTATGTGCCGAGAACTTTACTAAGCACTTAGAATGTACAAATCGGTAACAGAGACAGTCCCTGCCCTTTGACGGGCTTACAGTCTAATCGGGGGAGACAGACAGACAAAAACAACAGCAATAAATAGAATCAAGGTGATGTACATCTCATTAACAAAATAAAAAGGGTAATGAAAATATATACAGTTGAGCGGACGAGTACAGTGCTGAGGGGAGAGGAAGGGACAGGGGGAGGAGCAGAGGGAAAGGAGGGAAGAGAGAGCTTAGCTGAGGGGAGGTGAAGCGGGGGTAGAGGGGGAGCAGAGGGAGCAGAAGGTAAAGGGGAAGCTCAGTCTGGTAAGGCCTCTTGGAGGAGGTGAGCTCTAAGTAGGGTTTTGAAGAGGGGAAGAGAATTAGTTTGGCGGATGTGAGGAGGGAGGACATTCCAGGACCGCGGGAGGACGTGGCCCAGGGGTTGACGGCGGGATAGGCGAGAACGAGGGACGGTGAGGAGGTGGGCGGCAGAGGAGCGGAGCGTGCGGGGTGGACAGTAGAAAGAGAGAAGGGAGGAGAGGTAGGAGGGGGCAAGATGATGGAGAGCCTTGAAGCCTAGAGTGAGAAGTTTTTGTTTCGTGCGGAGGTTGATAGGCAACCACTGGAGGTTTTTAAGAAGGGGAGTGACATGCCCAGAGCATTTCATGGGGTCCGAGGCACAGGTGGAGGGGGTGGAACATGCGAGAAGGGAAGAGATCTCCTCTGAGGATACTGCAGGGAAGGATGGGAAAGTAGGGGAGAGGGTCGGGGGTGGGGGGGAGGCAGGAGGGGGAGGGGTGACTTTGGGGAGCTCAGACCTGATTTTGTTAATTTTCGTGATGAAGTAGGTGGCCAGATCGTTGGGGGTGAGGGATGGGGGAGCGGGAGAAACAGGCGGCCTAAGGAGAGAATTAAAGTTTCGGAACAATTGGTGGGAGTGACGGGCATGGGTGTCAATGAGGGAAGAAAAGGAGTTTTGCCTGGCGGAGGAAAGGGCAGAGTTAAGACGGCAAAGGATAAACTTGCAATGGTTAAGGTTGGCTTGGTGCTTGGACCTTCGCCAGCAGCGCTCAGCAGCTTGAGCATAGGAGCGTAGAAGGCGGACAGAGGCAGTGACCCAGGGCTGTGGGTTAGTGGAGCGAGAGCGGTGGAGGGAAAGGGGGGCGAGGGAGTTGAGATGAGTAGAGAGGGTGGAGTTGAGAGCGGTAACCTGATCATAGAGAGTGGGCAGGGAGGGCAGGGGGGCAAGGTGGGGAGAGATGCTTTTGGAGAGATGGATGGGATCAAGAGAGCGGAGGTCTCTATGCAGGAGTAGTACAGATTTGCAGGGGGAGAGAGTGTGAGAGAGGAGGCAGGTGAGAAGGTTATGGTCTGAGAGAGGGATTTCAGAGTTGGTGAGGGAGGAGATAGTGCAGCGGTAGGAGATGACGAGATCGAGGGTGTGACCGAGTCGGTGAGTGGGTGAGGTATGGTGGAGCAGGAGCTTGGCAGAGTCGAAGAGCGATAACAGGCGGGCGGCAGAGGAGTAACCGGTTACATCCATGTGAATGTTGAAGTCTCCGAGGATCAGAGTGGGCAGAGAGAAGGAGAGAAGGAAGGTGAGAAAGGGGTCTAGGTCGTTGAAGAAGTCGGTGGTGGGACCAGGAGAGCGATAGATGAGAGTTACAAGTATCTGGAGGGGGTGGTATAGGCGAACGATATGGGCTTCAAAGGAGGGGAAGGAGAGGGAAGGGGGAGAAGGGATAGTGCGGAAGCGGCAACGGGGTGAGAGAAGGAAGCCAACGCTTCCTCCCTTTCCGGAAAGTCTGGGGTAGTGACTTTAGGAAGGCAGTGGTCTTTCTGTGGATTTGGATACTCATCTTCAAGACACTTCACACACTCAGCTGTATCTGAAAGGGGCAGTGTTTTCAGGCGATATCGTCCAGTTATCCCCCGGGCTTTTCATTAAGCTAGACTGTGAGCTCGCTGTGGGTAGGGATTGTCTCTCTTTATTGCTGTATTGTATGTCCTCGAGCGCTTAAACTGGTAAGAGCTCAGTACATACGATTGAATTAAGGAATGAGTGGACCTGTCCGAGCCCCCAGTTCCTTGTAGCCAGGGACGACAGTCTCCATGATGTAACTGCCTCAGTCTCCCCTATTGGCTCACTGTTTACAATTTCAAGCTGTGAATTAGATGATGGAATTGAGAGTTTGATACTGGTCGGCACTGAAGGGGAAGGGGTTGCTGAACCCAAAAAGGTGGAGTTTAATGTGTTTCTGATATATGAAGGGAAATATCAAAGCCTCTGCCCTCGTTTGGCCACTGCTACAGTGGGTGAATCTCCTGCAGACCCTTACCCGTCTGATTGGAAATCTCGCCCTCTGGGCACACTGAGCTGTGGGTCTGAGCATTCCACTGGGCAAGGAACAACACCAAGAAAGAGAATGATTTAGAGAGAGAAGAGAGAGAGGGTGGGGTGAGGGGAAGCAGATTTCGTGAGCATTGAGAAATGGCGAGAATGTGCTTGGCCTTTGGGTATTATTCTATCTTCTTTACTGAGAATTGTGTCGGCAAAGACCCTAAAGCATTCAAGCCCGCATGTCTATTTTAATGCCTTGTGCTTTTTCCTTTGAAAGATTGTAAACCACGGGATCAGCTTTCACAACACCTCATCAACCACTGAACATATAAACAAAGAAATACTCATGCCGGGAATCCCTAATTCAGATGCTATTACCTTCTCATCTCTAATCCAGCTCACCCAGACCTGCCCAGTCTGAGATCCCATATTTAGGGATTATCGGAATCCAAATATGGGAGTTGGCGAAATCTGGGGACTGTCACTACCAGGGTTGTCCTCCTCCAGATAACCCCCATCTAGTTTGAAGACATTTTGCAGGGTCCCAACCAAAAACATCGGTCAGAGGAGACTCAATTCAGAGATTCAGAGACCGTTTAGGGGGAGTTGTGGGTTTCATTTGAGGGTTGATGATTCATTCAATAGTATTTATTGAGTGCTTACTATGTGCAAAGCACTGTACTAAGCGCTTGGAATGAACAATGATAAAGGGAGTCATTCTATTCAATCCTTTCCCTTAGAAATATTGATTCGAGAATCTGCTTCATAAATCCTGCTCCATGAAGGAAGGTGAGACACGCAAAAACAGATGAGGTAGGATTGTTTATGCAGGGGTGAAGGATAATCATAATAATAATAATGATGGTATTTGTTAAGTACTATGTGCCAAGCACTGTTCTAAGCACTCAGGTGGATACAAGTAAATCGGCTTGGGCACTGTCCCTGTCCGACAAAAGTAGAGTAGAATAGAGAAGCAGCATGGTCTGGTGGAAAGAATCTGGATTCTACCCCCACCCTGTGAGGCCTGGAAGAAAGACATTATTGGGGCCAAGAGGTTGAAACTAACCTTGACCTTAGAATGTTAACGATTCTCTGTACCTTACCCACCCCTAAAAGAGATGGAAATTGGTTTGTCAACATCACAGCCCACAGTACGTCTGGGGATTATCCATCAAGTAAGCACACCCAAATCAGAGGAAAAGGGAAGGGTACTTGTCCTGCGAAATTAAGGCACCCCTGACCCTTCCTGGAAAACCTGGAAATGGCCGTTGGCTGGTCAATCTGAGAGCGGCCTTCACTCTGCATTGCCATGTTTCTCACCTCTTCGAATCTCTCGTTCCACTCGATAGCCTTTTCATTAATGGTGAAGTCGCTCTCCAGAGGAGCCCGAGAGTTAAATTCTCCCACTTTAATCCTCTTGCATGTAGAGTATCCAGTTCTGCCAAAGTTCAGAATGTCAAAGCTCAGGATCCACCAAAATGACGCTACTCAGGAAGGAGTGGAGCTGTCAGGGAGAGAAATGCTGATCATGGAGTGGGAATGGGTAGATCCTTTGTCCATCGCTTCACTGTGGTGCACTGCTGATTCCTCCCTCCTCTGCAGGGCCGGAGCTACCTTCACCTATCTCCCCCCATGGAAGCTTAGAAAGAGAGGAACCCCTCTCTGATCCACCAGTTTTCCTTTCCCATCTCCTTAGAGTTTAATTTAATGTTATCTTTTAATCGATTACTATGTGACAAGCTCTATACCAAGCGCTGGAGTAGACGTGAGATAATCTGGTTTGAGGCAGAACCTGTCTCATAAAGGCTCACAGTCTTAATCCCCATTTCACAGATGAGGTAACTGAAGAAGAGGGAAGTTAATTCACCTGCCCGAGGTCAATGGCAGAAAAGTGGTGGAGCTGAAATTAGAACCCAAGTCCTCTGTCTCCCATGTCGATGCTCTTTGAACTAGGTCACGCTGCTTCCTTTAGTTGTTCCCTATTCAATGGCTTAGTCAATCATTGGCATGCATTGAGTGCTTACTCCATGCTGAGCACTGCCCTTTGGATTTGGGAAACCACTATACCACGGAATACGTAGACACGTTCCCGGACCACAAGGACCTTACAGTCTAGAGGGCTAGCTAGTTGAGACAGTTGCCTGAGCCACTGGGAAAGGGAAAGTGGTGTCAGACTTGGAGCACCGAAGAGCCAAGGTGACACACACGAAGCCAAGGAATTTCTGAGAATGAACGTCTAAACAGAATAAACATTTGCCAATCATCACTGCTTAAACAAGCCGTTCTAGTTCTACCAACCCCTGAGCGTCTGGACAGGTTCACAAGGTTGATAGGCACAGATCCTTCTGCCAGGGAATCTCAAGGTTTGGCCCAAGGGACTGTAGGGGAAACCTACCTGCCATGGTGGAAATCTCATAGTGTCCCTTGTCTCGGACATTTCCGTTTCTGACCTGAAGAGCATTTCGTGGAGCACATGGGCCACTGCGTATACAGCACCATACCCGGTGTAACTCATGCCTGACAGCTGCAGATCCATAAATACTTCAGGAATTCTTTTATAGCTCTCATTTCCCTGGCAGACCTTCACTATTTTTGGTATATAGCTTTGAACAGGAAATTTGCAACCTAGATAACCCTCCCAGAAACTATTGAGATAAATGTCATCAGGGTACTTCAAAAGGTTAACCCTTTGGAGAAAATATTTGAATTTAGGAATCTCACTGGTGTGGGTGGAAAATGCCAAGGAGCCGCAGAAAACATCAACTTGCAGTTCATATTCAATCTTGATGGAGACGTCCTGGTGAGCTGTTGTGATCTAAATCTTCCTAGACACTTCAGATGAACTGACAGTCCATTTACACAAGACGAGTGAGTCTATGTCACTGTAAATAATGGCCATCTTAGCTGAATTAACATTCATTTTAGTATACAAATGCCTTATTTCCAACGTTCCGTAGTATTTAGTTTCAGGAATCTGTTCTGTTAAGGCCACACAGACACCGTGTCTGGCCATCTCTCCCCTCAGGTCGCGGGTGAAAGTTTCACCTTGGACATTATCAACGACCACTAGGCTGACCCAGGTCCAGCCAAAATGTACCAGCAGGGACTATGCCTCCCTGCTGAGCGGAGTCCCTGGAGGCCATCTGGTAGAGATAGGGGAACTGCACCGGATCCCTCAGTGTGGCGTCAAAGGGCCTGTAGGTGATCTGGGTGGAAACTACTCAGCTCAGTAATAGTTTCAAAATTAGGATTTGGAGATACGAAGAAAACAATGTCAGCAGAGATTGAACTTGACTTCCCAGCAATATTTTTAATCTGCCAAATCCCCCTCAGTGCTTTCACTGTTCATTCCACAGTTGGGAAGACATAATAGACCACGTTCCAAGGCATAGAAAAATGGAATTTAACTGAAGCGGATTAAGAATGAAAGATGATGAAACTGGCCCAGAGAGATGATAATAATTATGGTATTTGTTAAATGCTTACTATGTTCCAGGCACTGTACTAACCACTGGGGTGGATACAAAGCAAATCGGGGTGGACACAGTTCATGTCCCACGTGGGGCTCACAGTTTCCATTCCCATTTTATAGATGAGGTAACCGAAGCACAAAGAAGTGAAGAGATTTTGCCCACGGTCACAAGCAGACTAGCGGCAGAGTTGGGATTGGAATCCATGATCTTCAGACTCCCAGGCCAAATAATAATAATAATAATGTTGGTATTTGTTAAGCGCTTACTATGTGCTGAGCACTGTTCTAAGCGCTGGGGTAGACATAGGGGAATCAGGTTGTCCCAGGTGGGGCTCACAGTCTTAATCCCCATTTTACAGATGAGGGAACTGAGGCACAGAGAAGTTAAGTGACTTGCCCACAGTCACACAGCCAACAAGTGGCAGAGCTGGGATTCGAACTCATGAGCCCCGACTCCAAAGTCCATGCTCTTTCCACTGAGCCACGCTGCTTCTCCATAGGCCAGGGCTCTATCTGCTTAGATCGGACCTAATGGAGCAGATTTGCTTCGTTGAGCTCTAGTCTGAAAATCGGGAAAATTGATCTGAGAAACTGACGGCTGATCCTACACATTCAGGAGAGGATTCTGTTCCGTTTGACTGAAATACGGAACCTTTTCTCTTCAATTTGCTAGCAGTGCAAATAACAGGACCTGGGCTGAGCGGGAAAGGTTGGGTTTTACTGAGGATTTCGACTCTGGGAAAGGTTCAGTGACCAGCGCTTAGTACAGTGCTCATCGTTTAATACTGTTCCCGGCACATTGTAAGCGCTTAACAAATACCACAATGATTAATATTGTTATTCTGTCTCTGCGCCCTTCACGGGTCCTATTCAGAGCAGTGGCAAAGTCAGGCCAGGGTGGAGATCCTAGGGCCTCGGCACCCGCACGTTCCGTCCTTGACCCTCCCGGGGGAACCTGCTCATCTCTAGGTCTCCGGGGGTGCAGTTACTCGCGAAGGCCATTTCACCTTGGAATTCTCGGGTCCACCAGGATCCCTTAAACGCACCCTCGCCGAAACCACGAGAAAGGCTCGTGATCTTTCTCCACACCCCGACCCACAGCTGGGGGCCAGAACCCAGTTTCAATCTCCTCGTGAACAACAGAACAACACAAGACTCAGCGGAGCCCTGTCCTCTCTTCTCCATTCCCCCGGAGAGAAGATTGGGAAACCAGGATTCCAGCACTGTATTCGGTTTTCCAACCTCTCTCTCTTCAATTTGTCCCTGCCCCAGAACCACACTAATATTTCACACCGGCATAAGTCACCCAGGAGACTCCGGAACCAAAGGAGCAAAGGAAAGGCAGGAAGACACACGCTATTGTAAGAAACACGTTGATATCAGAAGAGATTTCCAGATGGAGAAATGGCGGGCGGAAACCACGACTCTGGGAACAAGCAGAAAGTTTCAGAAATCCCAGAAGTGATTGTCCAGACCCGGGTTTATGGAAAGAAACTGAAAGCTATGATCTTGAAGGAAGCAGAGGTGGAGGTTAAGTGTTTGGTCACCTTCTCCCGCAGCAGAGAGTCTTTAAGGACATTAATTAGGACTGAGCTGAGGTCTCCTACCTGGGGGAGCTTATGGAATCCGAGGATATTGGCTCCGGCAATGGACAAGGAGGATTTGACCCCTCCAATGACGGCCACCAGTTTGCGCCACCCCTCGCAGTTGTAATTGGGAACTGTCCTCCCCGCGCCAGAGAGCAAGATCAGAGACTGCTCCATGGCCAGCCTCTCCTGGAATAAATTATCAGAGATATGGAATCCCAGGGAGACGTTGGGTAGGAGACTGGGGTCTTTGTTGATCTGCTCCATGGCAAACACCAGGGCAAGGACATGGTGGTACTGTTTGGCAGTGCGGCTGCAAGAACTGGGGGGGGGGAATCGGGATTTGACCCCTCCCTCGGTGTAAGAGGGTTTCATGGTGACATGAAGACCTGCCCAGTCAGAGGCTAAGAGCTGGGGATTGGAAGATTTAGAGAGGATGGGGAAATCAGGGGCTTAGAGGTCTTGGGTGATGGGGTGTTTACACACTAAGCTGAAGCATCATCCCATTATTCATTCACTCAATCTATCCATCAATCGTATTTATTGAGCCCTTACTGTGTGCAGAGCACTGGACTAAGCGCTTGGAAGAGTACAATGTAACAGACTTGGTAGGCACGTTCCCTGGACGAAAAGAGTTTACCATCTAGTGGGGGAGACCGATATTACTGTAAATCAATCAATTACGGATAAGGACGTGTGCTTTGGGGCTGAGGGAAGGAGGGGTGAATAAAGGGAGCAAACCCAAGTGCCGGAATGAAGACCGAGGCTATCTCTGTGTCACTAAGGCACTGATTGGGGGAAAGTTGAGAAACAGCCGTAATGAGCTGTCCTGTAGTTGCTGCTGTCTGATCTTTGGCATTGGAAAACCACCCGTTTCTCGGAGGACAGAGAGATAAACCACGGACACACGTTGGAACAGAGAGAGATCTCTCACGCCTGCCCAGGAAAAACAGCAGCAATGACAGGTTCAGACCATCCCCCAGCTTCTCTGTTGATCAGAGAACAGAAACAATTTCCTGCTCATCCTCTTCCGCCTGTGTAGCCAAGCACAGGAAAAATGACACTGACGCAAATTCTGTATTGAACGAAGAAGAAGAGCTAGAAAAGCTTGGTGGGAAACCTAAAAAAACATTCAGAGAGAAGAGCCCTCCAATCACCAAGTACCCGTCTTTGTAGTAGCCCCAAGAAAAGTCCCTGCGCAAGGAGCATTGGCTCCCGGACCCCGAGACGGGAGGCGTCAGGAGCCAAATCCACAGCAGCAGCAGGAACAGCATGAGAACCGCATCTCCCTGCCTTTGAACCAGAGCCCTGAGCCTGCCTTGAGCTGAGGACGATGCTGAGCCTCAGATCACCCGGCTGCCGCAGTCCCATTCAGAAGGGTTGCTCCTTGCCTGCTGAAACGTCCCCTTAAAGCAGGCGGCACAGAATCAGAAACAGACTCGCTCAGGCAAACAGTCTGAGTCCTAGCCAGTCCCAGCTCGGAGCGGTTCAGAGAGCTTTTATAGGCTCTGGGCTGAGACGGTGTGAAGAGATGTTTTCTCAGTCCCTGGGTTTTCTTGCTAGTGAAGGGGACGGGGGGGGGCGCCCATTCCCTACCCCTTCGGTTTGAATAGAGACCACTCCTGGTCCCCAAGGCCCGAACGACTCTGGGGAACGTCCCTGTTGAGGAGGTCTACACCTGTGTCCTTGTTTCTATTTCTAGAGACACAGGAAAAAAAACCATCTCCCTCCATCCCCTCCTCCCTCCCCAGGGAGTGTAGAGAAGCAGCGTTTCCTAGGCGATAGAGTATGGGCTTGGAATCAGAAAGACCCTGGGTTCTAGTCCCGGCTCCACCACTTGTCTGCCGGGTGACCTTGGGCAACTCACTTAGTTGCTGTATGCCTCGGTTACCTCACGTGTAAAATGGGGATTAAAACTGTGAGTCCTATGTGGAATGGGTTTTGAGAAATACTGATGGAACCAGCCAGGAAATCCTGAGCTATGGAATATGGAATTTTTCATTTTTGGATTGAGCTAAATTCACACAAGTGAAGGTGGGAGAGATCCATTGCGAGACTACTGTGGGCAATGGCTTGACCACTAAAGAAGAGGTGATCATTTAGGAAAACAGCTTCAATTAGCTAGGAAGGGGACAGCTTTGAGTGTGAGAGCATTATTTGCCCGTGGCCGTTCTTCCAAATGCTACTACTCCTCTCTCTCTCTCTCGTATGTGTTTGTGTGTGTGTGCGTGTGTGTGTGTGTGTGTGTGTGTATCAGTCCTATCTTAATGTTCAGGCTCCACACTCCGTTTGCAGCGAAACTTGCACTTCTGGATTGAGCAAAACAGCTAGGGTGGGGATCACTATCTACTGCTATGATTGTGTCCCTTGCCGGGCCGGGGAGATCTCCAACCAGACAGGTAATAATAATAATAATGATGACAATACTGATAACAATAATAATAATAATGGTATTCATTGTGAAGTGCTAGGGTGGATCCCAGCAAATCGGGTCGGACAGAGTCTCTGACCCACTTGGGGCTCACGGTCTTAATCTCCATTTTACAGATAAGGTAACTGAGTCACAAAGAAGTTAAGTGACTTGTCCAAGGTCACTCAGCAAAGAAGTGGCAGAGCTTGGATTAGAACCCAGGTCCTCTGACTCCGAGGCCCATGCTCTTTCCACTGGGCAACGCAATTCCGGGCCAACCAGTTCCTATTTCTCACCAGGCATCTTTTCTGGACTCTCCAGACTCTTAGATTGTAATTCCCTAAATCAGGTTCTCCTGCTAGATCTCTCTGCCTCTTAGGCTTGATTTCCTCCAGTTTCCCATAATAAGGAAACTTCTGAAGTACTTGCACCTATGACTGATAACTTCCATTCTATCAACAGATCCAGGCCTGAATCGTTGGGTTCAAATATTATTCTTTTTGGGGCTAAACTCCTTTCGAAAAGAGAATGTGTATGTGTCACCTTGGCTTCGCCGACTCCGTCTTCTCCTGGCTCTCCTCATCTTTCTGGCCGTTCATTCTCGGGCTCCTTCACGGGCTCCTTCCCCCCCCCCCCATCTACTAACTGTAGGGGTTCCTCAAGGGTCAGTTCTGGGCCCTCTTCTGTTCTCCATCTATACTCACTCCTTTGGTGAACTTATTCACTCCCACGGCTTCAACTATCAACTCTATGCAGATGACACCCGAATCTACCTCTCCTCCCGTTTCTCTCCCCCTTCCTCTAGGCTCGTATCCCCTCCTGCCTCCAGGACGTCTCCACCTGGTTATCTGCCCGACAGCTAAAACTCAACATGTCTAAAACTGAGCTCCTTATCTTCCCTCTCAAACCCTGTCCTCTCCCTGACTTTCTGTCACTGTGGACAGCACGACCATCTTTCCTGTCTCACAGGCCCACAACCATGGTGACTTCCTTGACTCAGCTCAATCATTCACCCCACACATCCAATCCGTCACCAACATCTGCCGGTCTCACCTTCACAATATCACCAAGATCCACCCTTTCCTCTCCATCCAAATGCTATCATGCTGGTACAAGCTCTCCTAATATCCCGACTGGATTATTGTGTCAGCCTTCTCTCGCATCTCCCTTCCTCCAGCCTCTCCACTCTCCAGTCTATTCTTCATTCTGCTGCCCGGATCATCTTCCTACAGAAACGCTCTGGGCATGTCACTCCCCTCCTCAAAAACCTCCAGTGGTTGTCTATCAACCTTTGCATGAAACAAAAAATCCTCACTCTTGGCTTCAAAGCTCTCCATCACATTGCCCCTCCTACCTCACCTCCCTTCTCTCTTTCTACTGCCCCCCCACCCCGCACCGTACACTCCGTTCCTCTGCTGCTCACCTATTCACGGTCTGCTGCTCATGCCTATCCCGCCGTCGACCCCTAGCCCACGTCCTACCGCTGTCCTGGAATACTCTCCCTCCTCACATCCGCCAAACTAACTCTTTTCCCCTCTTCAAAGCTCTACTGAGAGCTCACCTCCTCAAGGAGACCTTCCCAGAATGAGCTCCCATTTCTCTCTGCTCCCTCTCCTCTCCCTTCTCCCCCACCTTCTGCTCTTCCCCCTTCCCCTCCCATCAACACTGTGATCATTTGTATACATTATTTATTACGCTATTTATTTTGTTAATGCGGTGTACATCCCCTTGATTCTATTTATCTGGATGATGCCTTGTTTTTGTTTTGTTCTATTTTGCTTTGCTGTCTGTCTCCCCCATTTAGACTATGAGCCTGTCATTGTGCAGGGATTGCCTCTATCTGTTGCCGAATTGTGCATTCCAAGTGCTTAGTACAGTGCTCTGCACATAGTAAGCGCTCAATAAATACTATTGAATGAATGGATGAATGAGGTCACAGTCATAATCCCCATTATCCAGAGGAGGTAACTGAGGCCCAGAGAAGTGAGGTAACTTGCCCAAGGTCACACAGCAGTCACTAACCAGGTCTGGGATTAGAACCCAGGTCCTTCTGACTCACAGGCCCGTCCTCTATCCACTAAGCCATGCTGCTAGTGTATGGACAATATTTAGGAAAATCCTGTGCACAGCTTTTATAAGCTACCACAGCCAGACAAAGAGTCAACCAAGTATTAGGGATGGATTTAAAAGAAATAATCAACATGGCTTGGTGGAAAGAGCTTGGGTTTGGGAGTCAGAGGACCTGGATTCTAATTCTTACTCTGATGCTAACCTGCTGTGTGACCTTGGGCAGATCATTTAATTTCTCTGTGCCTCAGTTATTTCATTTTTAAAATATGGTTTAAGACTATTAGACCCACGGGGAAGGGACTGGGTCCAATCTGATTATCTTGTACCTACCTCAGGGCTTAGTACACTGCCTGGCATGTAATAAGCATTTAACAAATTCCATTAAAGAGAAAGAGGGATGAGATATGTTTATTCTTACCTGGATTGCTGAATAGATGGAATTAAAAATTTTTCTAAGTGAAAGCCTCCTTTTGGAATATATTGTAGATTTTGTCAGAATATTCAGGAGTTCTACCTAACGTCAAAAGATGATAGAATTGGTCAGTTCTCTGCCCTCTGGTGATTGGGACTATGAATAATAGAAAAGAGTGGTGGAGAGACACTATTGAGTGGGCACTGGGAAAAGAGTGGGTACTTTGTGTATGCAATGAGGCCCTCAGAGGTAAAGACAGATTTATCCCAGACTCAAAGATGATAATGTCAGTCCCTTGGGGAGAGAAATGGGGAGAAAGTGCCACTGTCAATGCTCTGTTTGGGTCAAGCAGACAGGAAGATGACGATCCATCTACAGTCAACACGGGGAGACAGACATTAAAATAAATTACAGATAGGGGAAATAGAGAATAAAGAATCAGCAGGCCTGGAGACAGGTGGGGAAGCTGCCCTCGTAGAGTAATTACACTGAGTGAAGGCTTTGCTTAGATCTAGGAGACTGGCAAGGGAAACCCATTGGCTCCGACAGTGTATCTTGTGCTCCGTGAGCAGCAGGGACTACCATTGGCTCACAGCATCACATCATAGTTAGGAGACTCCACCTCCAGTGGCAAATGACATCACAGCATTGTGACATCGTGACCAAAACTTGCGATCAGATGGTCCTCAGTAGGCTAGTCATTTCTGACTCAGAGGAAAGGCGACCTATCAGAGCCTGGTTTAGGGCACTCCAATAGCTGACTTCCTGTCAGCCTTGAAGCCTCCATCCTGTCAATCTGTATCACTTCAAGGAGGGCCTCAGGTGACAGCACTCTGTGTTAGGTCTGGTTGGAGACCATCATGACAGTGGATTCGACAAGGAGAGAGCTGGTACCGAGAGGAGGGAGTACATCCCCCTCTCAAAAAACTTTCTCCCTCAGACTCTGGTTCCTTGCCACTATGTGAGAGAATCCTGCTCCCTTCTCCTCCCTCCCCAGATGGTACATCTCAGAGATTTTCTCCCTTTCCCAAAAACCCTTCAATGTTGTTTATAAGAGCAATAATGATAATAATAGTGGTGTTTGTTTAAGCACTTACTACATGCCAAACACAGTACTAAGCACTGGGGTATTCAATTCAATCATATTTATTCATTCAATCATATTTACTTAGGGTTTACTGTGTGCAGAACACTTTATTAAGGACTAAGAAAAGTACAATACAACAATAAAGAATGACAATCCCTACTCACAACAAGCTCACAGTCTAAGAAGTGTGGCACCTACAAGATAATCAGGTCCCACTTGATTAAGTAGTAGGGAGCGTAGGTGCTGAATCTCCATTCTGCAGATAAGATAAGTGAGACACAGAGAAGTTAAGGGACCTGCCCAAGGTCACATTGCAGGTAAATGGCAGAGCTGGAAATAGAACCCGGTTTGTCTGACTCCTGGGGTCATGTTCTGTTTGTTCATTAGACCAAACTCCATCCGCAACCCATCATTTATTTTGAATCTTTGTTTCCCCCAGGATTGTAAACTCCTTGCAAGAAGGAATCATATCTACCCATCTCTAGTGTTTAGTACACTGCTCAGCATTCATTCATTCATGCATTCAACCATTTTTACTGAATACTTACTGTGTGCAGAGCACTGTTCTAAGAACTTGGGAGAGTCCAATACAACAGTAAACAGACACATTCCTTGCCCACAATGAGCTTACAGTCTAAGGTGGGGGGGCAGACATCAATAAATATAATTATGGATATGTATGTACATGCTGTGAGACTGAGATGGGAGAACACACAGTAAGGTCTTAGTAAACACCACTGGTTTATTGATTTTCTCCCTTTTTTTCTACTGAACCTTGCCCCCAGATGGTCATTGATCAATATGGGACACACAGGTCACCATTATGATTTTCACATTGGGATCCGGTCCTCAGGGAAAGAAATCAAAATGAATCAGACCCTTCAGTGCCTTTCTTGAACCTAAATGACAAAAACACATGGGGTTGGGGACATAGAAGTAGCCAGGACAAGCTGATCCAGAAGACACTCCATTCAGCCGTTTTTTTTCCTAGTGAGTGAACATGTTTTTCCTGTCCCACAGCCATTCATACTGGGGAAAAAGTGACACTTCACTTAGTGAGATATACCATCATTGGAAAATTTTCATCTTGGGTTTTCAGAACTATATAGAAGATAGCAAAGCTCGAAGAGTCTGCTTTCATCACAAATATATTATAATTCCCTGTAAGAAATGAAATGAAAACCACAGTTTAACTTCTCATTATGAAGCTTAGACTATTTTCCTAAAAGAACATTTTGCCCATGTCTCCCCTCTTCTCAGAAACCTCCAATGGTTGCCCATCCACCTCCACATCGACAGGAAATCCATCCCCTCAGCCTTAAAACACTCACTCAGCTTTCCCCTTCCCACCTGACCTCGCTCCTCTCCAAGAACAACCCAGGCCGCCCACTTCACTGCTCTAATGGCAGCCTACTCACTGTATTTTGTTCACATTTTTCTTGCCACCAGCCCCACACCCACGTCTTCCCTCTAGGAGGAACTCCTTTTTCCTTCACATCCAGCAGAGAGCCCCTCTCCCTCTAAAAGACTCCCTAAAATCAAATCTCCTCCAAGAGGCCTTCCCTGTCTAAGCCCTCATTTTCCCTACTTGCTAGTCTTTCTTCATCACCTATGAACTCGGATCTTCATCTTTTAAGCACTTGATAATCATCACATACTTAGCCCCATGACACTTATGTACATATTATTTATACCCTGCCATTTCCTCTATCTGTAATTTATTCTAATGCTTGTACCTTAATCTGTAAAGTCCTTGAGGGAACAAATCAAGCCTACCAACTTTACTGCATTGTCTTTTCCCCAGCGTTTAGTACAGTGCTCTGCACACAGTAAGTGCTCCATAAATACCATTGGTTGATGTATTCATGACTCATTTACCTGCCCTGGAAAGCAGCATGGCCTAGTGGATAGAGCTCAGGTCTGGAAGTCACAAGGACCTGGGGTCTATTCCTATCTTTGCCACTTGTCTGCTGTGTGACCTTGGGAAAGTCACTTAACTTCTCTGTGCCTCGGTTACCTGCCTCGGTTACCTCATCTGTAAAATGAGGGTTAAAACTGTGATTCTCTTGTGGGACAGGGACTGTGTCCAACCTGATTAGCTTGTATCTACCCCAGCATTTAGACCAGTGTCTGACACATAGCAAAGACTTTACAAATTCCATCAATATTATCATCTTTCAGTTTCTGAGGTGATGGAACTGAATGTAGGATTTCTACCAACGGGGGTTGGGAATGACAAATCATATTTCTATCAGTCATATTTATTGAACACTTACTGTGTTTAGGGCACTGTAGTAAGTTATTGGGAGAGTACAACACAACAGAGTTGGCAGACACGTTCCCTGCCTATAAGGAGCTTAAAGTCTATAGGGGAAGAGTGATAAGATAGATAAAATCAAAGAGTGACTGATAGTACCTTTCCCATCATGAGTTGGAAAATATGGTTCCCTATCTATCCCTTCCCCCTATGGCCAGACCTTGGGTTTGATTCTCCCTCTATAGGTCACCATCTTCCCAAAGCCTCCATTCTAAAACCATAATCCTAATGTTAGGCTGATGTATCTTCATCTCCTGCCTCCTTATTAACTTATACTGTGTTGGTCTACACTAGCATTGTGACCTAGTGGATAGAGTATGAGCATGGGAGTCAGAAGGACCTGGGTTCTAATCCCAGTCCTGCCACTTGCCTACTGTGAGGTCTTGGGAAAGTCACTTAACAGTTCCTCAATTCCCTCATCTACAAAATGGGGATTAAGACTGAGCCATAGGGACTTTGTCCAGCACGATTATCTAGTATCTACCCCAGCACTCAGTGCAGTGCCTGGAATATAGTAAGCACTTAACAAATACCATGATTATCATGTCATCTTTAATCATTTCTTCTGCTGACCCTATGACTGAGTATTCTAGGTCACTATTGAGACGATGTAAGAGTATTCTGTTGCCATTCTTCATGTAGATCTGCCACAGTAAGTGCCTTACTCTCCACCTATTGCCCCATCCCTCAACCAACACAGATAACCTGCTGGGCCCAGGATACATTTCCTTCTTTTAGCGGTAAAACATTTATCCATCCACTCAACTAAATTCTTGCATACCTGATTCTTCCTTTCAGTTTCTCTCCAGGACATTCACAGTCTGAGGAATTACTGTCTCGCCGGGCTATCTTGGGACCAATATACGATGGATCCCACTGTGGGTTTGTTGGAGACTTATGTACCAGGTGACTGGAATTTTGTTGGAACTGTGGTCTTCTCTGCCTCAAACAGATAGGTGACACTTTTCCCGTTCCTATGATGAAAATGGAACAGTCAAAAGGCCCGAGTCACAATCTGAGAAAGATCATCTCCCTCTGTGAGGGAAGAGGAGGGAGAAAGGAAGTTATTGGCATGGTTCCCACGGATATGTAAATCAATCAATTGATTGATTGTATTTATTGAGTGCTTCCTGTGTGCAGAGAAAAGTACCTTGGGAGAATACTGTATTACAATATAGCAGATGCATTCCCTGCTCTCAGTGAGCTTACAGTCTAGGAGAACAGGAAGGGTCATCCAGCACAAGATCAGGACATTCCTGCCTCCTGGAGGTTGCTGACTCTAGGAGAAGTGTTTTCCACGAACTGGGGGTGACACAGTGGGAGGGAAGACCTCAGAAATGGCACGGGAGCCTCTTTCTCCACACCAGCTGTAGAACAGTGGGTTCCCCAGAAGCAGGGGAGATTCATCCCACTCCCAGCCAACTCCAAACATCCATGGCTACTGAGACATCCTCCGGAAAATCCTCCTGGGAGCAGGGCTGAGGGTCTCCGAAGACAATGTTGCAGATTGAGAGAGAAGCAGCATGATGTAGTGGATAGAGCCTATGGGCCTGGGAGTCAGAAGTTCAGGAGTTCTAATCCCAGCTCCACCATTTGCCTGCTGTGTGACCTTGGGTAAGTCAGTTCACATCTCTGTGCCTCAGTAACTTCATTCGGTAAAATGAGGATCCAGACTGTGGCTCCACATGGAACAGGGACTGTGTCCAACTCAATTTGTTTACATCCATCCTAGCAGTTAGTACAGTGCCTGGATCATAGTAAATGCATAGCAAATACCATAATTATTATTATTTCCCTTAATTGCTCAGAGTCAGACCAGGATTCAGGATGGCTCCCAAGTCACTAGTAATGGATCCCAGGGGAATCTAAAGACAGATTCCACTGAGTTTCCATAGCCTGACTGTTTCCACCACCGGGTCACCCAAAGACAGCTCTGACTCCAGGATGAGCTTCGGGGTGGGGGGGTTGAGGGGCAAACCAGGTGCAAGAACATGAAATCACTTCAAGGTTGTGAAGGCAGTCACACTTACCTACTATGTACAATTGAAATTTGCATGATGCCATCTTCAATTTTGATAAATGGCCCCAAAATAGTGACCATTCTGATTGTGTCAGATGCTGCAATTCCCAGCCCATACCAACGGCCTAGAATCTGCAGCAACAGTTCATGGGAACAAGAGTCATTTTATGGAAAGGCAAATGAGGGAAAAGTCAATCAGATAATCAATCAATAGTATTTATTGAGTGCTTACTTTGGGGCAGAACACTGTACTAATGCTTGGGAGAGTACAATACAGCAGTACACCAGCAGTACCAGCCTCTCACTTAGCAAACCTCCCAACTCTTGAATTCAATCTTCTAGCCAATCAGGTTCAGTCCTCCCCAGATTAAAAATTTCAATAACAGAACCAAAGTGAACCCTGAGTATTACCATGGAATCTTCAAAATCCAGAAATGAAGTACGTGGTCCACTCATTGCACATTCCCAGCATAGTCCCAGCAGGTGCTCAGCAGCACGACCTTCATGTTCCCTGGCGTCAGCTCTGCACATGCTCCGACACTACCAACCGGAGGCAGGGACCGACCCTCCTGCTTCTTGTCAATGCCCAGATTTATGTACGTCTGGGTGGATTTGAAAAGGGTGCCCAATCAGAGCAAAAGCAAACTCTCTCGTCCAACTGTGTATGCACTACCAACCATGGCCATAAACTAAGGAGCCTCTGATTTCCAGGACCATACTTTAACCACTAGGCACAATGCTTCTCTACTTCTACCATGATCCCTTCTCTGTATTTTAACCTTCATTTATTTATCTTATTTTCCTTTCATACTCCTCCTATCAGGAGGTGTACCACTGTTTCTTTCTCCTCTCCCTGTTACTTTCAAATCATCAGTGTCTTCCCGGTCCCTTGCATTATACTGAAAGCTCCTGATGTGCGTGGACCTTGTCTCCTACTTTGTTTGTGCTCCCATGTGTTTAGTATAGTGTTCTGAACATAGTAGGTGTTTACTAAACACTATCAATTAGTTGAATGCCTAGTTATAAGTTCAGGTGTATACTGAATTATCATGAATGGAGACCTCATGCTTCTTATTTAACATCCCTGTGCCTCAATTTCCTCATCTGTACAATGGTGATAATAATACATGTCTTACCTTTAGTTAGACTATGAGCCTATTATGAGAAAAGGACTATGTCCGAGCATCTTGCATCTACCCCAGTGCTTATTCCAGTGTTTGGCGCATAGTAAAAACTTAACTAATACCACTATCATTCATTCATTCATTCATAATTTATTGAGCACTTACTGTTTGCAAAACACTGTACTCTTATTATTATCTTCCAAACAACAGACAACTCTACTACTCTCCCAAGTATTTAAGTACAGGAAGAACTCAGTAAATAATACTGGAGGAATGAATGAACGATTGATTGTTGAAAATTAAAGAAAGAAGGAAATTCAGTGGATTAAATTCATATACTAATAACTTAAATGCTCATTTAAAAATGTGGAATCCTCATCAGTTGCTCTCTATAATTCAATTTAGATAGCCAGAGAGTGTGAGTCAAGATGGTATGCCCAAAAAGCTACCGTGGTAATTGGAGTCACAGATAAGGTCAGTCAGCAGTGCCCAGGACACTGGATGCCTGGTTCCCTGCAGACCCCTACCTGTCTGGTTGGAGATCTCATCCTTGGAGCACAGGGTACTATTGTAGAATCAGATGGCCTTCCTCTCCCAAGCTGTTTTCCCAAATCCAGGGAGGCAGCTATTGCTGCACATGGATCGAGGAGGAGTCTGAGCATCGTGAAGGGAAAGGACAATGTAAGAGTCTCCTCGTCTCTTCCCAACTTTTCCAGTTCCACGATAAGACTGACATTTTCAAACCTGGCATCTTGGAATCAGCCTCAAAACCTCACTGGCATTCTTCTCTCATGTCCCATTTACTGCTAGAACCTGTTCATTTTTCCTCAAAAACAAATCTCAGTTCCAGCCCATTCTCTTCAAACAGCCCTTATCATTGTACAATCCTGATAAATTATAATAACAGTACTACTAATTATTACCCCAACATAATGTTTATTTCATTTAGTAAATGCTCACTGTCTTCCAAGCACTATGCCAAGCTCTGGGGTAGATACAAGGTACTCAGGGTGGATACAGTCCCTGTCCAACTTGGAGAGCCCAGTGTAAGTAGGAAGGAGTAGGATTTATTCACTATTTTACAGATGAGGAAACTGAGGCACAGAGAAGTGAAGTGATTTGCCCAAGTCACACAGCAGACAAGTGGTAGAGTCAGAGAAAGAACTTAGATCCTCTGACTCACAGGCCCATGAACTTTCCTCCATGCCATGATAATTCTCAATTAAATGTGCAGTGAAAATGCTTTAACCTTTTGCCCCAGAGTATTGCCTCAAGAAGTCATCCCCTGTCAGAATACCTTTTGAGAAATGTGAATCAAGAAATGCAGATCATCTATGGATATGTATTTCAATGCGGATTGGTATTTTATTTCAGGCAAACAGCTTTAGTAAGCAGCAAATCGATATTCACTGCTACAACCAGTTAGCATTTTTAATTTGTTTTAAAAAAATATGTACTAAGCCAAATGGCATAGAACAGCTATTATTTCCACATAAAATAATTTTAAAAAGTCTATTCATTCCCAAGATTCCTACAAATTCATTAAAATAATATTAATGTAATCTTCAAAAACAATGAAAATTTCAATTAATACAATTAATGCATCTGCTAATTAACAGTTTGTTGATGGTTATGATGATGTTGGTATTTTTTTATATGCTGACTATTTGCCAAGCACAGTTCTAAGCACTGGGGTATATACAAGATAATTAATTTGTCCCACTTGGGGCTCTTGGTCTTAATCCCCATTTTACAGATGGGGAAACTGAGGCATAGAGAAGTGAAGTGACTTGCCCAAGGTCACACAGCAGACAAGTGGCAGAGGCAGGATTAGAACCCATGCCTCGGGCTCCCAAGCCTATGCTCTTTCCACTAAACCAAGCTGTTTCTCCATCGTTTCTTAACATATGCGACTGCTTAAATTGATCATGTTGATCACATACATGTCAACACATGCACTCACGTATGAACACACACACACACATGTTTTTTCCTAACCCTGACAAACTAAAAGCGTGGTATAAATCAAATCAGTTCAGATGGCTCCACACACACAATTTAACTGCCAGACTTATGCTTTGATCATTATTTTTCTCTGCACTGGAAATAGTGATTTTGGCGACAATCTTCGAGATTGAATAGACTATCCTTTATATTGTAATCTGGTTTTGAAACCTTAAACTCGTTGTAGACAGGAATTGTGACTACCAGCTCTTTAGTACTGTACTCTCCCAAGTGCTAAATTTCCTATTTTTCTTACAGTAAGTACTAAATAAATATCACTGATTGATTATTTGATGGATAACCTCAGAGCAAATCCCAGTAGCTATATAGTAGTTTTGTATACCCAACACATATACATCAGGGCCAGGACGTGCAGTTTGTGTTTGTAAATGAGGCTATAAGGAATGGGAGAGAAAAAATCTCACAGCTCTAATCCAGGTGTTGTTGGAGTAGGGCTTGAGGGCTTGGAGGGTTGGGATTGAGACATGAGGATTGGGAATATCAAGGATGAAGGTAGGGACTGGGAAATGAGAAACCGAGGGGGTGTGGGCTGCAGTTTGTGCCCGTGGAGCAGAAGCAGCCTGTAGTTGCTGGGAGGGAGAGCAAAGCAATCTGCCAGGGGCCTGGAGGGATTCACAAAGAGTCATAATGAACTGCTGCCTGCTCTCTGCCACTAAAAATCAATCAGACCTGTGGAAGGCAGCTAGAAGAACAGCAGGGAAGGAAACAAGGGAACGGGGAGATGGTTCAGCAAAGGTGACAAGAAAAACAGTAACCGTGACAGTGGCAAAGCGTGCCTCAATCCCTCCATCTCTCAGAGAACAGAAACACATCCCTGTTCATCCCTATCCAATCGAAACATCACACTGCTATTTTACCAGCACAAATGACAGTCATATGTCTTATCAAACTGAAAAGGATATTTATAAAATTCTGGTCGATGTCCCTAAAACACATTCAGAGCTAAGAGCGCTCAAATCACCAGGTCCCCGTCTTTGTAGTAGCCCCGTGAGTAGCGCCTGTGCAAGGAACTTTGGCTCCCGGACAGAGACTGGATGCAACAGGAGCCATGAGCCAAGAAGCAAGACCAGCCACAGCAGCATCAGGACTGCGGCTCCCGGTCCCAGAGCTGTAGCCCTGAGCCTGCCCTGAGCTGATGAGAATACTGATCACTCAGCTGCCTCTGTCTCATTCAAAACGGATGCTCGCTGCCAGCTGAATCATCCCCTTAAGGGAGGCGGAACAGACTCAGAAACAGACTCGCCCTGGCAAACAGTCTGAGTCCTAGCCAGCCCCAACTTGGAGCGGTTCATAGATAGATCTTTTATAGGCTTTGGGCCGATACTGTGTCAGTAGCCTTTTTCACAGGCTCCAGTTTCCCCTGAGAGGGATGGGGCAGAATGGTCTCCCCTTTCTCCTCCCTGCCCTCCCTTCTGCTCAAGCAGACACCAGCATAGTCCCCGTGCTCTTATTCACCCTCGAGATTGTCTGTCGGGAGACCTGTATCTGGAGCTATGCTTATTTTTCAAGGTGATAAATGAAAAAATAAATCATCTTCCTCCTTCATTTTCACTCTGGGGACCACCAGAGGATTAGAGGACCAGAAGTGGTGCCGTTCTGATCTCACACCGACTCATGTCCCTGGTTCCAGTAAATAGAATTTTCCCCCACTCTCGTCCCCAAATGGCCTGGTCCAACCAGCACCCAACAAGCCAAAGAAGAGAAGCAAGATCCCTTCCACCTTGCCGTGGAATGAATGTGAAGGCACCACCAACAGTCTGGATGGAGGTGGGATGCTTACATAACAGCCTAAATTGAAAGGGAGGCTTCTCTCTGGAAGTGAGGCATTTTAGGAGTTTACGGTCAAAGATTTATGCCAAAAGAAAAAGAAAACAATGGCGTGTACAAAAGAAGTCATTGACAAAAACTGGAAAACTACAGAAGGGATTTAAATTCTGGGTACAGGCCTCAAAAACTACATCTGATGGGATTTTAACTTGCTTTCCCAAGAATGTGATGTACCCTCTAGCTACCCTCTTGGGACTCCAGAGGTCGTGAGTTCTAATCCCGGCTACTCCACTTGACAGCTGTGTGCCTTTGGGCAAGTCACAACTTTTCTATGCCTCAGTTACCTCATCTGTAAGATTGTGAGCCCCAAGTGGGACATCCTGATTATCTTGTATCTCCACCAGCGCTTAGAACAGTGCTTGGCAAATAATAAGAGCTTACATACCATCATTATTATTATTATTATTATTAGTCTCTCTAGGAATCCCTCCCTCTTTGACTGGGAATCTTTTGTGGGGATTTTAAAAAGTTGCTTCATCAGCCTCACCTGTGCTCAAGTGATAATTTCTTCCTTTATCCACCGTCCTCAAAACTCGCATTTGGGTTTATGTTGGGTTTTTTAACTACTAAATCTGTCCCAAGGTGGGGTTCAAGGGGTAGCAGGGTAGAACCAGAAGGTTCCCGTAAATGAATCTAGCCACAGTTACTGTGGAAATTGTCCCTTGCAAACAAGGTGAGGCTGGTGAAACAGCTCTTTAAAATCCATGACTTTTTCAAATCACTTATGCATGGAGAGTGTCTGACACACTCTTAGAACTTCTGTGGGAGGTCCTCTTTTACTTCCCTATGGAGACATGGAATCCACGTTGCTTTAAGCAAGTCTCCAGAACCTACAGAGAGTCATGGTCAATACGTTAGCACTACTGAGACCCACACTCTTTGGATCCTGCTCCCTTCAACAATGCTGTTCCAGCAGGTGCCCTTCGAGTATGAGGTCACAGCAAGGTGCCGGACAAATTTAATCAGCAAACCTGAACGGTAAACTCTCAGTTAATACCACTGATGAGACACCAAATCTGAATAGTAAGCTCGCAGTTAATACCACTGATTGAGATACCAGACCTGAACAGAAAACGCTCAGTCAATACCACTGATTGATCAGTTCCAGGCCAAGAGCAAAAGGGGGCTGGTTACTGTCTGTCGGCTTGAAATACCATAGTTTTCCCTTCTTTCCTGGCATATGAGAATGGAGTGGAAACCATTAGGCACCGCAGACAGTACTCACAGATTCGGGGATTATTTTTAGGAAAGCTCTGCTCCAGTGAAAACATCTGCAAGTGAAATTGAAGAATGAACTGATTCAAAAACTGTGGAAGGCAAGAGGCCTGCTGTTTCCTCCTTCCCTTCCCCCATTTATTCCCATCTCACAGAGAAGAAACATCTCAGGCCTTTGATAGAAACCTTCGGGAATTTCTCAGACAAGAGAGATTATTATGCCGCAAGCCCAAGCCATTGAACCCCTGGTGGCTGGATAATTGCTTCCTCCGTGAAATTTGATATGAGATTTCCAGCGATGTTTGTGTCATTTGAGAAAATTTAATTGAAATCCCAATCGGTTACGAGCCAGGAGAGTTGAAACTATGATTTGAATGCATCATTAACCACAGCCTCATATAATGTAACAAAGTGTTAGATCATTTTTTAGAATTCACTCGTGCCTATTCCAGCCACATTCCCATGTATATGAATATGATCTCACAATTACCAGTAATAGGAATATCGATAAGGTGTGGCAGGTGGGGGTATGGGAAGAAAATGGATATGAATGGATGTCAGAACGCTGCAGCGTAGGTCGTTTGAAAGAAGACGACATGAACGTGAAGAAAACGAATGAAGATTAGCTTCTGTAGCAATGACATTTATTCAACATTTTCCTTGGGGTAAGAATGAGTCTTCATATCGAGTTGGGAAGAAAAGAAAAAATAGGAATGAACCGATGAAGGCGCACACCAAAGAACCCAGAGTTCTTACTGTTTAGGTTTGGTAGGACAGGTTTTAGAAATGAGAAATAAATCAGAAACATTGAGCAACAGACAGTGGCAAATCCAGGAGAGGAAATGGTTCCATGTCATGGGCTGAGTTGGGTTGAGTTGTATGTAGGAAGGAGTTCTGATGGAATCACTTGAGTCAGGCTGCAATATCCTTTTGCAGGTTGTGAAGAAAGTCAATTTCTCCACATCGGAAAGAAATCAAAGGATGTCATGGACCCTCAGGGGGATTTGAAAGGTTCATGGATCTAGAGTGGACATCAACTCACCTCCTTCGAATCAATGGCATCGTTTTAACCAATGTCTTCTTTCCCTCTACCTTCAGACATGCCCCTGTCTCCCCCATCCTAAAAAAGCCCTCTCTCAACCCCACCTCCCCTTCCAGTTATCACCCTATCTCCCTACTACCCTTCCTTTCCAAGCTCCAAGAACGAGTCGTCTACACTCACTGCCTAGAATTCCTTAACTCCCATTCTCTCCTGGACCCTCTCCAATCTGGCTTCCGTCCCCTCCACTCTACCGAAACTGCTCTCTCTAAGGTCACCCATGACGTCCTCCCTGCCAAATCCAATGGCTCCTGTTCTATCCTAATCCTCCTTGACCTCTCAGCTGCCTTTGACACGACCATCTTCTTCTCCTCCACACCTTATCTCACCTTGGCTTCACTGACTCCGTCCTCTACTGGTTCTCCTCTTATCTCTCTGGCCGTTCATTCTCGGGCTCCTTGGCAGGCTACTCCTCCCCCTCCCATCCTCTAACTGTTGGGGTTGCTCAAGGGTCAGTTCTTGGTCCTCTTCTGTTCTCCATCTACACTCACTCCCTTGGTGAACTCACTCGCTCTCACAGCTTCAACTATCATCTCTATGCAGATGGCACACAGATCTACATCTCTGCCCCATCCTCTTCCCCTCCCTTCAGGCTCGTATCTCCTCCTGCCTCCAAGACGTCTCTACCTGGATGTCTGCCCGCCACCTAAAACTCAACATGGCCAAAACTGAGCTCCTCATCTTCCCTCCCAAGCGCCGTCCTCTTCCTGACTTCCCTATCACTGTGGATGGTACGGTCATCCTTCCTGTCCCTCAAGCCCGCAACCTTGGTGTCATCTTTGCTGCGGCTCTCTCGTTCACCCCACACATCCAATCCATCACCAAAACCTGCCGGTCTCACTTTTACATTATCGCCAAGATCCGCCCTTTCCTCTCCACCCAAACGGCTACCTTACTGCTACAGGCTCTTGTTATATCCCAGCTAGACTACTGGGTCAGCCTTCTCTCTGATCTCCCTTCCTCCTGTCTCTCCCTGCTCCAGTCTATTCTTCATTCCACTGCCCAGCTCATCTTCCTGCAGAAATGCTCCGGGCATGTCACTCCCCTTCTTAAACACCTCCAGTGGTTGCCTATCAACCTCCGCATGAAACAGTAACTAGGCTTCAAGGCTCTCCATCACCTTGCCCTCTCCTACCTCTCCTCCCTTCTCTCTTTCTACTGCCCACCCCGCACGCTCCGCTCCTCTCCTCTGCCGCCCACCTCCTCACCATTCCTCATTCACTCCTACCCCGCCGTCGACCCCTGGGCCACATCCTCCCGTTGTCCTGGAATGCCCTCCCTCCTCACCTCCGCCAAACTAATTCTCTTCCCCTCTTCAAAGGGGGCGCTCACCTCCTCCAAGAGGCCTTCCCAGACTGTGCTTCCCCTTTTCCCTCTGCTCCCTCTGCTCCCCCCATCCCCCCTTCACCTCAGCTAAGCCCTCTTTCCCTCCTTTCCCTCTGTTTCTCCCCCTCTCCCTTCCCCTCCCCTCAGCACTGTGCTCGTTCGCTCAATTGTATATATTTTCATTATTTATTTTGTTAAGGAGATGTACATCACCTCGATTCTATTTATTGCTATTGTTTTAATGAGATGTTCATCCCCTTGATTCTATTTATTGTTATTGTTTCTGTCTGTCTCCCCCCATTAGACTGTAAGCCCGTCAAAGGTCAGGGACTGTCTCTATATGTTGCCGATTTATACATTCCAAGCGCTTAGTATAGTGCTCTGCACATAGTAAGCGCTCAATTAATACTATTGAATGAATGAATGGACGAATGAATGAACCAAAGTATCAAAAAGCAGCTCTCAGTGACAAAGTTTGTGGGCCGTATTGGAATTAGAAACTTAGCTTCCAGTACCACATAAATAACGATTGTATCCTTTTTTAAAGGAACAATGAAAGAGCTATTAAAGGTTAAATAAAGCAGATAGTAAGCAAGAGTAATTTTTAATGATGTCACAGAAATTGATCAATCTAAAGATTTCTGTTCCAAAGTACATATATATATGTAGAATGCCTTGTACCTTATCAGAGTTATAACAACACAGGAGCCTTCCAAATCCTTAATTCGTTATGGGAAGGAGGGAAACATAAGTTTACTTTGCACTAGTCAGTGGTAGAAATATTGAGGGGTTTTAATGTTGATATTGAGCTTCCTCAGTAACTGGTCCTGGCTGTTCCTGTCCAGCCTCAGGAGGATCACACAGACCTTGTGTCCAATGATACAGCCCAGGAGTCCAGCACTGGAGGCCAAAATGGAGAAGATCTCCATGGCCAACATAACCCTGCTCTTGGTGCTTAGGTAGGTGGGCAGCAAGGAGATCCAGACCGCTGCAGAACACCAACATGCTGAATTTGATGAACCTGGCCTCGTTGAATGTGTCTGGCAGATTAGAGGCCAGAAAGGCCACCGTGAAGCTGATCAGGGCCAGGAAACCCATGTAGCCCAGGACACAGTAGACAGCGGTGATGGAGCCCTCGTTACACTCAAGGATGAGGTGACCAAACTCAATCTTTCCGTTGGAGTGTGAGAGAAAGGGGGAGAGTTCCCCAACCAGACTCCGCAGATGGTCCTTTGGATCAGGGAGCAGATAAGGACAACAGAGCTAGATATTTAGGGACCCATCCATCCCCGCAATCTGCTCCCTGGCTTGGTGGACCTGAAGACCAGGACTACTGTGATGGCTTTGGCCAGCACCGAAGCCACGGACATGGAGAATATGACGTCAAAGGCAGTCTGTCGGAGATGGCAGGATGCTGTGCTGGGACGGCCAATTAAGATGAGGGAACAGAGGAAGCAGAGCATGAGGGAGATGAGGAGGAGGTAGCTGAGGTTGCGGTTGTTGGATCTGATGATGGGGGTGTTTCAGAACTTGATAAAGATCCCCAGGGTCAGGTCTGTAACCAAGGAGAAAGAAAGAACCGTAGAAACCATAGCAATAGCCAGCAGCTCATTGCAGGCAAGGAAAGTCATGAATCTGGGGAGGCAGTGATCTCTGCTCACTGGGATATTCATCATCAGGGCACTTCATACAGTGAGTTGCATCTGTAAGGGAAAGTCCTACATCAGTGTGCCCCCACTACAGAGTTAGGAGACATGATTTCTGCCTTGAAGGAAGAGTAGTCTAGCTGAGGAGACAGACATGAAATAAAGTGGAGAAAGGAAGAAGATAAGATTGGAAAAATGGATATGTGGATGAGTAATGATAACAATGACAATAATAATGATAATAATTGTGTTATTTGTTAAGGGCTTACTATGTACTAGTCACTGTTCTAAGAGCTCGGGTGGATTGGAGCAAATCGGGTTGGACATAGTCCTTGTCTTGCATGGGGCACACAGTCTTACTCCCCATTTTACAGATGAGGTAACTGAGATATGGAGAAGTGAAGTGACTTATCCAAGGCCACACAGCAGACAAGTGACAGAGCCGGGGATTGGAACCCATGCCCTTCTGATTTCAGGGCCCGTCCTCTGAGGAGTGCTTAAGTAGTAGGGTCAGTAAGAGCATATGGGTATGAATTCCAGTGTATTCGGTCGGTTTGAGTGCATAAGTACCAAAGGAGTTTTGAAATCGTAGTTGGGCAAAAAGGAGAAGAAACAGTATTATGACAAATCCTCTGGTGGGAGGTGGGAGATGAGAATGAGGTCGATCTGATTCACTTATATCTACCCCAGAACTTAGAACAGTGTTTAACACATAGCAAGCACTGAATAAATACCATAGAGGTCTTGTAAACAGAGAGTTGAAGCTCAGATATAGTAGGAGATGGGAACATTTAAGTAGGGAGAGAAATGATGGGATGCCTTAAAGCCAGTTGTCAGCAGCATCTGCTTGGTGTTCAACAACTGACAGTTTGTCAGGCTCAGAAAGAATCTCAAGCAGAAGCAATATATTGAATTCATTGTCCCTACAACTGGGAAAATGTAAAATAGAAAGAAACCAGAGCTGATCCCCCAGAGAAATGAAAAAAAATGGTTATTTCTTTGTTGTATGGTACTTGTTAAGAGTTTACAATGTATCAAGCACTGTTCTAAGCTCTGGGGTAGGCAGAGGTTAATTAGGTAGGATAAAGTCCCTGACCCGCATGGGAGCTCATATTCTTAAATAGGAGGGAGAACAGGTATTGAATCCCCATTTTACAGTTGAGGAAGCTGAGGCACAGAGAAGTTCAGTGACTTGCCCAAGGTCACACAGTAAGCATCTGTTAGAACACTGGCAGAACCGAAATTAGAACCCAGGTCCTCTGAGTTCATGATCTGTGACCTTTCCACTAGGCCACAATGTAAGATAGACTATACTGGGAAGAAGTGACTGGAGGCCAGGAGGGTATTTTGACAGAGGGCATTTCATCTTACTGTGGGCAGGAAGTGTGTCTGCTAACTCTCTTTTATTGCACTCTCCCAATAGTTAATACCGTGCTATTCACACAGAACTCAATAAATACCATTGACTGATAGGTTGATTAATTATTTGAGAATCTGACAGAGAGGCTGTGGAATTATTGACAACTGTGTCAAAGTTAGGAATGGGGAAAGTCTGGAGGGATATTAGAGGTTTGAGGGGTTTTATGGTATTTGTGCTAGGCACTGTAGTAAGTGCTGAAATCTACAAAAGCTAATCAGATCAGACACTGTTCCCATCCCGCACGGGACTCACAGTCTATCCCCATTTTAGAGATTAGGTAACTGAGGCATGGAGTATTGAGGTGACTCTCCATGGTCATACTGCAGACACATAGTAGAGCTGAAAGTAGAACCCAGTTCCTTCTACTTTCCAAGTACAGGCTTTAACCACTAGAACACCCTTCTTCTCCCTGAGTTGAGATATACTGATTCTTTATGCCCCGGTCGTGAAGGCAGGCTGATTCTTCTGTGCTGTTTTGGATTCCCACACTCTTGATGAGAAACAGCGTAGCTTAGTAATCAAAGCATGGGCCTTGGAATCAGAAGGATGTGGCTTAACATTCCAGTTCTGCCACTTGTCTGCTGTGAGACTTTAAGGAAGTCATTTAACTTCTCTGTGCCTCTATCATTTAATATGTTAAATGGGGATTGAGGGTGTGTGTCCCATGTGCGGCATGGACTGTGTCCAACCTGATTAGTTTGAATCTCTCCCATCACATAGCACAGTGAGTAATACATAGTAAGTGTTTAACCAAAACCACAAAAAAAAACAGACTTATTGCTAGTTGCTATCTGGAATTCAGTGTAGATGGTAAGACAGTGGGAGTGAATGTGGTGTGCTCAACATTCATTCATTCAGTCATTCAATCCTATTCATTGAGCACTTACTGTATGTAGAGCGCTGTACTAAGTGCTTGGAAAGTACAATTCAGCAATAAAGAGAGACAATCCCTGCCCACACAGGGCTAAGAGTCTAGAAGGAGGAAGAAAGACATAAAAAGAAGTAAACAGGCATCAATATAAATATATAAAATTATAGATATGTACACATCAAAACAATGATACAGGCATCAATAGAAATAAGTAGAATTATACATATATACATAAATACACAGTGCTGTAGGGTGGGGGGAAGAACAAAGGGAGTAAGTTGAGGTGATGCAGATGGGAGGGGGAGCTGAGGAAGAGGAAAAACCACCATGGTGACTAATCGATAGAAATTCCAGAATCAATGATATGGTCAGTCAAGGGTGCACCGGCCACTGGCTGCCTGGCTCCCTTAGATCCTTGCATGTCAGGTTGGAGATCTCACCCTCTAGGCACGGGGTACAATCGTAGGACTAGATGGCCTTCCCCTCCAGAGCAGTTTTCCTGAATCCAGGGAGGCAACTGTTGCTGCACACGACGTGAGGAGGGGTGTGAGCATCAGGAAGGGAAAGGAGAAGGTAAGAGGCCTCTTAAAACCCTCCCCTCCTTCCAGCTTGCCCCGTTCCACTGACAACACTGACATCCTCAGAATCTGAATCTTGGAACCATGACTAGCTCCTCAGGGGAATTCTTCTCTCACATCCAATCTACTGCTAGAACCTGTTCATTTTCCCTCAAAAAAGGTTAC
The DNA here is from genome assembly GCF_004115215.2 of Ornithorhynchus anatinus. Lineage (NCBI taxonomy): Eukaryota > Metazoa > Chordata > Mammalia > Monotremata > Ornithorhynchidae > Ornithorhynchus > Ornithorhynchus anatinus. The sequence goes on along the minus strand of NC_041752.1, from coordinate 7,398,532 downwards.
TCAGATCAAGCCCTTTCTCTTCAGCCAAACAGCTCCTACTATAATGACTGTAAAAATACTAATACTAGTTATTACAGTATTATAATCATTCTGTTTCTTAAGTACTCACTATCTCCCAAGCAGTGTACTAAGCTCTTGGGTAGATCCAAGATACTCCAGTGGGTTGCAGTCCCTGTCTTCCTTGGAGCTTATAGTCTAAGTAGGAAGGAGTAGGATTTAATCTCCATATTAGAGCTGAGAAAATTGAGACAGGGAGAAGTGAAGCCACTTGCCCAAGATCAAACAGCAGGGAAGTGGTAAATCTGGAGGCGATCGTCACACGTCTCAACTTATCCCAAAAGGGTTCCTGTAAATTGAGTATATCATAGCTTAGGAATGACTGGGTGCTTCCATATTGCTGATCACCAGTGCTGGCATTGAACTGATGCTGCCTCAGGAACGAGTGGAACTGCCATGGAGAGAGTGTAGTGAGACATGGAAGGACACAGAAACTCACATGAGAGAGAGAAGTTGCAAACTGCTTGGAGAGAGCTCTGCCACAGGGGAATGTTGGGGGAATCTTATCTGCCATGGATGGACCACCATTGTGTCCTCTGTCTCAGACATTTCCATTTCTGACCTGTACAAAAGCATTTCATGAAGCGCAAGTGCCACCTGATAGATAGAACTGGACAAAGTGTGCTTTAGCCCAGTCAGCTCCATGTCAGTGTTCTACAAGTTTAGGCTGGTGAAGCTCTCATTTCCCATGCGGGCTTTGTACCTTATCAGGTCTGTATGTTGTGAAGCTTGAAAGACACAACCTATTCCAGCTTTCCAGGTATCCTTGAGAAAAACATCATTGGGGTACTTAGAAGGGTTAACTGTTAGGAGGAAATCATGAAAACGAGGCATATCATCGTAGCGGATGGAGAATGACAAAGAATCCCTGAAAGAACTGTCCTTTAGGTGATAATCATTACTCACAGTGTGATCAAAGTGAGCCGGGTTGACCCAAATCTTCCCGGTAATACCAACCCAACAAACGACCCATTTAAACATGATGAGGGAGTTTATGTCACCATAGACAACAGCCACACTGGCCGACAAATCATTTATCTTTTGATCCAATATTTGTACTTGTCTTGTACCGTAGTAGTTAGTTTCAGGAATCCATTCTCTTAAGACCACACAAACTCTGTGTCTGCTCATCTCCTGTGTCAGGGTCCTGGCAAAGGTTTCACCTTGAATGTTATTGGAAACAATGAGATTGACCCAGCTCCAGCCAAAATACAGCAACAACTGAACTATTCCCCGCTGCTGAGTTGTGGCCCTGGGGGTCATCTGGTAGAGAGAAGAGAACTGCACTGAAGTTGGCATCAAAGGGTCTGGATCTGGATCTGGATCTGGATGGAGGACAACAAAGTTCAGTTATCGCTTAAGCATTTGTATTTGCAGGCACAAAGTAGAACATCGACTTGCTGGGAAGGATTTCAGGCAAACAACTTTTTTATGCAGCTAGTCGATATGCATTGCTACACCCAGTTGGCATTTTAAACTTCTTTAAAGAAAGTTCAGTATTAGAAAAAGAGCATAACCCAATATAATTTCTGGTGGGAAATTATGTATAGCAAGTTGATGCCTTCCTAAGATTCCCCTCAAATTCATCCAAATAATACACGTGTATTCCCTTAAAGCAATTAAAATTTATAAACATATAATTAATGCATTTGTTAATAAATGCTGTTAATGAACATTATATGATGTCTTAAATTGATCATTTGGATTCCCTTCACGTGAATACATTCACCCTCATATAAATAGACACAGGCACACATAGGCACACACATATTTTCCTTCTTCTCCCTGCCAAATTAAAAGCTTTGCATTTTTCATATCAGCTCATACACCTCAAGGCACGTAATTTATTTGCCAGACTTACCTTTGCATGAAAATCTTTCTCTACACTTGAAATAATAGTTTTGGTGACATTTATTGAAGTCGAATGGACATTTGATAATAAAAGTAGTAATTGTGGTATTTGTTAGGTGCTTATTGTTTGTCTAACCCTGTACTAAGCACTGGGGTGGATACATGCAAATTGGATTGGATGCAGTCCCTGTCCCAAATGGGACTGAAACTTCTAATTCTCAGTTTACCGATGAGTTAGCTGAGGCACAGAGAGATGAGGTGACCTTCACAACGTCATCCAGCAAACAAGTGGCAAAACCAGGATTAGGATGCACGACCTTCTGACTCCCAGGCTAGTGCTCTATTAACTGTGCCATGACACTTCAGACTGTATACTTGTCTCTGAACTGTGAACAAATTATGGCAGGGAATGTGTCTAGCAGTACTTCTGTACTGTGTTCTCCCAAGCACTTAATTTATTATTTTGCACACATTAAGAGCTAAATAAATCCTATTAATTGAGATTGATTGATTACCTGATGGGTAATCTCAAGGCAAAACCCAGGTGGGCATTTAAGAAATCCAACACATATACACTGTTCAAAGTATATGTGGCAAACGCAGGCAAGTATTTCAAAGTGAGATCACTGTGCAAATTACTGGTAAAATATCATAGTGTCAACATGTCATCATCGAAAAAATCTCTAAAAGAAGTGAATTAAAGCAGGGGAATCCCTATATTTGACCGTTGAGAAACTGAAACCATGATTACATGGCATAGAATGAAACAGAATTGGAAAGGCGTAGATGAAGAAAGAAAAATGGCAGAATAGTCCCAGTGGAAATGCCCTTAGACTTTGATACAACAGGGCAGAAATATTTAGCTATTATCTATTCTGGTCCAGGCTTGCCTCACGGAAAGCATCTCACATGGCGGTGGGCTCTGAGCTTCTGCTGGACTCCTGAAGGGAAGAATCAGGATGAGAAATCTGCCGCATGAAACCAGGCAGGACCCTGACAATAATCAGAGAAATGAACTGCAGGAACTCAGACTGGTAAGAGAACTAAAGCCTGAGACACCCTGCTGGAAAGGAGTCCAAAATCAGACTCCAAAAGCTTCAGAGACAGAAAGGTCTTGGAGCAAAATCCGAAATCCTAAGAAGATGACAAGGATGCTGCTTATGATACTAGAGCCCAGGATCAAACAATGAGAATGCAGAGTATCAAAATTACTTAAAAATCCACAACTCCAGCCCTGATCTTTCTCCTCTATGGTCTTGGATTTTCTCCTGCTTTCAGGATATCTCTACTTGGATGTGCTGCCTTCATCTTCAACTTAACATGGCTAAACAGAACTCAGTTTCCACTCAAACCCTGTCCTTTCCATGACTCTCCCATCGCTCTAGGCAGCACTTGTCTCACAATCCTCTTGTCTCACAAAATTTCCTGACCTTGGCTCTCTCCTTGAACCATCTTTCTCGTTGAAGCCACATAGTCATTCATTCATTCATTCATTCATTCATTCATTCATTCATTCATTCATTCTTTCGTATTTATTGAGCGCTTACTATGTGCAGAGCACTGTACTAAGCGCTTAGAATGTACAGATAGGCAACAGATAGAGACGGTCCCTGCACATTGACGGGCTTACAGTCTAATCGGGGGAGACAGACAAAAATAATAGCAATAAATAGAATCAAGGGGATGTACTTAGAGAAGCAGCGTGGCTCAGCAGAAAGAGCACGGGCTTGGGAGTCAGAGGTCATGGGTTCGAATCCTGGCTCTACCACTTGTCAGCTGTGTGACTGCGGGAAAGTCACTTAACTTATCTGTGCCTCAGTTACCTCATCTGCAAAATGGGGATTAAGACTGTGAGCCTCATGTGGGACAACCTGATTACCCTGTATATACCCCAGCGCTTAGAACAGTGCTCTGCACATAGCGCTTAACAAATACCAGCATTAGTATTATTATTATTATTACATCTCATTAACAAAATAAATAGGGTAATAAAAATATATACAAATGATCGGACGAGCACAGTGCTGAGGGGAGGGGAAAGGAGAGGGGGAGAAGCAGAGGAAAAGGGGGGAAAAGAGGCCTTAGCTGAGGGGAGGTGAAGAGGGGGTAGAGGAGGAGCAGAGGGAGCAGCGGGAAAAGGGGAAGCTCAGTCTGGGAAGGCCTCTTGGAGGAGGTGAGCTCTAAATAGGCCTTTGAAGAGGGGAAGAGAATTAGTTGGGCGGAGAAGGGGGGGGGCATTGCAGGATAGCGGGAGGACGTGGCCCAGGGGTCGATGGCGGGATAGGCAAGAACGGGGGACGGTGAGGAGGTGGGCGGCAGAGGAGCAGAGCGTGCGGGGTGGGCAGTAGAAAAAGAGAAGGGAGGAGAGGTAGGAGGGGGCAAGGTGATGGAGAGCCTTGTAGCCTAGGGTGAGAAGTTTTTGTTTCATGCGGAGGTTGATAGGCAACCACTGGAAGTTTTTAAAAAGGGGAGTGACATGCCCAGAGCGTTTCTGCAGGAAGATGAGCCGGGCAGCGGAATGAAGAATAGACTGGAGCGGGGAGAGACAAGAGGAAGGGAGATCATAGAGAAGGCTGACACAATAATCCAGCCGGGATATTATGAGAGCTTGTATTAAGAAAGCCGTTTGGGTGGAGCGGAAAGGGCGGATCTTGGCGATATTACAAAGGTGAGACCGGCAGGTTTTGGTGGCGGATTGGATGTGTGGGGTGAACGAGAGAGCCTAGTCAAAGAGACACCGAAGTTGCAGGCTTGAGAGACTGGAAGGATGGTCATATCATCCACTGTGATAGGGAAGTCAGGAAGAGGACAGGACTTGCGAAGGAAGATAAGGAGCTCAGTTTTGGCCACGTTGAGTTTTAGGTGGCGGGCAGACATCCAGGTAGAGATGTCCTGGAGACAGGAGGAGATTCGAGCCTGAAGGGAGGGGGAGAGGACAGGGGCAGAGATGTAGATTTGGGTGTCATCTGCATGGAGATGATAGTTGAAGCCTGAGAGCGAATGAGTTCACCAAGGGAGTGAGTGCAGATGGAGAACAGAAGAACTGACTTTGAGGAACCCCAACAGTTAGAGAGTGGGAGGGGGAGGAGGAGCCTGCGAAGAAGACCGAGAATGAACGACCAGAGAGATAAGAGGAGAACCAGGAGAGGACGGAGTCCATGAAGCCAAGGTGAGATAAGGTGTGGAGGAGAAGGGGATGGTCAACATAGTCAATATGTCATCAGATCCCCTCGGGTCCACCTTCACAACGCCTCCAAAATCCACCCTTCTCTCTCCATCCACAATGCTACTATGCTGATCTCAGCACTTTCCCAATCCTACCTTGATTCCTGCATCTGTCTCCTTGCTGATATCCCTGCAACCTGCCTCTGACTTACTACAGTGGATATTTCACTCTGTGCCCCGATCATTTTTTCTACAAAAACGTTCAGTCCATGTTTCCCCCACCCTTGAAAACCTCCAGTGGTTATGCATCCACCTCTGAATCAAACAAAATCGCCTTAGCATAAGCATAAGCACTCAGTCTCCTTGACCCCCCTATCTCACACCGCTGATTTCCTACTGGAACCTGGCATGCTCACTCTGCTACTGTAACGCAAACTTGCTCACTGTACCTCGATCTCCTCTATTCAATAGTATTTCATTCATTCAATAGTATTTATTGAGCGCTTACTATGTGCAGAGCACTGTACTAAGCGCTTGGAATGTACAAATCGGCAACAAATAGAGACAGTCCCTGCCCATTGATGGGCTTACAGTCTAATCGGGGGAGACAGACAGACAAAAACAATAGCAATAAACAGAATCAAGGGGATGAACATCTCATTAAAACAATAGCAATAAATAGAATCAAGGTGATGTACATCTCATTGAGAAAATATAAAGGGTAATGAAAATATATACAATTGAGTGGTCGAGCACAGTGCTGAGGGGAGGGGAACTTGCCCATGTCGTGTTTCCAGCCTGGAACTCCCTCTCCCTTCCTATCCGACAAATCACCACTCTCCCCACCTTCAAAGCCTCATAGGGGTTTCCAGTGCAGGCCAACTCATTCTGGTTCTGCTCCTGTCACTGGCCCCAGTGGGAGCGGTGGAAGAGAGAGGCCAGGGCGGAGACCCCGGAACCCCTGCAGCCGCATGGTCTGCCCATCGGTGGAACGAGCTGATACCCAAGACATCAGGTGAGGGTTCACACCAGAGGGCCATTTCGCCTTGGAACCCTCGGGTCTACAAGGAGCCTGAAACAACACCCCTTGTGACAACCCCCAGAGAGGGGTCGTTCTCTCTTCCCCACACGCAGGCGTGCAGTACGGGGTTCAGACCTCACCTTCCATCTCCCTCAACACACCAACACAAGGCTCAGTGAAGTCCAGTCCTCTCTTCCCCAAACCAGGGAGTGGGGTGGAGGATTAGGGTGGAAACAGGGGGAGAGATTCATTCATTCGTTCAGCCGTATTTATTGAATGCTCACTTTGTGCAGACACTACTAAGATCTTGGGAGAGTACAGTACAGCAATAAACAAACACATTCCCTGCTTAGAGTCTGGGCGGTTGGAGGATGGAGGAGAAACAGACATCAATACAAATAAATTACAGATTTGTACATAAATGCTGTGGGGCTGGGAGGAGGGAAGAACAGAGGGAGTATGCCAGGGAAACGCGAAAGGGTGTGGCAGAAGAGAAAAACTGGGGCTTAATCTGAGAAGGCCTCTTGGAGGAGAGGACTTCAGGAACCCTGATATTAGTACAGTCAGGGAATTTCCAGCCTCTTCGTTCTCGGGCCGTCCCTGCCCAAGAATGGTTCCCCCTTTTCCCTCCCTCTGCTCCCTTCTGCTCAAGCAGAGACCAGCACAGTCCCCGTGTTCTGATTCACTCCCAAGATTGTCTCTGTCGAGAAGACCTGCACCTGGGTCCATGTTTTTTTTTTTTTTACCTGCTGCCTATCGACAAAATAAATCTTCCTCCTTCCCCTCACTCCTCCTTTTTCACTCTGGGGACACCGAGAGGATCACGAGTGAGGCCGGTCTGATCTCATACAGAGTCATGTCCCTGATTCCAGTAAATGTAATTTTCTCCCACTCTCACTCTCATTCCCAAATGGCCTGGTCCAACCAGCACCCAACAAGTCGAGGAAGAGAAGCAAGATCCCTTCCACTTTGGTGTGGAATGAATGTGAAGGCACCACCAACAGTCTGGATGAGGTGGGATGCTTACATAACATCCTGATGTGAAAGGGAGGCTTCTCTCTGGAAGTGAAGCACTCTGGGAATATACAAAGATTTATGCCAAAAGAAAGTCATGGAGTGTACTGAAAGAGTAACTGACGAAAACTGGAGAACTCCAGAGGGTATTTAAATTCTGGGTACAGGCCTCAGAAACTACATCTGATGGAATTTTTACTTGCTTTCCCGAGAATGTGATGTACCCTCTAGGTAGTCGCTCTGGGAATCCCTCCCTCTTTAACTGGTAGTCTTTTGTGGGGATTTTAAAAAGTTACTTCATCGGCCTCACATTATTTGCAGGTGATGATTTCTAGACTTTCTACAGATTCCTTCATTTCGGTTGCCCAAACCATTCGAGTCATTGTCCTGCCTTCTCTATCTAGTCCTGACCTGTCTGTTCTGAGTCCATTTAGGTCTTTTATTGCTTTTTTACTGCTTACCTCTATCCCTGAGATCAAACTTTTGTTAGCCTTCTTCTAGCTAACTTCTGTCCTTATTTCCTGTCCTCAAACTTGCATTTTAGTTTCTGTTGCATTTTTGGACTACTAAATCTAGCCCGAGGAAGAGTTCAAGGAGAGCTGGGTAGAATCAGAAGGTTCCCGAAAAAGAAACTAGTAGTGAGGAATGTGGAAAGTATTACTTGCAAATGAGGTGAGCCTAGTGAAGCAGCTGTTTTAAATCCCTGAGTTTTTCAAATCACTTATGTATAGAGAGTGGCAAACACACTTTTAGAATTTCTGAATAAAGCCTTCTATTCATCCCTATGGAGGCATGGAATCCAGATTTTGGTAAGTATGGGCTCCAGAACCCACTGTGAGTCACGATCAATAGAGATCAACAGAAAAGCAGCGTGGCTCAGTGGAAAGAGCACGGGCTTTGGAGTCAAAGGTCATGAGTTCGAATCCCAGCTCTGCCACTTGTCAGCTGTGTGACTGTGGGCAAGTCACAACTTCTCTGTACCTCAGTTACCTCATCTGTAAAATGGGGATGAAGACTGTGAGCCCCACGTGGGACAACCTGATTCCCCTGTGTCTACCCCAGCGCTTAGAACAGTGCTCGGCACATAGTAAGCGCTTAACAAATACCAACATTATTATCAATATGTTAGCATTACCGAGACCCACCCTTTTTAGATCATGCTCCCTTCAACATTGCCGTAGAAAAACAGGTCAAACAATGACTACTCCATGCGGTGTCCTTCGAGTATAACGTCACGGCAAGGTGCCGGGTATATTGAGACACCAAATCTGGACTGTAAGCACTCTGTTAATACCACTGATTGATCAGCTCTAAGATGAGAGAAAGAGGGGGCTGGACACTGTCCGTCGCCCTGAAATATGGGTTTCCCTTCATTCCTGGTGCATGGGAACGGAGTTGGGGCAGTTAACAATAATGTTGGTATTTGTTAAGTGCTTACTATGTGCAGAGCACTGTTCTAAGCACTGGGGTAGATACAGTGTAATCAGGTTGTCACACGTGAGGCTCACAGCCTTAATCCCCATTTTACAGATGAGGTAACTGAGGCACAGAGAAGTTAAGTGACTGGCCCACATTCACACAGCTGACGAGTGGCAGAGCCAGAATACGAACCCATGACCCGCACTCAAAGGCGCAGGGAGTCTTCTAAAGGAAATCTCTGCTTCAGAGAAAACATCTGCATATGAATAAGATCTCAGTATCACTAGCAATGGGAATATCAATAAAGGGATGGGGTAGAAGTGGGGGGACATGTGAAGGGAATGGATATCAATAGATTAGTCGTGAAACTCCAGTATGGAAAGTTTATAAGAAGACCCCATGAACCTGTAGGAAACAATTGAAGATCTGATAGTGTAGTAATGATATTTATTATTTGTCTTGGAATGAGAATGATTCTTTGACAAGAGTTAGTATGAGATCAAAGCCGGCTTAGCTACAAATGAACAGATATATACCCACACATAAGCTCACTAAAGTCTCACTGTTTAGGTTGGGGAGGACAGGCTTTAGAAATGAGAAATAAATTGCAATATATTGAACAGCAGACAGTGCCGATCTCAGGAGAGAAAATGGTTAAGTGTCAGGGGCTGAGTTGGTTGTTCTACGAAGGAAGGATGAGTTCTGGTGGAATCACTTGCACGTGGCTGCAAAATCCGTAAAGACAGTCAATTTCTCCAAATGGGAAAGAAATCATGGAATGCCATGGACCTTCAGTAGAATTTGAGAGATGTATGGGTGTGAGGTCCAGGATTCATAAAATTGTATTTACTAAGTGCTTACTATGTGCATAGCACTGTACTAAGCGCTTGGAGAAAATAACATAATAATAAACAGTCATATTCTCTGCCCATAATGAGCTTGCAGTCTACGGGTGGGGAGAGACGGACATCAATAAATACATAAAATTATATATATGTACATATAAGTGCTGTGGGGCTGGGCTGGGGAAGAGCCAAAGGGAGACGCAGAAGGGAGTGGGAGATGAGGAAAAGTAGGGATTAGTCTGGGAAAACCTCTTGGAGGATATGTTCCTTCGGTAAGGCTTTGCATTGGGGAGACACTGACCATCAACCTGCCTGCTCCAAATTTGTGGTATTGCTTTAAACAAACAATTGAAAAGCAGCCTCTCTGTGACAAAGGCCATGTTGTAAATAGAAAACTAGCTTCTAGCACTGTGTGAATAATGATGGTATCCTTTTCCAAAGAACAATGACAGAGTTATCAAAGATTCAATAAAGCAGAGACACCATCAGGAGTGATTTTTTAAAAACTGATGTCACAAAAATTTATATATATATGTGCATAATCCAATATATATATATATATATATGAATAATCCAATATATATATATATACATTTACTGATGATACTATTCTATTAGCTAAAGTAAAGAAGATTTGATGGACTTATTATTAAAAGTTATGGAACAGAACAAAGAGATGGGCCTGCATTTGAATGTCAAGGAAACAAACATCATGACTACTGAAAGTTTAAAGATATTTATAGCAGAGGGAGATAATATTGAATTCGCTGACAACTGCTCTCTCCTGGGATGTATATTCAATAATAAAGGAACTAGTAGTCAAGGAATACGCTGAAGATTAATGTTAGAAAGACTTGTTATGAAAAGCCTTGAAAAAATCGTGTGCTGATGTAACAATTGCTATAAAAATACAAATGGTAAATTTTAGGGTGTTTCCATTGACAATGTATGGATCTGAAAGCTGAAGAGTGAAAAAAATGGGTAGCAAAAGAATCGATTCTTTGGAAATGTGGAGCTGGAGAAAGATTTTTCAAATGTCATGGGCTGCCCAAAAAACAAACAAATGGGTTTGGGAGCAAATTAAACTAATGTGGTCTTTGGAAGGCCAAATGACTGGACTTAGATCAGCATATTTGAAACACAATTTTTTCTCAGGAGGAGACAGTCCTTGGAACAGTCCAAGGAAATGGAGAAGCGGCAGATTAGCAGCTAGATGGATAGAAACCACAGCAATGATAGCGAAAGACCTGTGAGCAAGGTTGCAATTTATGGCAGAAGATAGGATGTTCTGGGGAAAGTATATCCATAGAGTCGCTATGAATCAGAAAGGATTCAATGGCTCATCACAGTTGGGACAAAATGGGAAACTTCAGAAACATAAATTGTGATAAGGAATGGAGAGAAACATGACTTTACCGAGCAATAGTCAATGATAGAAATTTCAAGGGGTTTTAATGTTGACATTGAGCTTCCTCAGTAACTGATCCCGTTTGTTCCTGTCCGGCCTCAGCAGGATCACATAGACCTTGGGGCCAAAGATACAACCCAGGAGCCCAAGGCTGGAGGCCAAGATGGAGAAGATCTCCACAGCCACCATGGCCTTGCCCTTGGTATTCAGGTAGGTGGGTAGGAAGGAGATCCAGACGCTGCAGAACACCAGCATGCTGAATGTGATGAACTTGGCCTCGTTAAATGTGTCAGGTAGATTCCGAGCCAGAAAGGCCACCGTGAAGCTGACCAGGGCCAGGAAGCCCATGTAACCCAGAACACAGTAGAAGGCGGTGATGGAGCCCTCGTTGCACTCAAGAATGATGTGTCCAAACTCAGCCTGCGTGTTGAAGTCAGGGAAAGGGGGAGAGGTTCCCAGCCAGACGCCACAGATGGTCACTTGGTTCAGAGAGCAGATGAGGACGACACAGTTAGACACACGGGGAAGCATCCATCCCCGGAACCTGCTCCCTGGCTTGGTAGCCCGGAAGGCTAGCACCACTGTGATCGTCTTGGCCAGCACCAAAGCCACTGCCACGGAGAATATGATGCCAAAGGCAGTCTGTCGAAGGAGGCAGGACACTGTGCTGGGTCGGCCGATGAAGATGAGGGAGCAGAGGAAGGAGAACATGAGGGACATGAGGAGGATGTAGCTGAGGCCGCGGTTGTTGGCTCTGACGATGGGCGAGTTACGGTGCTTGATAAAGATCCCCAAGGTCAGGGCTGTAACCAAGGAGAAAGAAAGAGCCGTAGAAACCAGAACAATCCCCAGCAGCTCATCATAGGCAAGGAAAGCCATGACCTTGGGGAGGCAGCGATCTCTTTGCACATTAGGATACTCGTCTACAGGACACTTCAGACAGTGAGTCGAATCTGTAAGAGAAAGTCCTATCGATCATTTTGCCCCCACATATGAGTTAGGATACATGATTTCTACCTTGGAGGAACTGTCGTCGAACTAGGGAGACAGTCATGAAATAAAATAGAGCAAGAAAGAATATAAGAACGGAAAGATGGCTATGTGGATGAGTAATAATAACTATAGTAATAATCAAGCAATAACAATAACAATTGTGGTATTTGTTGAGCACTATTATATATCAGGTACTTTTGATTAATTGTTTGATAACCTGGCAGCGAACCTATGGAGATGTTGACTACTATGTGGAAGCTAAGAATAGGGAGACTATGGAAGGAAATTAAGGGATTAAAGTTTATTTAGGGCATTTGGACCAACGCTGGGATAGATACAAGCTAATCAGCCTAGAGATAGTCCATGCACCACATGGGCTCACAGTCTATCCCTGTATTACATATTAGATAACTGAAGCATAGAGAATTTAAGTGAATCCCCCTGGTTAGATAATGCACATTTAGCAGAGCGGGGATGAGAACAAAGATCCTTCTGACTCCCAAACTCAGAGTCTATCCACTAGGCCAAACTACATCTCCGTGAGCTGAGATGTCTGATCCTTTATGCCCCTGCTCTGAAGGCAGGCTGATTCATCTCTGCTGCTTTGGATTCCCACACTCTTTATGAGAAGCTGCGTGGCCTAGTAAATACAGCAAGGACATGGGGATCAGAAGATCGTGGGTTAACAACCCAACTCTGCCACTTCTCTGCTGTGTGACTTTAGGCAACTCGCTTAGCTTCTCTGTGCCTCCGTTATCTCATATGTTAAGTGGGGATTGAGACTGTGTACGCCATATGCAACATGGACTGTGTCCAACCACTCGTATGGTACAGTGAGTGGCACATAGAGCTTAACAAACATAAAACGTGGAAAAATCACTAGTTGCTCTCTATAATTCAGTGTAGGCAGTGAAGGGATGAATGTGGTGTGCTCAACAGCCATCATGATGATTTATTAGAAATTCCAGAGTCACTGATCTGGTCAATCAGCAATGTCCAGGTCACTGAATGCCTGGTTCCCTGCAGACCCTTACCTGTCAGGTTGGAGATCTCACCGTCGGGGCACGGGGTACAATCGTAGCAGCAGATGGCCTTCCCCTCCAGAGAAGTTTTCCTGAATCCAGGGAGGCAGCTGTTGCTGCACACGGAGCCTGGAGGCGTCTGAGCATCGAGAAGGCAAAGGGCTATGTATGAAGTTCCACTTAAACATTCCCCTCCTCCCAACTTTCCCTATTCCACTGACAACAATGATATCCTCAAATCTGGAATCTTAGAACCATCGTCTGCTCTTCGCTGGAATTCTTCTCTCACATCCAATCTCTTCCTAGAAGCTGCTCATTGGCTCAATGTCCCTTAAAAAGTTATCTCTCATGAAGTCATTTCTCTTCTACCAAACAGCCTCTAATATTAGTTACAACAACATTATAATTATTGTATTTATAAAAGGCACACTATGTCTCAAGCAATATATTAAGCTCTTGGGTAGATCCAATTTACTCAGGTTGAATAACAGTCCCTGTGTCACTTGGAGCTTACAGTTTTGAGTGGAAAGGAGTAGGATTTAATCATCATTTTACAGATAAGGAAACTGAGGCAGGGAGTAGTGAAGTGACTTGCCCAAGGTCACACAGAACACAAGTTGTGGAGCTGGAGATAGAACTCTGATCCTCTGCCTCCCAGGCTCTTGAACTTTCCTTTAGACCAGTTTGCTTCTCTATTAAATGCCTTAGCCTTTTGAGCCATAGGATTGCTACAAGAAGACTCCCATCTCAGAACACCTATAAAGAAATGTGAATCGAGAAATGTAAACCAACTATGGGGACAAGAAATCTTTCTTGGAGCACTTAAATAATAAAAGGTCCATGGCTTTTGTTGTTTTGTTTTTGTGCTTTATTTTGTTGGGGTGTTTTCAAGGATTTTTCTGGTTAGAAAGAGCAGGAAGACAGATATTCCTAGGAAAATCCATAGGGGAGATCTTGGAAAATCTTTTCCCAAAGACAGTAGAATATTAAACCTTGACCAAACTACATAGATGCTCTCCACTTGAACTATGAGGCCAGGGGAAATGTCATTCCAGAATTACACTCAGCCAGGTTCTCTGTCTAAGAGAGCAGCACCAGAATTCAGGTGCGATTTTCTGGTTCTCCTCCTTGACACAGATCCCCCAGATTAAATATCAATGATCATCAACCTCTAATATTCCTTTTCTATATCCTTATTTTGCCCTCCATCATGGGCCCTTGATCTTTCTGGTGTGCGAAATTCCATGGGCAACACCCTCAATGGGGTTGAGAAATGACGGAAAGGGAGTATTGTAGATTATCAATAAGGTTTCCACACACCAATCAGAGGACATGGCTTCGGGAGTGGAAGAGGAGGTGCTTATCCAGAGGCAGAAGGAGTATTGACACTTAGTGGAGAAATGGGGCATGACCAAGGTTCAGCTGGCCTGATAATGCCTTCCCATCCAAAACTCCCTCTCTCCTCACCTGGAGGAATCCGGAATTCCACAAAATGGCCTCCTTGTTAATGATCAAGTCATTCCCCAAAGATGCCTGAGGCTTAAACTCTCCTATCTTCACTCGTATTAACGTTCCCATTTTGAGTATCTGTAAATTGAGTATATCATAGCTTAGGACTGATTGGGTGTGTCCATCAGTGTACTGCTCTTCACCAGTGTTGGCGTTCAACTGACGCTGCCTCAGGAATGAGTGGAGCTGCCAAGAAGAGAGTGTAGTGAGAGATGAAATGACACAGAAACTCATATGGGAGGAGGAAATTGCAAATTTCATGGAGGGAGCTCTGCTGCAGGGGATTGTGAATGAATCTTACCTGCCATGGATGGGGCACCACTGTGTCCTCTGTTCCAGACGTTTCCATTTCTGACCTGGACAAAAGCATTTCATGAAGTGCACGTGCCACCTTATACATTGCACTGTACAAAGTGTGCTTTAGTCCAGTCAACTCCATGTCAGTCTTATGCAAGTTTAGCTCGTAGAAACTCTCGTTTCCCGTGCAGGTAGAGTCCCTTTTTTGTTGCGAAACTTCAAAGTAACAGCCTAGTCTAATTTCCCAGAAATCCTTGAGAAAAACATCATTGGGGTATTTAGAGGGGTTAACTGCGAGGAGGAAATCTTGGAAGCTAGGCACATCATCCGTGTGAATGGAGAATGACAAAGAACCTTCGAAGGAATTGGAAGGTAGGTTATAATTATTAATGACAGTGTCATCAAAGTGAGCCAGGTGGATCCAAACTTTCCCGATAACACACACCATACTGACAACCCATTTAAACGTGATGATGGAGTCTATGTCTCCATAGACAACCGCCACATTGGCCGACAAATCATTCAGCTTTTGATACAATATTTCTACTTGTCTTGTCCCGTAGTAGTCAGGTTCAGGAATCCGTTCTGTTAAGGCTACACAGACTCCGTGTTGGCTCATCTCCTGTGTTAGGTCCCTGGCGAAAATTTCACTTTGAACGTTATTGGAAACAATGAGACTGACCCAAGTCCAGCCAAAATACAGCAACAACCGGGCTATTCCCCGCTGCTGAGCGGTGCCCCTGGGGGCCATCTGGTAGAGAAAGGGGAACTGCACCGGATCCCTCAGATTGACATCAAAGGGGCCGTAGGTGATCTGTATGGGAGACAACAAAGCTCAGTTATTGCTTAAGCATTTGGATTTGGAGAACAAACAAGAACATCGACATGGTAGGAACTGGATTTCAGGCAAAACACTTGGTCAGTCAGCTAATCGGTATGCCCTGCTACATCGGGTTAGTGTTTCTAATTTGTTTAAAAAAAGTTCTGTATTAAGAGATCATAAACCAAATATGATTTCAGATAGGAAATTGTTTAAAGCAAGCTGATGCCATCCCAAATTCCCCCAAAATGCATCAAAATAATATACATATAGTCTTTAAAAGTAGTACAAATTCTATACAGATAATTAACGTATTTGCTAATTAACCCTTTATTTGCACATACGATTGCTTAAATTGATCATTTGGTTGACCTACATGCTAACACATCAACCCATATACAAACAAGCACACAGCCACAGGCAAGCTCACACACACGTACACACACATTATCCTCCTTGTTACCCCTGCCAATCTAAAAACTCTGCTTAAATCAAATCAGTTCAGATAGCTCAGGACACATAATTTAATCGCCAGACTTAGGTTTGCGTGCTGTCTTTTCTCTGCACTAGAAATAGCAGTTTTGGGGACGTTCAACACAGTCAAATGGGCTTTCTATGATTATTATAATTATGATTAGTATTATCGTTATGTCATTATAATTGTGGTATTTGTTAGATGCTTACTGTGTGAGAGACCCTGTACTAAACACTGGGGTTGATACAAGCAAATGGGGATGGACGCATTCCCTGTCCCAAATGGGGATCACAGTCTCAATCCCCATTTTACAGATGAAGTAAATGAGGCACAGAAAAGTGAAGGAGAGAGTTCAAGTTAATAAATTCAAGGCAGCAAATGTAGACGACACGTTCTAGGAGTTTCGAAAGGAAGGGCAGGAGGGAGTTAGGACAATAACTGGAAGGGGAAGTGGGGTCAAGAGAGGGATTTTTTAGGAAGGGGGAGACATGGGTATGTTTGAAGGCAGAGGGGAAGAAGCCATAGGAGAGTGAGGGGTTAAAGATGAAAGTTAAGGAAGGGAGGAGGGAAGGGGCGATAGCTTTTATGAGCTAAGCGGGAATGGGGTCCGAAGCATAGGTGGAGGGGGTGGCACTTGCGAGGAAGGAGGAGATCTCCTCTGAGGATACTGCTGGGAAGAATGGGCAAATAGGGGAGAGGGTTGAGAGCGGGGGCGGGGGGGGCATGGAGAAGGGGAAGGGGTGACTTTGGGGAGCTCAGACCTGATGGTGTTCATTTTTGTAATGACGCAGGTGGCCAGATCGTTGGGGGTGAGGGATGGAGGAGGGGGAGGAACCGGGGGCCTGATGAGAGAGTTAAAATTCCGGATCAATTGGCGGGGATGATGGGCATGGACGTCAATGAGGTAAGAAAAATCGTTTTGCCTGGCAGAGGAGAGGGCAGAGTTAAGGCAGGAAAGGATAAATCTAGAGTGATTTGCCCAAGATCATCCAGGAGACAAGTGGCAAGGCCTATATTAGAACTCACGACCTTCTGACTCCCAAGCCCGTGATCTATTCAGACTGTAACTCATCTCTGTACTTTAAACCGTTGTGGCAGGGAAAGTGCCTACCAACGCTTTTCCACTGTTCTCTCCCAAGCGTTTAATTTAGTATTTTGTTCACTGAGAACACTAAAAGAATACCACTGATTGACTGATTATCTGATTGGTAACCTCAGGGCAAAACCGGGAGGTTACATAGTGGGTGTTTGTATGCCCAACACACACATATATATTTAGTTAATAGTACCTGTGGCCAACCCAGGGAACTCTTTCAAAGTGAGATCACTGTGCAAATTACTGGTATTATGCTATCGTAGTGACCTCATGCTGTGACTGGAAAAAAAAACTCTAAAAGAAGTGAATTTTAAAAAGTGCATTTGACTTTTGAGAAATTGTAAGCATAATTACTTGGCATAGAACGAAACAGAATTGGGCTGAGGTAGATCAAGAAAGAGAAATGGTACAATGGTTCCAGGAGAAATGGCTTTCAACTTTGGTAGAATGGGACAGAAGTCTATAGCTGAGTCTCTAATCTGCTCCAGGCCGCTGTCTCGTAGGAAGCATGTCAGGTGGCATAGGGCTTTGAGCTTTAGCTGGACTCCTGAAAGAGAGAAGCAGAGTGGAGGAGCTGCCTCGTGAAGCCAGGTGGCACCCTGGCAAAAATCAGAGAGACGAAGTATACGAACCCAGATTGGAACAGTGCTCTGGAAGGAGATCTAAAATCTGAGAAACCCTGCTGGAAAAGAGTCCAAAATCAGAATAATCGTGTGGTTTAAACTGGATATTTTTAACTCTCATCTGTACATGTACCTTTCTTCCCTACCATGTACTCTAACTGTTCTTGTTTCATGCTATTTGCTTCATTGCTTCCTCTTCTCCCAATCTGCTTGGGATTTTATTCCCTTACTCAGATCAATTGAAAACATTTGGTCAACGAAGTGAAGAAATATTTTGAACAAACCAATATCTATATATTATATCTAAATTGTTTTTATTGAGTGCTTACTAGGTGGTAGGCACTATTCTAAGGATGGAATATATACAGAATAATCAGACTGGGCGCCGTCCATGTCCCACAGGGGCTCAAGGTCTTAATTTCCATTTTACAGATGAGATAAGCGGCTCAGAGAAGTGAAAAGGACTACTCCAGGTCCCTTGTTCTATCCATAAGGCCAGTCTGCTTCTCTATGATTTATCTCCAGGTGACCAAATCCTATATACATATACATTTGTTGATACATATCTTGCATTACAATGCCTATCCACCACATTGAACAGATTGTTGAGAACTTCACTAGAACAATAGTATTTCTACAGCTTCAGCTGAGTTAAAAGTTTGGAACACATTAGGAAATTAATTTTCATTGCATCACATATTGAAACCAGTAAGTCAGGGGCATTTACCAGGAGAAAGATAAATAGCAATCAAACCTAAAATAGTTTAGATACCTAATCTTGTATGAAGGTATGATAAAAGAAAAGTAAATCAGTGAAAACACATTGGCAGTGGCCCATGTTTTCATGCACTGAGAATCCAAGATTATCTGCAGAATAGAACCAGAAAGGGATGGATTCATTCAATCGTATTTACTCAGTCATATTTATTGAGTGCTTACTGCGTGCAGAGCCCTGTACTAAATGCTTGGAAAGTACAATTCGGCAACAAATAGAGCCAATCCTTACCCAACAACTGGCTCACAGTCTAGGAGACTGGATCAAATGAGAACTTGGAGACTTCAGACACAGAAAGGTCTTGGAGCAAACCACATTCCTAGGAAGATGAGAAGGGTGCTGTTTATGATGCCCAAGATCCTATTTATGCCCAGGATCAAACAGTGAGAATGCAGAGAGTATTAAAATAATTTACAAATAGACAATGCCAGCCCTGATCTTTCTCCTTCTCCACAGTCTCATATTTTCTCCTGTCTTCAGGACATCTCTACTTGGATGTCCTACCGTTATCTTCAACTTACCATGGCTAAATTAGATCTTATTTCCCAACCAAACGTTGTCCTCCCCATGACTTTCTCATCGCTGTAGGCAGTACCTGTATCACAAACCTCTTGTGTCACAGGATGATGACCTTGGCTTTATCTTTGATCCATCTCTCTCAATGAACCCACATATTAGTCTATCATCTAATCTTCTCAGCTCTACCTTCACAAGATCACCAAAATCCACCCTTCCCTCTCCACCACTCTGCTACTGTACTGATCGAAACACTTTATCCTTAATTACTGCATCGGCCTCCTTGCTGACTTCCCTGCATCCTGCCTGTCCCCTACTCCGGTGCATACTTCACTCTGTGCCCGGATCATTTTTCTACAAAACCTTTTGTCCATATTTTCCCCACCCTCACGAACCTCCAGTTGTTGCCCATCCACCTCTACATCTAACAAAATCTTGTTACCCTGCATTGTAAAGTGCTCCTATCTCACCTCGCTGATTACCCACTGGACCCTGGCATGCACACCTCACTTCTCTAACACCAGTTTACTCAATGAACCTCTGTCTCATCTATCTATCTCATCTATCCACCCCTATCCCACGTCCTGCTTCTAGCCTTGATCTCCCTCGCCCTTCGTATCTGACCAACCACCACTCTCTCCACCTTCAAAGCCTTATTAAAATCACATCTCTTCCATGATGCCCTCCCTGACTAAGCTCTCATTTCCCCTAGTCCCTCTCTCTTCTGCATCACCCTTATATTTGGATTTGTACACTTTATTCACCTCACCCTCAGCCCCACGACACTTTATATTCATATCCATAATTTATTTGAATACCTGTCTCCCCTTCTAAACGATAGGTTCCTTGTGATTCAGAGCATGTCTACCAGCTCTACTCATTGTACTCTCCCAAACACTCAGGACAGTGCTCTGGACAGGATTGGTTGTAAAGAAAAGAAAATTCTGAAAACTCTATGTACATTGAAACAGAATCCTATGGTGGGAAGATAGGCTGAATACCTAAAGGAACATATTAAAAGGTTAAATATTTCTGACATTTAATTGTACTACCAATTTTAAAATTCCAAATATGTAAGAGCAACATGGTTATGCATATATAGAGTGTCATATAGATGTCATGTACCAATCGATGGCATTTTTTGAGTGCTCGTTATGTGCAGAGCATTGTACTCAGCGTTTGGGTGGAGTATAGTCCAACAGAGGTGGCAGGCAGGTTCCCCCCCCCCCCGCCCACATATATCACAAATATTAATTAGTTGCATCTGAGGACCTAGAGGGCAGTTCTATTTTTCTACCTCTAGATCTTTCTATGCGCCACTATCTTTCTAGAACTCATCAGTTTTTGACACCATGGCTAAAATTTCTGACTAGGTTAGGTTATGTTTGCTATCTTTTCAATATGGTGCTTTGTCATTTATATTGGGGCCCATACTGTTATGAAACATTTTAGAATACTTTAAGAGCAACTTGAAGAAGATGGAAGAAAATGGCATTAATGCCAGGAGCAAAAGGCAAGGCAGAGCTAAAGATAGCTTTATATTGATCATAAAATAATACAATACCCTTTATATCATTGCATAATGAAATGAACAGTCACTACAGTAAATCTGTAATTTGTTCATTTATATTAATCTCTGTATCACCCCTTGATTTTAAACTCGTTCAATCCATCAATAAATCATATTTATTGAGCGCCTTACCAGGCACTTGGGAGAGTGCAATGCAAAAGATTTAGCAGACAAGTTCCCCATCCTAAACGAGTTGTCAGGTAGCAAGTCTATCAAGTCTGTGACGCTCAAAACACTGGGGGTGATGGGTAAAAATTTTCAATGTAATATCGAGAATATATTACTCACTGCAATTTTCTGCAAAATTCCATTCCAGTACCAGGGTATCATATGGACCACTAAACATAATAAATTGAAACAAATTCACAAATATTAATGAAACCGTTGCAGTTGTTTAGAAAAGCTGTCCTCAGTTTGAAAAATCCTCCTCTTCCTAGTAAATCTCATTCTGTTTTCTCTGCAAATTCACCCAGGTTTACAATTGGCTCATTTTACACCAGATGGCATCAACATTCCTGAGACAGAAAACTCCAATTTCACAGTATATATCAACCCTTGCAAATCTGTGCTCCTATCTCCTTCCTGTTTCCCAGTGGCGTGCATGGGGATTTCCAGTGCAGCCCAGCCAATTCTGGTCCTGCCCCCTTCCCTAGCCCCACTGGGAACGTTGGCAGAGTCAGCCGAGAGCAGAGACCCCGTAGCCCCTGCAGCCACACGGTCCACCCCTCGCCCTCTCGGTGGAATGAGATTGTCCCCAAGACACTCGGGAGCGGTCACTCCCGAAGGCCATTTCACCTTGGAACCCTCGGATCTACCAGGACCCTGAAACGCCCCCCATGACAACCCGGAGATTGGGGTTCATTCTCTCTTCCCCACACCCAGATCCACAGCACGGGGACAAGACCACACTTTCCATCTCCTTCAACACACCAGCACAAGGTTCAGCGAAGCCAAGTCTTCTCTTCCCCAACCCCGGAGGGAATATTCATTCATTCATTCATTCAATCGTATTTATTCATCGCTCACTCTGTGCAGTGCACTGTACTAAGCGCTTGGGAGACTACAGTACAACAATAAACAGACACATTCAGTGACTACACGAGCTTAAATTGAGGTGAGGAGAGAGGTGGCGGGGAAAACACATCAGTACAAATAAATTACAGATATATACTTAAGTGCTGAGGAGCTGAGGGGGGCGGGGCGCGGGGGAGAGGGAGAAAAAGGAGCAGGTCAGGGCAACGCAGAAGAATGGGAAAAGAGGAAAGCCGGGGCTTAGTCTGCGAAGGCCTCTTGGAGAAGAGGACTTAAGGAACTAGGACTTACGGACAGTCAAGGAATTTCCAGCTTCTACTTCTCGGACTGTCCTTGGTCAAAACCAAACAAACATTTCACACCAGAGTAGTCACCCAGACATATTTTGGGAATAAAGGAGGAGAGGAAATTCAACGAAAAATCTAACTGATGTGAGAAATGAAGTTTCTGCACATTTCCTAATCGTTCTCGGCAGATAGGGCATAATATGGATTTGACAATGCAACATTAAAAACCAACAGACGTTTTCCAGAAGAAATAGTTCTTCCCAGACCTCGATGGCTTGGGACGGGTTAAGGGAGCAAAGCGTAAAATACAGTGATAGTGATTAGGACTAGGCTGAGATGCCCTACCTGGGGGAACTTGTGGAATCCAATGACGTTGGCCATGGCAAAGGACAAAGTCGACCTGATTCCCCCGATGACGGCCACCAACTTGTGCCACTCCAGGCAGCTGTAATTGGGAACTGTCCGTGCCGCGCCCGAGAGCAGCATCAGAGACTGTTCCACGACCAGCCTCTCACGGAATAAGGTATCATAGAGGTGGAATCCCAGGGAAATGTTGGGCAGGAGGCTGGTGTCCTTGTTGATCTGCTCCACGGCAAACACCAGTGCCAGGACGTGCAGATTATGTTTGTAAACACGGCTGTAAGGAATAGGGGGAGAGATTTCTCAGACCTCTTTTCCAGATATTGTTGGAGTGGGGTTTGAGGGATTGGAGGGTTGGGATTGAGACATGAGGACTGGGAATATCAGGGACCTGGGAAGTAAGAGGGTGGGGGGGCGGTGGGTGCTGCAGTTTGCGTCTGTTGAACAGAAACAGCCTGTCGTTGCTGGAAGAGAGAGCAAAGCAATCTCTGCGTAACTACGCCAAAGGCTCGGGGGAATTCACAAAGAGCCATAATGAACTGCTGCCTGCTCTATGCCACTAAAAATCAATCAGACCTGTGGAAGAAAGCGACAAGAGCAGCAGGTAGAGAGACAAGGGAGCGGGGAGATCTCTCGGCAAAGGTGATAAGGAAAACAGCAACTGTGACAGTGTCAAAGCGTGCCCCAATCTCTTTGTCTCTCAGAGAACGGAAACACAGCCCTGTTCGTCCCAATCCAATCAAAACATCACACTGATATTTTACTCGCGCATATGACACTTACGCGAATCGATTATCAAACCAATAAGGGTATTTGTTAAATTCTAGTAGGTAACCCTCAAACACATTCAGAGCTAAGAGCGCTCCAATCACTAGGTCCCCGTCTTTGTAGTAGCCCCGTGAGTAGACCCTGTGCAAGGAGCATTGGCTCCCGGACCCAGAGACTGGAGGCGTCAGGAGCCGCGAGCCAAAAAGCAAGATCAGCCGCAGCAGCATTAGGACCGCGGCTCCCGGTCCCAGAGCTGTAGCCCTGAGCCTGCCCTGAGCTGACGAGAAAACTGAAGCAAGATCACTCAGCTGCCTCTGTCTCATTCAAAAGGGATGCTCGCTTCCAGCCGAATCGTCCCGCTAAGGGAGGCACAGACTCAGAAACAGACTCGCACTGGCAAACAGTCTGAGTTCTAGCCAGTTCGGAGCTGTTCAGTGAGCTTTTATAGGCTCTGGGCTGGTACTCTGTGAAAGGCCTTGAGCTGAGGACGATGCTGAGCCCCAGATCACCCAGCTGCTCCAGTCCCATTCATAAACGGTGCTCGCTGCTAGCCGAATCGTCCCCTTAAGGGAGGCGGCACAGACTCAGAAACAGACTCGCCCAGGAAAGTAGTCTGAGTCCTAGCCAGCCCCAGCTCGGAGCGATTCAGAGTGCTTTTATAGGCTCTGAGCGGATAAAGAGACTTTTTTGATAGGCTCTAATTTCCCTTGATAGGGACGGGGCAGAATGTGGTTCCCCCCGCCTCCGCTTCTCCTCCCTCCCCCTCCCTTTGCTTAAGCAAAGACCAGCACAATCTCTTTATTCTGATTCTCTCTCGGGAGTTTCTCTGTCGAAAAGACCTGCACCTGTGCCCATGTTTATATTTCTAGCTGTCTAGCGACAAAATAAATCTTCCTCCTTCCTCTCACCCCTCCCTATTCACTCTGGTGACCCTCAGAGGATCACGAGTTGGGCGGACTAATCTCTCACAGGGTCATGTCCCTGGTTCCAGTAAATAGCATTATGCCCCACTCTCACTCTCATCCCCAAATGTCCTGGTTCAACCAGCACCCAACAAGGCAAGGAAGAGAAGCAAGATCCCTTCCACCTTACTCTGGAATGAATGTGCAGGCACCACCAACAGTCTGATTGGAGGTGGAATGCTTACATGACAGCCTGAAGTGAAAGGAGGGCTTCTCAATGAAAGTGAAGAACTGTGGGAATTTACAGTCAAAGCTTTGTGCCAAAACAAAGCAACAGAGTATATTAAAGGAGTCATTGAAGAAAACTGGAAAACACCAGAGGGGATTTAAATTCCAGACTAAAGGCCTCAAAAACGAACTCTTATGGAATTTTAACTTACTTTCCAGAGGATTTGATTTACACTCTAGCTAGTCTCTCTGGGAGGCCCTCCGTCTTTGATTGGGAGTCTTTTGTGGAGATTTTATAAAGCTGCTTCTTCAGCCTCACCTTGTTTGTAGGAGAAGATTTCCAGAGTTCTCATGGATTCCTTCATTTTGCTTGCCCAGTCTATTCGGGACCTCTATCCTGCCTTTTCTATTTTGTTCTGACCAGTCTGTTCTGAGAACATTCAGGTCTTAATCAACTTTTTTTAAATTTCCTACTTCAACATCTGGGGTCACACTTTTGTCAGCTTTCTTACAGCTAATTTCTGCCTTTACCTACCATCCTCAAAATTTCTGTTGGGTTTTTTGACTACTAAATCTAACCCAAAAATGAATCTAGGCGTGGCTACTGTGGAAATTATCACATGCAAAGTGAGGCTAAAGAAGCAGCTGTTTTTAGATCCTTGAGGGTTTTTTTTCCCAATCAATTATGCATGGAGAATGCCTGACACCCTTTTAGAACTTGTTTATAGTATAATGTCTTTTATTCCCCAAGGAGACATGGAATCCAGGTTGTTGGAAGCATGGTCTCCAGAACCTACTGAGACTCATGGTCAATAGTTTAGCACTACTGAGACCCGTCATCTTTGGATCCTTTCATTCATTCATTCATTCAATAGTATTTATTGAGCGCTTACTATGTGCAGAGCACTGTACTAAGCGCTTGGAATGTACAAATCAGTAACATATAGAGACAGTCCCTGCCCTTTGACGAGTTTACAGTCTAATCGGGGGAGATCCTGCTCCCTTCAACATTGTTTTAGAAACAGGAGAGGCATTGACTGTTCCAGGAGGTGTCCTTAAAATGTAACGTCACCGCAAGGTGCCAGGCAGATTGAGATATCAAACCTGAACAGTAAGCGCTCAATTAATACCATTGATTGATTAGCACTAGGCTGAGATCAGAAGGGGGCTGGTCACTGTCCATTGTCTTGAAATGTCACAGGCTTCCCTTCTTTCCTAGAGTATGGGGATGGAGCTGAGGCAATTAGTCACCGCAAAGCGCACTCGAAGGTTCAGGACTTTTCCAAGGGAAATCTCTGCTCCAGGGAAAACTTCTGCAAGTGAAATCTAGGAATGAATTGATTAAAAAACTGCAGAAAGCAAGACACCTGATATTTCCTCCTTTCCCTCCTCCAGGCATACCATCTCACAGGGAAGGAACAGTTCTGGCCTCTGATACAAACCTTTGGAAAGACCTCAGACAAGAATGGTTTTTGAACCTCAAGCCCAAGTCACCGAACACCTGCTGTCTGGATAAACACTTCTTCCTTGAAATTTGAGATGAAATTTCTAGAAATGTTTGCATCATTTGAGAAGATGCTAATTGAAATCCTAATGGGTTATAAGCCAGGAAAGTTGAAAACACGATTATAATATATCATGAACCACAAGTCTCATATAATGTAACAAAGCATTAGATCATATTAGAATTCATTCATGCCAATCTCAGCCACATTCCCGTGTATATGAATAAGATCTCACTATCAGTAACAATGGAAATGATAAGGATAATAATAATGATGGCTTTTGTTAAATTCTCATTATGTGCCAGGTACTGTATTAAGTGCTGGGGTGGATAAAAGCAAATTGGGTTGGACACAGTCCCTGTCCCACGTGGGACTCACAGTCTCAATCCCCATTTTACAGATGAGATAACTGAGCCTCAGAGAAGTGAAGTGACTTGCCCAAACTCACTCAGCAGGCATCTGGAGAAACCTGGATTAGATCCAATGAATTTATGGCTCCCTGGCCCGCACTCTACCTCCTATGCCAAACTGCAAAGGGGGGCGGGAGGGATTGGGGCATGCAAAAGGAATGTATATGAACATATTAATCGTGAAACTGCAGTATGAGTAATTTGAAAGACCACATGAGCCTGAAGAAGAATAAAGATCCAGCAGTGTAATATCGGTATTTATTAAGAGTATGTCTTGTGGTGAGAACTACTCTTTGTGCTGAGTTGGGATGAGAACAAAACAATACAAATAAACAGACTTTTAAACACCCCTGAGCCCACCAACGTCTCACTGTTTAGGTTGGGGGGGATAGGCTTTAGAAATGAGAAATAAATCACAGTACATTCAGCAGCAGACAGTGACAACCGCTCCCCATTAACCCAGTCCCCCCCCACTCCACCCCCTTCCCCTCCTCACAGCACTTGTGCATATTTGTATATATCACTTATTACTCTATTTTATTAATGATGCATATATGTATGATTCTATTTATCTTGACGGTATTGATGCCTGACTACTTGTTTTGTTTTGTTGTCTGTCTCCCCCTTTTAGACTGTGAGCCCATTGTTGGGCAGGGATTATCTCTATCTGTTACCAAATTGTACATTCCAAGCCCTTAGTACAGTGCTCTGCACACAATAAGCGCTCATTAAATACGATTGAATGAACGAATGAATGACAATCCTAGGAAAGGAAAAGGTTCAGTGTCAGGGGCTGATTTAGGTTGATCTATGAAGAGTTCTGATGTAATCCCTTGGCTGTGCCTGCAATATCCATCCATGTCCAGGTTGTAAAGACCGTTACTTTCTGCAAATAGGAAAGAAATCATGGAATGACCTGGATCCTCCGTGGGATTTGAAATATGTGTGAATCTCCAGTGACCATCAACTCAACTGCACCAAATCTGTGGCATCGCTATAGCCAAAGAATTGAAAAGCAGCTCTCAGTGTCAAAGACGTTGGAAATAGAAAACTTACTTCCAGTACCAATACGAATAGTGATTGTACCTTTTGTCAAAGAACAATTAAAGAATTTTCAAAGATTGAATACAGAAGAGTCACCATCAGAAGTGATTTTTTAAATGATGTCACAGAAATTAATATATGTATTTAAAACTGAAATTCATTTAATTTTTTTTGTAGCCGATTAAAGACAAAATGGCGGCCTTCCAAAACCTAAACTGTGATAAGTTGTGATAAATTGGGATAAGGGTAACATGAGTTTAATTTGCACTAGCCTATGGGGGATTGAATGCCAATATTGGATTTCCTCAACAACTACTCCCGGGTGTTCTTTTCCTGCCTTAGCAGCATCACATAGACCTTGGGCCCAAAGATCCAGCCCAGGAGACCAAGACTGGAGGCCAAGATGGAGAAGATCACCATGGCCACTATGGCCTTGACCTTGGTGCTCAGTTAGGTGGGCAGGAAGGAGATACAGACACTCCAGAACACCAACATGCTGAACGAGGTAAACCTGACCTCGTAAAATGTGTGGGACAGATTCTGGGCCAGATGGGCCACCATGAAGATGACCAGGCCTAGGAAGCCCATGTAGCTTAGGACACAGTAGAAGGCAGTGACGGAGCCCTCGTTACACTCAAGAACGATGTGGCTAAACTCGGTCTGCGTGTTGGAGTTAGGGAAAGGGGGAGTGGTCCCTAGCCAGACACTTCAGATGGTCACCTGGATCAGGGAGCAGATGAGGACGACCCAGTTAGATACCCAGGGACCGATCCATCCCCGAAACATGCTTCCCGGCTTGGTGGGCCTGAAGGCCAGGACAACTGTAATGGTCTTGGCCAGCACCGACGCCACGGCCACGGAGAAAAGGATGCCAAAAGTATTTTGTCGGAGAAGGCAGGGTGCTGTACTGCGACAGCCGATGAAGATGAGGAAGGAGACCATGAGGGAGATGAGGAGGATGTAGCTGAGACCGCAGTTGTTGGCTCTGACAATGGGATTGTCTCGGTGCTTGATAAAGATCCCCAAGGTCAGGACTGTGATCAGGGAGAAGAAAAGAGCTGAACAAAGCAAGGTAATTCCCAGTAGGTCATCAGAGGAGAGGAAAGTGATGAGTTTGGTCAGGCAGTGGTCTCTCTGTGCATTTGGATACTCATCTTCGGGGCACTTCACACACCGAGTGGCATCTGCAAAAGAAAGTCTGGTAGGCAATTTGTTCCCATACTTCTCTATTGCTCATTCCATTCCCTTAGAAATATCTGAAAATTTCTCATTAAGATAATATGTTGGCAGCAAAAATTACTGTTAATTATCCTTATTATCATCATCATATTTGCTAAGTGCTTATCATATTTTAAACATTGTTCTAAGTGCTAGGGTAAACACAAGTTAATACAGTTGGACACAGATCCTATCCCACCTGGGGCTCACATTTTAAGTGGGATAAAGAACAGGAAGTTTAATCCCCATTTTTCAGTTGAGGAAACGGAGGGACATAGTAGTTAAGTGATTTGACGAAGGTCACACAGCAGTCATTTAGCAGAGCAAGGATTAGAGGCCAGGACAGCTATGTCCCAGAAAATGCTCTTTCCACTATGTCATACTGCTCAGCGATGTGTACATTCTAAGTGAGGAGGGCTTGGGAAAGAGATAAAGACTTGCGTTCTGCGTTCTTCATCTTTGGAATAATAATAATGATGATAATAATAATAATAATAATAATAATATTTGTTAAACCCTTACTATATGCCAAGAACTGTTCAACTGCTGGGGTAGTTACAAGGTAATCAGGTTGACCCACGTGGGACTCACAGTATTAATTTCCATATTACAGATGAGGTAACTGAGGCACAGAGAAGTTAAGTGCCTTGCCCAAAATCACACAGCTGACAGGTGGCAGAGCCGGGATTAAAACCCACGACCTCTGACTCCCAAACCCATACTCTTTCCACTAAGTCACGCTGCTTCCTCCCTCCTCCCGTGGGATTCTCCCGTCTGAGGTCACTATCTAACCTGTACTTCGTTTGACACAGTCCACTTTTGGGTCTCCTTTAGCCTCTCTAACCAACCTTTCTACATTCATTTCACCAGCAATCCATCTGCTTTCAAACCCCAACCTATGCTGGGGGTCCTTTATGACTATGTTCTCCTTTCTCTTCTCGATCTACACTCACTATCTTGAGCAGCCCATTTCTTCCCATGAGTTGAACAACCATTTCCCCACAGATGACTTCCCATTCTCTCTTGCTAGCCTTGATTTCTCACCATCTCTGCATTTCCAATTCTCCTCCCTTCAGGATATCTTTATATGGACGTTCCTCTGGTATCTCTCAATATGTTCTAAACTGAACTCATTTTTTGCCCAAATCCTCTTCTTCATCTATATTTCCCATCACATTTGACACATTAATATCCTCCACATGTCCCAGGGCCATGAACCTTGGCCTCTAGGAGCTCACAGTCTAAGAATTAGGAGGTAGGTACTGGGAATTTGACAACAGATACAAAACGAAAGGCTAATAAAAATGTAAAAGGCATAGATGATGACAAACGTAACAGAACAGCAAGGTGTTAGGCTCAGACAAGCTGTCACACAAGTCCCACATAGGACCACACCCACGTCCTTCTCATCACTCTAAAAGTTTCGAAGATATGCTGTAGATATTTATCTCCTTTCCCGTGCTGGAGCAGATAACCTGGGGAATACCGGTTTCCCAATAGAGGACAGCGGCATTCCCATCCAGCTAGTCACGAGGACTGGGATCAGAAAAACCAGGAGAACCGCTCATGTGTTTTCAGCTGGTCAAGGTCTTCCTAAAATGACGTAGGGGATTATTGGAATCCCAGTGTTCAAAAAATTCCATTTTTTACATCGATTGATTCGATAAAATAATCAGCAATGACCCAGCTGTGATGGTGACCAAACCAACTAAGAGGCAGCTTTGAAGTTGGATGCTCTGATCAGTGTTGACCCTTCTTCTGATTTGTGGACCCCACTCCCAATCGAAATTACTTTCTGGAGTCCTGTCTGGAAGGTCAGGATGTAGGAAGTGGTGTGAACAGCAGTGGCCCGGTTGTATGGAGAAAGATTGTAGAGTTGATGAACCCGTCAGGCAATTGCTTCAGAGTGGAGTATCCTGGGAGTTCGAGTTCCTTTCTAGGTATCTTGTTCCCTGCCAGACCCCTACCTGTCTCGTTGGAGATCTTGCCCTCAGAGCAGGGGGAACAATGATAGCAGCAGACCGCCTTTCCATCCCGAGCTGTTTTCCTGTATCCGGGGCTGCAGCTCTCACTGCACACAGAATGGGGGCTCTGAGCATTGTGATAGAGAGGAAAGACAGTGAGAAAAAGTGGTTGTCAGTTGGGGAGGGGAAATGAGGTGCCATGGGAATTGTGAGCACTAAGGAGTGATAAGGGATGTGCCTGACTAGAGGAATCATTCATTCATTCAATAGTATTTATTGAGCGCTTACTATGTGCAGACCACTGTACTAAGCGCTTGGAATGTACAAATCAGCAACAGATAGAGACAGTCCCTGCCCTTTGACGGGTTTACAGTCTAATCGGGGGAGACAGGCAGACAAGAACAATGGCAATAAATAGAGTCAAGGGGAAGAACATCTCATAAAAACGATGGCAAATAAATAGAATCAGGGTGATTCATTAAACAAAATAAATAGGGTGATGAAGATATATACAGTTGAGCCGACGAGTACAATGCTGAGGGTGTGGGACGGGAGAGGGGGAGGAGGAGAGGGAAAGGGGGGAGAAGAGGAGACGGAAAGGGGGAGAAGAGGGTTTAGCTGCGGAGAGGTGAAGGGGGAGGGTAGAGGGAGCAGAGGGAAAAAGGGAGGAGCTCAGTCTGGGAAGGCCTCTTGGAGGAGGTGAGCTCTAAGTAGGGTTTTGAAGAGGGGAAGAGAATTAGTTTGGCGGAGGTGAGGAGGGAGGGCATTCCACGACAGCGGGAGGACGTGGCCCGGGGGTCGACGGTGGGATAGGCGAGACCGAGGGACTGCGAGGAGGTGGGCGGCAGAGGAGCGGAGCGTGCGGGGTGGGCGGTAGAAAGAGAGAAGGGAGGAGAGGTAGGAGGGGTTAAGGTGATGGAGAGCCTTGAAGCCTAGAATGAGAAGTTTTTGTTTCATGCGGAGTTTGATAGGCAACCACTGGAGGTTTTTAAAAAGGGGAGTGACGTGCCCAGAGCGTTTCTGCAGGAAGATGAGCCGGGCAGCGGAATGAAGAATAGACTGGAGCGGGGAGAGAGAGGAGGAAGGGAAATCAGAGAGAAGGCTGACACAATAATCCAGCCGGGATATTATGAGAGCTTGTACCAGTAAGATAGCCGTTTGGGTGGAGAGGAAAGGGCGGATCTTGGCGATATTGTCAAGGTGAGACCGGCAGGCATTGGTGACGGATTGGATGTGTGGGGTGAACGAGAGAGACGAGTCAAAGATGACACCGAGGTTGCGGGCCTGAGAGATGGGAAGGATGGTCGTACCATCCACGGCGATAGGGAAGTCTGGGAGAGGACCGGGCTTAGGAGGGAAGATGAGGAACTCAGTTTTGCTCATGTTGAGTTTTAGGTGGCAGGCAGACATCCTGGTGGAGACGGCCTGGAGGCAGGAGGAGATGTGAACCTGAAGAGAGGGGGAGAGGACGGGGCAGAGATGTAGATCTGCGTGTCATCTGCGTAGAGATGGTAGTCAAAGCTGTGAGAGCGAATGAGTTCACCAAGGGAGTGAGTGTAAATGGAGAACAGAAGAGGGCCAAGAACCGACCCTTGAGGAACTCCAACAGTTAAAGGATGGGGCGGGGAGGAGGCGCCTGCAAAGGAGACCGAGAATGACCGGCTAGAAAGATAAGAGAAGAACCAGGAGAGAATCATCTCGATTCCTATTCTGGATGTTTTATTGGCATCGACGAAAGACAATTCAATGTCTTCAAATCCAATCCAAGCATCCTGTCCCTTTTCCCTGCATAGGATTGCCTCAAGGAAACTCCAACTGCACATTGTCTATGGGAGAACAGTGAACCCAGAGATGTCATTGGGGAATGGAACAGAAAAGGTTAATTCTGGCGTATTCTTTCTCATAAAAGCTTGATACTTGTGCAGTAAAAGTACAAATTCCATAAGGCGTTCTAGTCTCACAGGCGTTGTATTCATATAGGCAGGAAGAAAGACACTGTGAGCATCACAGGGCATTCATTCATTCAATCGTATTTATTGAGCACTTACTGTGTGCAGAGCACTGTACTAAGCTCTTGGGAAGTACAAATTGGCAACAAATAGAGACAATCCTTACGCAACAATGGACTCACAGTCTAGAATGACTAAACAGAAGTCGTCTAGAAAAACGTTTATCAATAATACCTTGGATGTATAGTTATTGTTATTATGAGAATCAGTGTGGTTTATGAGAATCAGTGTGGTTTATTGGAAAGAGCACTGGTCTTAGTGTCAGAGAATCTGACTTCCAATTCTGGCTCTGCCTCTTGTCTTCTGTGTGATCTTGGGCAAGGAACATTACTTTTCTGTGCCTCATTATGCCAGGTCTGGATCAGTGCTGCATTCTTTGAAAGAGAGTATATGGACAGTGCGATGACTGAGTCCCTGGGAATCCGTCTCCACCAGTAGCAACGGGAAAAATCAAGAAATAGGTTCTAGTTGACCTCTTGGATGCCCACTCTCCTTGGTGAAAGGTGAACTATCAAACAGCCTTAACATTTCCCTTATCCACCATTTCCCTCCAGTAATCCATAATGGTTTGAAGGTCCTGAATTTATCCAAGCCACTTGAGTGGGCCGATATTTTCTTCCTCCATTGAGGTCTGCTTCCTCGAGTGACAGATTACATTTATTTATGCCCTTCTGGGCCTCTCCTAATTTTGTTGCATTATACTCTCCCAAGCACTTAGAACATAATGACTGCTCAATTAATATCATTGATTGATTGATTCCGCTGAGGCACTACTATAGAGAGAGTTTGGGGGATTATCCAAAAAAAGCCCCTTAAACAAATCAGAGCCATTGGGTGTCAGGTTGGGGAGGAAAGGTGCTTACCAGAGCAGAAGGAACACAACCCCTTACTGGACATTTGAGGATTGAATAAGGGTTTGGCTGGACTGGTAAAATCTTCGCATAAACACATGACTGTCATTTGTTTTACTTTTCTCACCTGAGTGAATCTTCTGTTCCACACAATGGTCTCCTCATTAACGGTCAAGTCATTACCCTTAGAAGCCTGGGGATTAAACTCTCCGACCTTCAGTAGCACAAATGTAACCCACCTAGGAACATGTAAATTCAGTATATTGTAGCTCAAGACTGACTGGTTGTTTCCATTTTTGTATTGCTGGTTCCCAAGGCTGGTATTGAGTTGCCAGGGAGATAGATAACTAATAATAATAAGTGATATTTGTCAATTACTTATTCTGTGTCAAGCACTATACTAAGCACTGGGGTAGTTACAAGATTATTAGTTTCCACACGGGGCTCACAGACTAAGCAGGAGGGAGAGCAGGTTTTCAATTCCCATTTTGTAGATGAGGGAACTGAGGCAGAAAGAAGTTAAGTGACTTTCCCAAGGTCAAATAGTAGGTAAGTGGCAGAGCTGGATGTAGAACACAGGTCCTCTCATGCCCAGGCCCGTGATCTTTCCTTGAGGCCCCGCTGCTTCTTACTATGGTTTTAAACGGCATATAATATCCCATGCGGAAGGGAAGTTTCCAATCCTAAACGAAGGAGACTCTGCCCTAGAAGACTGCGGGGGAACCTTACCCGCCATGGAGGAGGAATTATGGTGTCTTCTGCCACATTCATTTGCCTCTCCGACCAGGATTAGAACATTTCATGGAGCCCACGGGCCAGTGTGTATACGGCATTATAGCCTCAGCTACATCCTCCTTGCCTCCCTCATGCTCTCCTTCTTATGTTCCCTCATCTTCATCGAACGTCCCAGCACAGCATCCAGCCTCCTCTGACAGACTGCCTTTGGCATCGTATATGGCTTTGGTGCTTGCTGAGGCGCGGGGGGGAGTTCTGTCTCATTCTCTTCCTGTCTCTGAACAGGGGCGGCAAGGGGATGGGGAAGGTGAGAGAGGTCCAGCGGGCTGGCATCCTGCCACCCGTGGCGTCAGGGGGAGGGGGAGAGAGGGTGCGCCCCCTTGAGGAATTACACTGAGCTACCCAGACCCCAGGCCACTCTGAGAGATTCAACTCACCACCCCCTTGACTGCATATTTGAGCTGGGCGTTGTGGCGGATATGTAAAAAGCGCTCCTCTCACTTCTTCCTCCTGGCCTGCTCGTCCTGGAGGAGACAAGTGCGGTGGTAGGGAGAGGGAGAATGAGGCTGTCCCAGTGGGCTCATACCCGCCTGGTCAGATTGGCCTCCCCTTTCCTCCTAGGCTCCTGAGGCTCTGTGCCCAGTAACCATGCTCTCCAGAGGCCCAGGGCAGGATGAGAGGTCCGGGAGCTATAACACCAGTACCCCAGAAGCTGGATTACTACTACTACTACTACTAACCAAATTATATTTTTATTAACCTACTTCGACTGTGAGTTCCATGTGGGACAGGGACTGTGTACAAAGCTGCTCTACCGCAGTGCTTAGAACAATGCTTGGCACCTAGCAAGCACTGAACAGAAGCCAGAATAAGTAAAGAATAGTCCAATAAAAACCATAATGAATAAACAGTAATAATAGTTATTATTTGTTCATTAGGCATTTATTAAACTACTATTATTATTCTTTACTCATTATGGTATTTGCTAAGTGCTTACTTGGTGCCAAATACCACACCCGGGACGCCTCGGCTTGGGGTCCCCATGAGGTTCATGGTTCCCTGGCATTTCAAAACAGCTGCCTGCTCCCACTCAGTGCCAGGACCTGAGTGCCAAGCCTTTGATGGCAGCTGCAAAATGGTAGCTTCAGAGGAGATGCAGCTGGTATGAGCAGCAGGGAGAAGAGGCAAGGAGGAGGTAATGAAGACAGTGGCATCAAGCTCTGGGTAGAGTAAGCTGGGAAGCAAAATGGCCCTGGGAGTCAGAGGACCTGAATCCTAATCCTGGCTCTGTTATTTGCCTGCTGTGTGACCTTGGGCAAGTTACTTACTGTCTCAGAGCCTCAGTTTCCTCAACTGAAAAATGGAGAGTCAATACAAGTTCTGCCCCTTACTCCCTAATCCTAGTGAGTGGGACAGGGTTCTCATCCCAGACATGCCACCTTTGTGCTGTGGGACCTTGGGCAAGTAACTTAACTTCTCTGAGGATTATGACTGAAAGTCCTATGTGGGACAGAGACTGTGTCCATCCTATCTTGTATCTACCCCAGCTCTTAGTACAGTACCTGGCACTTAGTAAGAGTGCTAAACAAATACCATAAGAAAAATAAAGGGCAAATCCCTAAGGTTCCCCTCCCTTCTCATACCTCCAGGAGCAGGTGGAGCTCACCTGCCTCCCTGCTCCCCCCAAATATACACACACTTACCTTCAGTCGCTCCACCAGCTTCCCCTCTTCCTTCCTTTGCACAAATTGGGTGAACCAGCCGAGATCCCCCGCTGAGATCTTTGGGCCAGAGGGCTGGTCACCATGTTCGTCTGGTAGGCTGTTTCCGGCCACCAGAAGCTGGGCCTTTTCCTACTTTTCTGCTTGCTTCTTTTTTGCTTCAAAGTACCAGAGCCAGGAGAGGGCCCCACAGATGAGCCTTAAGGATTTTCCCTGGGGAGAAAGACGCCCCCACCCACCACCGCACACACACAAAAAAATGACATTCTGAAAGAAAAGGAGTATAAAATATTATTATTAGGGTTATAATGTTGGTATTTGTTAAGCGCTTACTATGTGCAGAGCACTGTTTTAAGCGCTGGGGGAAATACAGGGTCATCAGGTTGTCCCAGATGAGGCTCACAGTTAATCCCCATTTTACAGATGAGGTAACTGAGGCACAGAGAATTTGTGACTTGCCCACAGTCACACAGCTGACAAGAGGCAGAGAAGGGCTTCGAACCCAAGACCTCTGACTCCCAAGCCCAGGCTCTTTCCACTGAGCCACGCTGCATCTCAAGTTATTGTTATTGCTATTGTTAGTGTTAGTGTTACTATTGTGTGCTGTGTGACCTTGAGCAAGTCACTTCACTTCTCTGTGCCTCAGTTAGCTCATCTGTAAAATGAGGATTAGAAGTATGAGACCAACATGGGACAACCTGATTACCCTGTATCTACCCCAGTGCTTAGAACAGTGCTTGGCACATAGTAAATGCTTAACAAATATCATCTATTATTATTATTATTGCAAGCAGCATTGCATAATGGATGGAGCATGGGCTAGGAGTCAAAAGGTCCTGGGTTCTAATCCAGGCTCTGCCACTTGTCTGCTGAGTGACTTTGGGCAAGTCACTTCACTTCTCTGTGCCTCTATTCCCTCTTCTGTAAAATAGGGAATTAAGACTATGAGCTCCATATGGGACAGGAATTGGGTCCAACTTGATTTGCTTGTATCCACCCCAGTGCTTTGTACAGTGCCTGGCACTAAGTAAGTGCTTAACAAGTACTACAGCTAATTATTACTATTATTGTTCCTCATCCTAGACAGGCTTGTGAGGAGGGTCCTTAGCTCTTCACATTCGCATCATCACCTCAATTCTGGTAGCTGCCATGAAAGCAGAGCTGGTGCTCTATTTTCTATTTTGACCTCGGTGCTTGCTTGGTGCCACAGTCTGGTGAACTGTAAGGTCCTTGAGGGCAGAGATCAGATCTAACAGCTTTAATGGACTCTCCCAAGTGCTTAATACAATACTCTGAACATAGTCCTCTGCTCTTTCTGTGTCCTATGTTATAGAACACAATAGTTTACACCTATTTTCCAATAGCAGCTACGATACCCCCTAGAATGCTTTCTCCATATTTCAGCCTGGTAGTCACATTTCGTCACCACCCAGTTCGTGCAGAGCCTGTAGTAGGTACTAATAGGTGACTCAATCTCTGTTCAAAAGGAGTTTACCCCCAAAAAGAGTAATGTTTGAACCCAAGGATTCAGGCATGGATCTAGATGATAGAATGGAAGCTATCAGTTACAGGTACAAGTGCTTCAGAAATTTCCTTATTATGGGAAACTGGAGGAAATCAGACCTATGAGGCTGAGAGGTCTAGCAGGAGAACAAGATATAGGGAACTACAATCTAAAAGTCTGGAGAGTCCAGAAAAGATGACTGATGAGAAATAGGAGCTGGCTGGCCAGGAATTGCTTTGCCCAGTGGAAAGAGCATGGGCCTTGGAGTCTGAGGACCTGGGTTCTAACCAGGCTCTGCCACTTCTCTTCTGTGTGACCTTGGACAAGTCACTTAACTTCTCTGTGACTCAGTTACCTTATCTGTAAAATGGGGATTAAGACCGTGATCCCCTAGTGGGTCAGAAACTCTGTCCCACCCGATTTGCTGGTATCCACCCTAGCGCTTACACAATGAATATTATTATTATTATTATTAATGTTATTACCTGTCTGGTTGGAGATCTCCCCTGCTCAGTAAGGGACACAATCGTAGCAGCAGATGGTGATCCTCATCCTAGCTGTTTTCCTCAATCCAGAGGTGCAAGTTTCACTGCAAACGGAGTGTGGAGCCTGAGCATTAAGATAGGACAAATATATACTCACACACCTAAACACACACGAGAGAGAGAGGAGTATTAGCATTTGGAGGAATGGACACGGGCAGATAATGCCCTCACACTCAGAACTATCCCTTTCCGAGCTAGATGAAGCTGCCCCAAATCACACAACAGACAGTAGCAGAACCAGTATTAGAACCGCGGTCTGATCACTCTCAGGTTCGCACTCTTTCCTCCAGACCACGTGGATTCTCTAGCCTCCTCTGACCTCTATTCCCTATAGCATAGGGACATCCACAGGCTCACTCTACCCGTTCCACCTCCTCACTCTCCCCATGCTCCGAAGCAATGACAGAAATGTCATTGCGGTAAGAGAGTTTGGTGGGAAGGTGGGAGGGGAGCAGAACCCCCACCACTGCCTTGCTCCTCCTTCCCTCCATCCTAGGTATTAGAGCTCTTCAGAGCTTTGCTTTCTGAAAAGGACAAGGTCACAGTCTTGGGGGGAGTTTAAAAACTGAGCTCCTTATCTTCCCTCCCAAATCCTGGCCTCTCCCTGACTTCCCTGTCACTGTGGACGGCACTACCATTGTTCCAGTCTCACAGACCCGCAACCTTGGTGTCGTCCTTGACTCAGATCTCTCATTTACCCAACACATCCAATCTGTCACCAACACCTGTCGGTCTCACCTTCACAATATCGCCAAGATCCGCCCTTTCCTCTCCATCCATCCATTCATTCAATAGAACACTGTACTAAGCGCTTGGAATGTACAAATCGGCAACAGATAGAGACAGTTCCTGCCCATTGATGGACTTGCAGTCTAATCGGGGGAAACAGACAGACAAAAACAATGGCGATAAATAGAGTCAAGGGGAAGAACGTGTTAACAAAATAAATAGGGTAATGAAAATATATACAGTTGAGCGAACGAGCACAGTGCTGAGGGGAGGGGAAGGGAGAAGGGGAGGAGCAGAGGGAAATGGGGGAAAAGAGAGCTTAGCTGAGGGGAGGTGAATGGGGGGTAGAAGGGGAGCAGACGGAGCAGAGGGAAAAGGGGAGCTCAGTCTGGGAAGGCCTCTTGGAGGAGGTGAGCTCTAAGTAGGGCTTTGAAGAGGGGAAGAGAATTAGTTTGGCGGAGGTGAGAAAGGAGGGCATTCCACGACCGCGGGAGGACGTGGCCCAGGGGTCGACGGTGGGATAGGCGAGAACGGGGGACGGTGAGGAGGTGGGCGGCAGAGGAGCGGAGCGTGCGGGGTGGGGAGTAGAAAGAGAGAAGGGAGGAGAGGTAGGAGGGGGTAAGGTGATGGAGAACCCTGAAGCCTAGAGTGAGAAGTTTTTGTTTCGTGCGGAGTTTGATAGGCAACCACTGGAGGTTTTTAAGAAGGGGAGTGACATGCCCAGAGCGTTTCTGCAGGAGGATGAGCCGGGCAGCGGAATGCAGAATAGACTGGAGCGGGGAGAGACAGGAGGAAGGGAGATCAGAGAGAAGGCTGACACAATAATCCAGCCGGGATATTATGAGAGCCTGTACCAGTAAAATAGCCATTTGGGTGGAAAGGGCAGGTCTTGGCGATATTATTAAGATGAGACCGGCAGATTTTGGTGACGGATTTGATGTGTGGGGTGAATGAGAGAGCCGAGTCAAAGATGACACTGAGGTTGCAGGCTTGAGGGACGGGAAGGACGATCGTGCCATCCACAGTGATAGGGAAGTCAGGAAGTGGACAGGGCTTGGGAGGGAAGATGAGGAGCTCAGTTTTGGCCATGTTGATTTTTAGGTGGCGGGCAGACTTCCAGGTAGAGACGTCTTGGAGGCAGGAGGAGATACGAGCTGCTCTCTCGTAGGTCACCCATGACCTCCTTCTTGCCAAATCCAATGGCTCCTACTCCATTCTAATCCTCCTTGACCTCTCTGCTGCCTT
This sequence comes from Ornithorhynchus anatinus, assembly GCF_004115215.2. Classification (NCBI taxonomy): domain Eukaryota; kingdom Metazoa; phylum Chordata; class Mammalia; order Monotremata; family Ornithorhynchidae; genus Ornithorhynchus; species Ornithorhynchus anatinus. Next base: position 7,358,999 of record NC_041752.1, on the reverse strand, counting down.
TGACACTGTCGACCATCCCCTCCTCCTCCATACCTTATCTCACCTTGGCTTCACGGACTCTGTCCTCTCCTGGTTCTCCTCTTATCTTTCTAGCCGGTCATTCTCGGTCTCCTTTGCAGGCGCCTCCTCCCCGCCCCATCCTTTAACTGTTGGAGTTCCTCAAGGGTCAGTTCTTGGCCCTCTTCTGTTCTCCATTTACACTCACTCCCTCGGTGAACTCATTCGCTCTCACGGCTTTGACTACCATCTCTACGCAGATGACACGCAGATCTACATCTCCGCCCCTGTCCTCTCCCCCTCCCTTCAGGCTCGCATCTCCTCCTGCCTCCGGGACGTCTCCACCTGGATGTCGGCTCGCCACCTAAAACTCAACATGAGCAAGACTGAGCTCCTCATCTTCCCTCCCAAACCCGGTCCTCTCCCAGACTTCTCTATCACCGTGGATGGCACGACCATCCTTCCCGTCTCTCAGGCCCGCAATCTCGGTGTCATCCTCCAGGCTCTCCATCACCTTGCCCCTTCCTACCTCTCCTCCCTTCTCTTTTTCTACCGCCCACCCCCCACGCTCCGCTCCTCTGCCGCCCACCTCCTCACCGTCCCTCGGGCTCGCCTATCCCGCCGTCGACCCCTGGGTCACATCCTCCCGCGGTCCTGGAACGCCCTCCCTCCTCACCTCCGCCAAACTGATTCTCTTTCCCTCTTCAAAACCCTACTTAAAAATCACCTCCTCCAAGAGGCGTTCCCAGACTGAGCTCCTCTTCCCCCTCTACTCCCTCTGCCATCCCCCCTTTACCTCTCCGCAGCTAAAGCCTCATTTTCCCCTTTTCCCTCTGCTCCTCCACCTCTCCCTTCCCATCCCCACAGCACTGTACTCGTCCGCTCAACTGTATATATTTTCGTTACCCTATTTATTTTGTTAATGAATTGTACATCGCCTTGATTCTATTTAGTTGTCATTGTTTTTACGAGATGTTCTTCCCCTTGACGCTGTTTATTGCCATTGTTCTTGTCTGTCCGTCTCCCCCGATTAGACTGTAAGCCCGTCAAATGGCAGGGACTGTCTCTATCTGTTGCCGACTTGTTCATCCCAAGCGCTTAGTACAGTGCTCCGCACATAGTAAGCGCTCAATAAATACTATTGAATGAATGAATGAATACGAGCCTGAAGGGAGGAGGAGAGGACGGTGGCAGAGATGTAGATCTGTGTGTCATCTGCATAGAGATGATAGTTGAAGCCGTGAGAGCGAATGAGTTCACCAAGGGAGTGAGTGTAGATGGAGAACAGAAGAGGGCCAAGAACTGACCATTGAGAAACCCCAACCGTTAGAGGATGGGAGGGGGAGGAGAAGCCTGCCAAGGAGACAGAGAATGAACGGCCAGAGAGATAAGAGGAGAACGAGGAGAGGACGGAGTCCGTGAAGCCAAGGTGAGTTAAGGTATGGAAGAGAAAGAGATGGTCGACAGTATCAAAGGCAGCAGAGAGGTCAAGGAGGATTAGGATAGAGTAGGAGCCATTGGATTTGGCAAGAAGGAGGTCATGGGTGACCTTAGAGAGAGCAGTCTCGGTAGAGTGGAGGGGACGGAAGCCAGATTGGACGGGGTCCAGGAGAGAATGGGAGTTAAGGAATTCTAGGCAGCGAGTGTAGACGACTCGTTTTAGGAGCTTGGAAAGGAAGGGTGAGGGATGGGGGAGGGGGTAGAACAGGGGGCCTGGGGAGAGAATTAAAGGTCTGGAACAATTGGAGGGGGTGACGGGCATAGGTGCCAATAAGGGAAGAAAAGAAGTTTTGCCTGGCGTAGGAGAGGGCAGAGCTAAGGCAGGAAAGGATAAATTTCCAATGGATAAGGTCGGCCTGGTGCTTGGACCTTCGCCAGCAGCGCTCAGCAGCTCGAGCATAGGAGCGTAGGAGGCGGACAGAGGCAGTGACCCAGGGCTGTGGGTTAGTGGAGTGAGAGCGGCGGAGGGATGGGGGGCGAGAGAGTTGAGTTGAGTAGAGAGGGTGGAGTTGAGAGCGGTGACCTGAGAGAAGCAGCGTGGCTCACTGGAAAGAGCATGCGCTTTGGAGTCAGACGTGGCTCAGTTGAAAGAGCATGGGCTTTGGAGTCAGGGCTCATGAGTTCGAATCCCAGCTCTGCCACTTGTCGGCTGTGTGACTGTGGACAAGTCACTTAACTTCTCTGTGCCTCAGTTCCCTCATCTGTAAAATGGGGATTAAGACTGTGAGCCCCACGTGGGACAACCTGATTCCCCTATGTCTACCCCAGCCCTTAGAACAGTGCTCGGCACATAGTAAGTGCTTAACAAATACCAACATTATTATTATTATTATAGGTCATGGGTTCGAACCCCGGCTCTGCCACTTGTCAGCTGAAGGCAAGTCACTTAACTTTTCGGTGCCTCAGTTACCTCATCTGTAAAATGGGGATTAAGACTGTGAGCCCCACGTGGGATAACCTGATTCCCCTGTGTCTACCCCAACGCTTAGAACAGTGCTCGGCACATAGTAAGTGCTTAACAAATACCAACATTATTATTATAATTATTATTATTATCATCGAGAGTGGGAAGAGAGGACAGGGAGGCAAGGTGGGGAGAGATGCTTTTGGAGAGATAGATGGGATCAAGAGAAGCATGGGCTTGGGAGTCAGAGGTCATGGGTTCGAATCCCAGCTCTGCCACTTGTCTGCTCTGTGACTGTGGGCAAGTCACCTAACTTCTCTGTGCCTCAGTTACCTCACCTGTAAAATGGGGATGAAGACTGTGAGCCCCACATGGGACAACCTGATTACCTGTATCTACCCCAGCGCTTAGAACAGTGCTCTGCACATAGTAAGCACTTAACAAATACCAGCATTATTATCAAGAGAGCGGAGGTCTCTGTGGGGGAGTAATACAGATTTGCAGGGGGAGATAGTGTGAGAGAGGAGGCAGGTGAGAAGGTTATGGTCTGAGAGAGGGATTTCAGAGTTGGTGAGGGAGGAGATAGTGCAGCGGTAGGAGATGAAGAGATCGAGGGTGTGACCGAGTCGGTGAGTGGGCGAGGTATGGTGGAGCAGGAGGTCGGCAGAGTCGAGGAGCGATAGCAGGCGGGCGGAAGAGGAGTCACCGGTTACATCCATGTGAATGTTGAAGTCTCCGAGGATCAGAGTGGGCAGAGAGAAGGAGAGAAGGAAGGTGAGAAAGGGGTCTAGGTGATTGAAGAAGTCGGTGGTGGGTCCAGGACAGCTACAAGTATCTGGAGGGGGTGGTATAGGCGAATGATATGGGCTTCAAAGGAGGGGAAGGAGAGGGAAGGGGGAGGAGGGATAGTGCGGAAGCGGCAACCGGGTGAGAGAAGGAAGCCGACGTCTCTTCCCTTTCCGGTGAGTCTGGGGGAGTGGGACAAGGAGAGGCCTCCGCTGGAGAGAGCATCCAAACTGCTATCGTGCTGATACAAGCTCTCATAATATCTCGACTGGATTATTGTTTCACCCTCCTCTAGGGATTCCCTTCCTCTTGTCCTCTTGTCTCTCCTCACTCCAGTCTATTCTTCATTCTGCTGCTCGGATCATCTTTCCACAGAAACGTTTTGGCCTTGTCACTCCCATCCTCAAAAACCACCAGTGGTTGCCTATCAACCTTCACACGAAACAAGAACTCCTCATTCTTGGCTTCAAAGCTCTCCATCACCTTGCCCCCTCCTACCTCACTTTCCTTCTCTCTTTCTGCTGCCCACCCCGAACACTCCCCTCCTCTGCCGCTCACCTCCTCACAGTCCCCCGTTCGCTCCTGTCCCGCCGTCGACCCCTCGCCCACGTTCTATTGCTGTCTTGGAATGCTCTCCCTCCTCACATCTGCCAACTAACTCTCTTCCCCTCTTCAAAGCCCTACTGAGAGCTCATCTACTCCAGGAGGCCTTCCCAGACTGAGCCCCCCTTTCCCCCTGTTCCTCCGCCCCTCTCCTTCCCCCCTACTCCTTACCTCTGCTCTTCCCCCTTCCCTTCCCCTCAGCACTGTGCATATTTGTATATATTATTCATTATCCTATTTATTTTGTTAATGAAATGTATATCTCCATGATTCTATTTATCTTGATGATGCTTTGTTTTGTTCTGTTTTGCTTTGCTGTCTGTCTCCCCCGTTTAGACTGTGAGCCCATTATTGGGTAGGGATTGTCTCCATCTGTTGCCGAATTGTACATTCCAAGAGCTTAGTACAGTGCTCTGCACATAGTAAGCGCTCAATAAATACTATTGAAACAAATGAGGGGAATTTATTTTCCTCCATCTTCCTATACCCAGACTATCTCTGCACTCTTTCCAATGGGCAAGGCTCTTGGGTTGCTATTCTACCTTATTTTGTTTATTAAGCGACCAGGACATGAAAGGGAAGAGATTACTGAGTGGTTTAGTGCAAAGAGCGCGGGCTTGGGAGTCAGTTGATGTGGGTTCTAATCCCTCCTCCGCCACTTGTCTGCAGTGTGACTTTGGGTAAGTCACTTAACTTCTCTGTGCCTCAGTTACCTCATCTGTAAACTGGGTATTAAAGGTTTGAGCCCCACGTGGGACAACCTGATTACCGTGCTCTTAGAACAGTGCTTGGCACATAGTAAGCGCTTAACAGATACCACCATCATCATTATTATCATTATTATTACTGATTATAGCATGTACGAATATCTTCAGATGAGATTTGCCTGGTGCGGTGAAAAGTCCGGGGAATATTTGCGTGATAATGACAGAATGCTTTTTCCCTTTCAGATGCAGCTGAGTGTGTGAAGTGCCCTACAGATGCGTATGCAAATCCACAGAAAAACTGCTGTGTTCCTAAAGTCGTCACTTTCCTTTCCTGTGATGAGCCTCTGGGAATTGTGCTGGTTTGTCCGGCTCTTTCTTTCTCCATGATCATAGTCCTGACCTTGGGGATTTTCATCCGGCAACGAGACATGCCCATCGTAAGAGCCTACAACTGTGGCCTCACCTTCATCCTCCTCGTCTCCCTCATGTTCTCCTCCTTCTGTTCCCTCATCTTCATCGGACGTCCCAGCTCACAAATCAACCTAAATGGTCTCCGCTTCTCTGAGGTGAGTCTCCTCAGACAGATGTTTTTGGTTGGGAGTCTGCAAAATGTCTTCAAATTAGATGGGGGTTAACTGGAGGAGGACAACCCTGGTAGTGACGGTCCCCAGATTTCGCTAAATCCCATATTTGGATTCTGGTAATCCCTAAATATGGAATCTCAGGCTGGGCAGGTCTGGATGAGCTGAATTGGAGATGAGGAGGTAAGGACATCTGAATTAGGGATTCCCAGCATGAGTATTTCTTTGTTTATGTGTTCAGTGGTTGATGAAGTGTAGTGAAAGCTGATCCCATAGTTTACAGTCTTTCGAAAAAAAAAAAGTCCAAGGCACTAAAATAGACACGCAGGGTTGAATGCTTTAGGGTCTTTGCAGACACAATTCTCAGTAAAGAAGATACAATAGTACCCAAGGGTCAAACACATTCTCGCCATTTCTCAGTGTTCACGAAATCTGCTTCCCCTCACCCCCACCCCCTCTCTCTTCTCTCTCCAATTCATCCTCTTTCTTGGTGTTGTTCTTTCCCCACCGGAATGCTCAGTCCCCCAGCTCAGTGTGCTGCAAAAGCTGCCTCCCTGGATAGAGAAAAGCAGACAGGGAGGACAAGCTCTTCGGCTGCCGATTGCTGACTCACCTGCGCCGGGACCACCTCTCCTTTGGACCCGCGCCTTGGACCGCTGGTTCCTATTCACGGCTGAACCTTTCTCCTCCAGTCATCGCCGCCATGTCGACTCGGGGCCTCCGCTTCCTTGGAGCCGCGCTATCAGTTCTTAATGACCTGTCCCCGGGCTTATAGTCAGCTCTCCAACCTGGACCTCTGCACCCCCGCTCAAGGACCCCAACACTGAGTATCCTCCCCGGCCCCCCACTCCACCGCAGACCCCACAGCCACCAGATCCACGAATAGCTCCCAGACCTCCCCATAACTTTCCCTGACCCTCGTAGCCCGTTCTGGTAGCAAACCTGAGCTACAAGACTCTATTCTCCCCAGCACCCCCTCCCGCCCAGAGTCGTGGGAAATTGTGCTCCCCTGTTTGAGCCTTGGGACATTGTGCTCCCCAACCGCCCTCCCCTGACTCCTCCCAGAAGCGGCCATTCTTTGGGAAGCCCTCACTCCCTCCTACCCCGTGAGGTGATTGATTTCCCCCGCCCTCTTCCCCTCCCCCATCCCCGGCAATAAAGTCCTTGTTCTCACTGTGTTACCTTACCTTAGCCACCACCTACGCCCACAACACACATCGGACATTCTCAGGGCTCCCTCCGCCGCCTCAGAGACATTTGGACCATGAGCCCCGGACTCACCTTGCCGCTAGCCTTTTGACTTTGATTTTGATCAGGTCGACGCTGAGTCAAGTCAACACCCGACCCTGGTAATCACCTGCTTATTAATAAAATTTTATTGCATCATGTTACTATATTGCCGCTTTCCCATGTTATTGTTAATTGTTCTCAGTGCTGCCACCTACCTCTCTGGTCTCACCATGACCTTCCACCCGCCCTCCTCCAATCTGCCCTTCCCAATCCTCTCCTTCCCCCTCCCCTCTCTCGCCCAGCTCTTTCCCACTCTCTCCTCTGCCTCTTCCCCTTCTCCCCCCCCGCCCTGGAACCCCACTTTACCAGCGCCACCCCTCTTCCCCCTGCCCCTACGCTCCACCCCACCCAAACCCCTCCTCCCACCCTCCCCCTTCCCTCTTCTCCACCCGCCCCATTCCATTCCTCCTCTTCCACCACCACCCCTCTTCCCCCTCTCCCCGTCCAGGGTCCAGCCACCTCGTTCCCATCCAAACCCTCCCCTCCCAAGCCCACTCCCCCCCCACCGCACCCACAAAATGTGGCCTTTGGAATCTCCACTCCATTACAGGTAAACTACCTTTCATCCTTGACCTTTTCTTTTCCCACTCTCTCCTCCTCCTCGCCCTTACGGAGGCCTGGCTCACTCCCGAAGACACGGTCTCCGCCGCTGCTCTCTCCAGCGGGGGCCTCTCCTTCTCCCACTCCCCCAGTCTCACCGGAAAGGGAGGAGGGGTCGGCTTTCTTCTCTCACCCCGATGCCGCTTCCGCACTATCTCTCCCTGTCACCCGTCGCCGGGGACAGGTCCTTTCGGAATCGGCGCGGGGAGAGAGAGATGGTAAACACGAGTTTTGTATAGAATTTATTCCGCGGGGCGGATTAAATTAATTAATTATACAGACGCGACAGTCGGCCTTCCCTTTGGGGGAAATATGGTGTTAAAGCTTCCCTGATGGGAGGATTACACTTGGATGTTACTCGAGTGTGGGCGGACACCAGGGCCCGCCCAGGAAGAGCCCGTTAATGGTTTACTCACAACGTGGTGAGGCGGCTAGTTCCCACCATGTGCGCACCCACTTGGGCGGAATCCACTTAAGCGTTCAATCTACTTATGCGCCGACCCCATTTAGACCTTAGACTTACTTATGCGTTACACACTCGTGCGTTAAACTCACTTGCACGTTACACTCGCTTGTACTCTACCCACTTACGCACTAAACTCACATGTGCATTATACTCAGTTATACATTGCCCGCTTATCCACTAAGCTCACATATGCGTTACACTCATACATTACCCACTTATGTATTTAACCAAGTTATGTGTTACACTCACCCGTCCCGCGACCCCTGTCTCTGTGCGTTGTTCCTGGTGGCAGAATGGCGCCTGGTGCTCGGGACAGGGAGAGACACGTGGGTGGCTGTTGCTACCGCTGTGATCTTCCCAGAGAGACCCGAGCACCAGACGCAGCAGGTATTTATTACCTTTGGTTTGGGTGGTCCCCACTTCCTTCCTGTTCAATCTCCGCCCCCTTCTGCTCCCTTCCCTTCCATACCTTATTGGGTGGGCACGGAGGTGAGGGACACCTATCTTCCCGCCCTGCCTCCTCTGGCCAGAGAGGTTACGTCACTGATGGCATTTTGACCTTTGGGTAGCCGGTGCCCAGGTCCACCTTGGAATCTCCGCTCCATTACAGGTAAACTACCTTTCATCCTTGACCTTTTCTTTTCCCACTCTCTCCTCCTCCTCGCCCTTACGGAGGCCTGGCTCGCTCCCGAAGACACGGTCTCCACCGCTACTCTCTCCAGCGGAGGCCTCTCCTTCTCCCACTCCCCCAGTCTCACCAGAAAGGGAGGAGGGGTTGGCTTTGTTCTCTCACCCCGATGCCGCTTCCGCACTATCTCTCCCCCACTTCCCTCTTTTGAAGCCCATATCATTCGCCTCTACCACCCCCTCCAGATACTTGTAGCCATCATCTACCGCCCTCCTGGTCGCACCACTGACTTCTTCAACCACCTTGACCCCTTTCTAACCTTCCTTCTCTCCTTCTTTCTGCCCACTCTGATCCTCGGAGCCTTCAACATCCACATGAATGTACCCAATGACTCCTCTGCCGCCCGCCTGCTATCGCTCCTCGACTCTGCCAACCTCCGGAGCTCCACCACACCTCACCCACTCACCAACTTCGTCACACCCTCGATCTCGTCATCTCCTACCGCTGCACTATCTCCTCCCTTACCAACTCTGAAATCCTTCTCTCAGACCATAACCTTCACACCTGCCTCCTCTCTCACACTCTCTCCCCCTGCAAATCTGTATTACTCCCCCACAGAGACCTTCGTTTTCTTGATCCCATCCAACTCTCCAAAAGCATCTCTCCCCACCTTGCCTCCCTATCCTCTCTTTCCCACTCTCGATGATCAGGTTACCGCTCTCAACTCCACCCTCTCTACTCATCTCAACTCACTCGCCACCCTTTCCCTCCGCCACTCTCACTCCACTAACCCACAGCCCTGGGTCACTGCCTCTGTCTACCTCTTACGCTCTTATGCTCGAGCTGCTGATCGCTGCTGGCGAAGGTCCGAACACCAAGCCAACCTTATCCATTGTAGGTTTATCCTTTCCTGCCTTAACTCTGCCCTCTCCTCCGCCAGGCAAAACTACTTTTCTTCCCTCATTGGCACCCATGCCCGTCACCCCCGCCAATTGTTCCGGACCTTTAATTCTATCCTCAGGCCCCCGTTCCTCCCCCCCCCCCCCATCCCTCACCCCCAACGATCTAGCCACCTACTTCATCACGAAAATTAACACAATCAAGTCTGACTTTCCCAAAGTCACCCCTCCCCCTTCTGCCTCCCCTCCGCCCAACCCTCTCTCCTACTTTCCCATCTTTCCCTGCAGTATCCTCAGAGGAGATCTCCTCCCTCCTCGCAAGTGCCACTCACTCCACCGGTGCTTTGGACCCCATTCCCACTCACCTTATAAAAACCATCGCCCCTTCCCTCCTCCCCTCCTTAACTTCTATTTTTAACCGCTCACTCTCCTATGGCTTCTTCCCCTCTGCCTTCAAACATGCCCATGTCTCCCCCATCCTAAAAAAAACACCCTCTCTCGACCCCACTTCCCTTTCCAGTTATCGCCCTATCTCCCTACTACCTTTCCTTTCCAAGCTCCTAGAACGAGTCGTCTACACTCACTGCCTAGAATTCCTTAACTCCTATTCTCTCCTGGACCCAATATCGCCAAGATCCGCCCTTTCCTCTCCACCCAAAGGCTATTTTACTGGTACAGGCTCTCATAATATCCCGGCTGGATTATTGTGTCAGCCTTCTCTCTGATCTCCCTTCCTCCTGTCTCTCCCCTCTCCAGTCTATTCTTCATTCCGCTGCCCGGCTCATCTTCCTGTAGAAACACTCTGGGCATGTCACTCCCCTTCTTAAAAACCTCCAGTGGTTACCTATCAACCTCCGCACGAAACAAAAACTTCTCACTCTAGGCTACAAGGCTCTCCATCACCTTGCCCCCTCCTATCTCTCCTCCCTCTCTTCGCTCTGTTCCTCTGCCGTTCACCTCCTCACCGTCCCCCGTTCTCGCCTATCCCGCCATCGACCGCTGGGCCACGTCCTCCCGCGGCCCTGGAATGCACTCCCTCATCACTTCCGCCAAACTCTCTTCCCCTCTTCAAAGCCCTACTGAGAGCTCACCTCCTCCAAGAGGCCTTCCCAGACTGAGTGGAAAGAGCACGGGCTTTGGAGTCAGGGCTCATGAGTTCGAATCCCAGCTCTGCCACTTGTCAGCTGTGTGACTGTGGGCAAGTCACTTAACTTCTCTATGCCTCAGTTCCCTCATCTGTAAAATGGGGATTAAGACTGTGAGCCCCACGTGGGACAATCTGATTCCCCTGTGTCTACCCCAGCGCTTAGAACAGTGCTCTGCACATAGTAAGCGCTTAACAAATACCAACATTATTATTAGCTTCCCCATTTCCCTCTGCTCTCTCTTCTGCCTCTCTGCCCCACCCCCTTCACCTCCCCTCAGCCAAGCCCCTTTTTCCCCCCTTTCCCTCTGCTCCTCCCCCTTTCCCTTCCCCTCCCCTCAGCATGTGCTTGACCGCTCATTTGTATATATTTTCACTACCCTATTTATTTTGTTTATGATATGTACATCTCCTTGATTCTATTTATTGCTATTGTTTTGTTCTGGCTGTCTCCCCCGATTAGACTGTAAGCCCGTCACTGGGCAGGGATTGTCTCTATCTGTCGCCGAATTGTACATTCCAAGCGCTTAGTACAGTGTTCTGCACATAGTAAGCGCTCAATAAATACTATTGAATGAATGAATGAATGAATGAATGAATGAATGAACCTTCTGCACAATCTATTTTTCTAGTTACCTGCACAGTAATATCAAAAACCCTCTCGCTAGCACTTCCTCACATTTTCGAATTAAGCATTTGGAATTTGTCCCAACAAAAAGCAGTGGACAGATAATGTCGGGCTGCTCAAATGGGCTTGAGTTAATTTTGAAGTCCAGTGGTCCACAATGAGTTGCAGGAGTTAAGCTATGAAGCAAGTTTTGAGGGTATCTGATCTTTCATATTTAACCATGGAAATGTGTGTTCAGAAGGACAGCCAGTACAAAGTTCCTTTAAGTGTTCTGATGTCACAGTTGAATACTATTATGGGCTGAGTGCAACTCCTCAATTTTTTTCCCGTGGTTTCAGGTTCCAAAATGAAAAAAACAATAATATGGACTGGGCAAGGATCTATGGAGGAGCAGTCTTGCCTAGTGGAAAGAACATGAACTTGGGAATCAGAGGGCCTGGGTTCCGGTTGCGGCTCTGACGTTGGTCTGCTGTGTGACCTTGGGCAAGTCACTAAATTTTTCTGTGTTTCATTTCCCTCATCTGCAAAAATGAGGGTTCAATACCTGGGCTCCCTCTTATTTAGATGATGAGCCCCATGAGGTCCTGATTATTTGTCTCTGTCCCAATGCTTAGAATAGCAGAATTGTTATAATCATCATTATTACCATCATCATTATTATTATGGTGATCTTACTGTTATTGGGCAAACTCTGCTCAATGTATTCCTCTGTGAATTAAAACCCTTTGGTCCTAGAAATGTCTCTTTTTCTGTCATCTCTCACCATAGAAACCCTGGCACAAAACCTGTCCTGTACAATAGTAATAATAATAGTAGTACCTTTAATGTGCTTACTATGTGCCAAGAACTGTTCTAAGCACTGGGGTAGATACAAGGTAGTCAGGTTGAACACAGTCCCTGTCCCCCATGAGGCTCACAGTCTTAACCCCCATTTTACAGGTGAGGTAGCTGAAGCACAGAAAAGTGAAGTGACTTCCCCAAGGTCACATAGCAGACATGTCGTGGAGTCGGGATTAGAACCTAGGTTTTTCTGACTCCCAGGCCCGTGCTCTATCCTATAAGCCATGCTGCTTCTCTTAATATTTAAAGAGAACAAATTTCATATTTAAGCAGATAATATATAATTAATGTTTTCAATGCCAATGGAACACATAGCATCCTAGAAGGTATTAGAGTTCACTTTTCTCCTGTAGATTCTCTTGGGTCAGAATCTCCCTAAGGGAGTTTTCTGGGGGGAAAAGCCCAAAGGCACTTTAACTAACATATTTAATAGGGCTTAATACGGTGCCTGGCACATAGCAAGTGGATAACAAATACCATTTAAAATATGGCCTTTAAAGATGGTATTCACCTATTCCTTTCCCATTTCATGGCTCACACCCCAATGACATCACCTCCCCTCTCTCCTACTCACAACCTCCCACTCTAACAGTAATAATAGCAGTATAGTAATAATAATAATGTTGGTACTAAGTGCAGAGCACTGTTCTAAGCTCTGGGGTAGATACAGGGTAATCAGGTTGTCCCACGTGAGGCTCACAGTCTTAATCCCCATTTTACAGATGAGGTCACTGAAACCCAGAGAAGTGAAGTGACTTGCCCACTGTCACACAACTGACAAGTGGCAGAGACAGGATTTGAACCCATGACCTCTGACCCCCAAGCCTGTACTCTTTCCACTGAGCCACGCTGCTTCTCTGTAGTAGTAACAGCAGCAACAGTAGCAGTAGTTGTTCATCATATACTTACTGTATGCAATCAACTGAAGTAAACACTTGGAAAGCACAGCAGAAGCACAAGATAATAGGAAACGTGCACTCTAATGTAGAACACAGACCTAGGCATATTCAAAAGCAGTGGAATCCAAATAAATTAAATCGAATGCTTAATCAAATGCACATATAAAAGCTGGGGTAAGCCCAATTAGATACACAAAGTGCTAGAGACAGCTTGAGATTTGAGGTACTGAAAGTGAGTCAGAGGAAGACTTTCTGAATGAAGTGGGATTTTTGGGAGGTCTTTAAAGAGTGAAGTGAGGGGAAAGACGTGGGTGGGTGAGGGAAGAGGCAGGGTCTGGGAGACAGTGTAAGGAGTAGTAGGCAGGGAAAATGAGAGCAGGGTGCTTACAAGATATAAAGCTGGGAAGAATGAGTGCAAGTAGGGGAATAGTGGCTGGGGAGAGCCAATAAGTTGAGAAAACAGATGAAGAGTCTTTCAGACAACACAAATAAGCAATTGTTTGTCTTAGAAGGAAATGATGAAATACTTGAGGTTTTGAACAGAGGAGAGATGTATTACAGGTGATGATTCAGGAAAATGATCTAGGCAGCAGAATGGGGTGTGGCTTGAAGTGGAAAGGATTTACTGGCAAGGAGATCACAGTAGTTGATTTGTGATATGAAAAATGCTTGAAACAGTATGGTGAAGAGGAGGGAGTGGGTCCTTGAGGTTTTTTTGAGGAAAGATCTGCGGGTTTTAATAGTGAATTAGGTGTGAGAGAAATAATAGTGAGGAATTGAGATTGATACCAAAGAAGCACACTTGAGGATGGTGGTGTTGGCAACACAGACAAGGAATTGGGGGGAGAAGAAGACTTAAGAGGGAAGATGAGAAGTTCAGTTCATTTTGTGTTATTCTTTTCCACCTGAACTTTCAGAGCCCCCTCTCTGTGTGCAGCGAGAGCTGCCGCCCTGGTTACAAGAAGACTGCTCGGGAGGGGATACTCTTCTGCTGCCCAGAGGGCGAAATTTCCAACCAGACAGGTAGGGGTCTGTAGGGAATGGGCCATTCATGGCATCTCAGGGGAATCATCCCAGGGGCAGGTGACTGGCCAGGTCAGTGGCAATGCAATTTCTCTTCATATGCCACAGTGACTAAGGAGAATTCTATTCCAATTCTTTGACCCTCTGGGAAGTGCTCCAGAGAGAAAGTAGGATGGGGTGTAAAGCAGTAGAGGAATCAACATCAGCCTGTCACTTTCTGATCCTAGATACCCCTACAGCAGGGAAATTTTATGGATCATTATATCTCAAATCCAACACCTAACACCCCCTCTCTCCCCACCTCCACCACAATTCCCAAATCTCCCAACTGCTATCTTTAACATCATCACTGTCGTCCTCTCTCTTCTGTATGATAATAATGGGATCTGTTAAGCACTTCTATGTGCCAAGCACTGTTTTAAGCACTGGGTAGACAAGGTAATCAGGTTGTCCCAAGTGGAGCTCACAGCCTTCATCCCCATTTTACAGGTGATGTAATTGAGACACAGAGAAGTTAAGTGACTTACCCAAAGTCACGCAGCTGACAAGTGGCAGAGGGGGGATTAGAACCCATGGCCCCTGACTTTCAAGCCCGTGCTCTTTCCACTCAGCCACGCTTGTATCTGCACCACCTGGGCACTTGGTATTCACCTCACTCTCAGCCCCATAGCATTATCCGGAATTTCATTACTCATATTAATGTCTGCTCCCCCGAGAGAGTGTGAATTCAATTTTAATGATATTTCTTAAGTGCTTACTATGTGCCAGGCACTGTAGTAAACGCTGAGGTAGATACAAGCTTATTCATTCATTCAATCGATAACTGGTAGGGGAAGTGAGGTCAAGAGAGGGTTTTTTAGGATAGGGGAGACACGGGCATGTTTGAAGGCAGAGGGAAAGAAGGTATTGGAGAGTGAGTGGTTAAACATGGAAGTTAAGGAGGGGAGAAGGGAATGGGTGATCGCTTTTATAAGGAGAGCGGGAATGGAGTCCGAAGCACAGGTGGAGGGGATGGCACTTGCGAGGAGGGAGATCTCCTCTGAGGATCCTCTTAAGAAGGATGGAAAAGTAGGGGAGAGGGTTGGGAGCGGGGGGGGGGGGGTGGAGAAGGGGGAGGGGTGACTTTGGGGAGCTCAGACCTGACGGTGTTCATTTTCGTAATGAAGTAGGTGGCCAGATCGTTGGGGGTGAGGGATGAAGGAAGGGGAGGAACAGGGTGCCAGAGGAAAGAGTTAAAAGTCCGGAACAATCGGCAGGGGTGATGGGCATGGGCGTCAGTGAGGGAAGAATAATCGTTTTACCTGGCAGAGGAGAGGGCAGAGTTAATGCAGGAAAGGATAACTTTGAAGTGAATAAGGTTGGCTTGGTGCTTAGACGTTCGCCAGCAGCGTTCAGCAACTCGAGTATAAGAGCGAAGGAGGGGGGCAGAGGCAGAGATCCAGGCCTGCGGGTACTGGAGCAAGAGCGGCGGAGGGAAAGGGGAATGAACGAGTTGAGTTAAGTAGAGCGGGTGGAGCTGAGAGTAGAAATCTGATCATTAAGAGTGGGTAGAGAGGATAGGGAGTCAAGGTGGGGTTGGTATTTGTTAAGCGCTTACTATGTGCAAAGCACTGTTCTAAGCGCTGGGGGAGATACAGGGTCATCAGGTTGTCCCACGTGAGGCCCACAGTTAATCCCCATTTTAAAGATAAGATAACTGAGACACAGAGAAGTTAAATGATTTGCCCACAGTCACACAGCTGACAAGTGGCAGAGCTGGGAGTCGAACCCATGACCTCTGACTCCGAAGCCCAGGCTCTTTCCACTGAGCCACGCTGCTCGGGGAGATGGATGGGGTCAAGAGAGCAGAGGTCTCTCTGGGGGAGTCATACAGATTTACAGGGGGCGGGAGTGTGAGAGAGGTGGCAGGGGAGAAGGTTATGGTGAGAGAGAGGGATTTCAGAATTGGTGAGGGTGGAGATAGTGCAGCGGTAAGAGATGATGAGATCGAGGGTGTGACCAAGTTGGTGAGTGGGCGAGGTGTGGTGGAGCAGAAGGTTGGCAGATCAAGGAGTGATAGAAGGTGGGCGGCAAAGGAGTCATCGGGTCCATCCATGTGGATGTTGAAGTCTCCGAGGATCAGAGTGGGAAAGAAGAAGGAGAGAAGGAACGTGAGAAAGGAGTTAAGGTGGTTAAAGAAGTTGGAGGTGGGACCAGGGGGCCGGTAGATGACAGCTACAAGAATCTGGAGGGGGTGGAGAGGCGAATAATATCAGTTTCAAAGGAGGGGAAGGAGAGGGAACGGGGAGTGAGGATAGTGTGGAAGGGGCATTATTCATTCATTCATTCAATAGTATTTATTGAGCGCTTACTATGTGCAGAGCACTGTACTAAGCGCTTGGGATGAACAAGTTGGCAACAGATAGAGACAGTCCCTGCCGTTTGACGGGCTTACAGTCTAATCGGGGGAGACGGACAGACAAGAACAATGGCAATAAATAGAGTCAAGAGGCATTAGGTGCGAGAAGGCATCAGACTTCTCCTCCTTTCCCGGTAAATTTGGGGGAGTCGGAGGAGAGGCCACCGCTGGAGAGAGCAGCAGAAGAGACCAAGTCCTCTGTGATTAACCAGGTCTTAGTAAGGGCGAGGAGGAGAGGAGGAGAGAGAGGGAAACGAACAGGTCAAGGATGAAAGGGATCTTACCTATAATTCATTCATTCATTCAACAGTATTTTTCGAGCGCTTACTATATGCAGAGCACTGTATTAAGCTCTTGGAATGTACAATTCGGCAACAGATAGAAACAGTCGCTGCCCAAGATGGGCTCACAGTCTCAACGGGGGAGACAGACAGCAAAGCAAAACAGAACAAAACAAAAACAAGACAACCTCATTAAGATAAATAGAATCAAGGGGATGTACACCTCATTAAGAAAATAAATAGGGTAATAAATAATATATACAAATGGGCACAGTGCTAAGGGGAGGGGGAGCAGAGGTAAAGGGGAGGCTCAGTCAGGGAAGGCCTCTTGGAGGAGGTGAGCTCTCAGTAGGGCTTTGAAGAAGGGAAGAGAGTTAGTTTGGCGGACGTGAGGAGGGTGAGCATTCCGGGACAGCGTTGGAAGTGAGCCAGGGGTCGATGGCGGGATAGGCATGAACGGGGGACAGTGAGCAGGTGAGCGGCAGAAGAACGGCGTGTACGGGGTGGGCTGTAGAAGTAGAGGAGGGAGGTAAGTTAGGAGGGGGCAAGGTGATGGAGAGCTTTGAAGCCAAGAGTGAGGACTTTTTGTTTCATGCGAAGATTGATAGGCAACCTCTGAAGGATTTTGAGGAGGGGAGTGACATGCTCAGAGAGTTTCTGTAGGAAGATGATCCGGGCAGCGGAATGAAGACTAGACTGGAGCGGGAAGAGACAGGAGGAAGGGAGATCCGAAAGGAGGCTGACACAATAATCCAGTCGGGATATTATGAGAGCTTGTACCAGCACGATTGCCATTTGGATGGACAGGAAAGGGCGGATCTTGGTGATATTGTAAAGGTAAAACCGGCAGGTGTTGGTGAGGGATTGGATGTGTGGGGTGAATGAAAGAGCTGAGTCAAGGATGACACCAAGGTTGCGGGCCTGTGAGACGGGAAGGATGGTAGCGCCGTCCGTCCACAGTGACAGGGAAGTCAGGGAGAGGACAGGATTTGGGAGGGAAGATAAGGAGCTCAGGGAGAGGGGATTTTGTAGAACACACTTGGCAGCAGCTGTGGAGGGAGGGAAGAGAGGGGGAAGGGTGCGGGGGTGGGGAGAGTTTTGATGGTAATGAGATGGCTCGGATCCTCGTGGGGAGAGGGGGATGAGGGATGACGATTGGACAGGAGAACTGGGATGGGAGGTGGGCGGGGAAGAGGGAAGGGAAGGGATTGGAAGAAAGGGATTTGGTGGAGAAGAATGCAAGGGGAGGGTGATGAGGACTGGCGCTGGTAAAGTGGGATTCTTTACCCCACTTTACCAGATGGGTGCGGTGGAGGGGGGGGCGTGAGGGAAAGACCTGGGTGGGAGAGGGAAAGAGGAAAGTGAGGTTTAGGAAGGGCAGATGGGAGCAGGGAGGTTGGGAGGTCACGGTGAAGTCAGTGAGGCAAGTGACAGCACTGAGATCAGTTAACAATTAACATGCGATAGCAATACTATAATATGATATAATATGATATTAATAAGCGGGTGATGCCCATAGCTGAATGTTGACTTTTCCATAGGTCCATCAAATCAAAAGGCTAGCGGCAAGGAGAATCCAGAGGCTCTTGGCTCAATTGTCTCTGAGGCAGTGGAGGAAGTCCTGTGGATGGCCGATTTGGAAAAGGGTGGAGCTGTTATGGGGGACAGGGGCGAGGAAACTCCTGGGGAAGATGAGTAGATAACCAAGCAACATGGGTGGGTTGAGTAGCTGTGAATGCATGTAGTAGCTAAAAGTAACTCAGTGAGGACAAGGGCACTGTTATCTGGGGAGGGTAGGCGGGGGGAATCAGTTATCTCTAGTCAGAGCACAGGGAAGGAGGGAGTGGGGGTTCCCCACGGATGGTCGCTTCTGGGCAGGGGAGGTAGTTGGGAATATAATGTCCCATGGCCCTGGGAGAGAGGGGAGCTGGGGAACATAGTGTCCCATAGTGCTGGGGTGGGGGGTGGAGGGAGGTGGGGAACACAATATCCCACAGCCCTGTCGGGGGGGGGAGCAGGGGAGCACCGTGTCCCACGGCCCTGGTTGGCTACCTGGACGGCCTAAAGATCGCTTCGAGGGGTGGTTCTAGTGATCATGGGAGGGGTGCTAGGCCAGGGGGCCTGGCTGGTCAGCAGAGAGATCGGAGATCGTCTGGGAGCTACAAGAGGTTCTGGGGGCTGTGGGGCCTGCGGCGAAGGCGGGGCGGGGGGAGTCCTCGGTTTCAGTGCCCTCGGGAGGGGGAGACGACCATGACCCCGGAGGCAGGTCATTGCAGTCCGATAGCGCGGGATTCTCGGGAAGAGAGATCTCGGCGCTTCAGTGGCGGCGTCCGGGGAGGAAAGATAATAATAATAATGTTGGTATTTGTTAAGCCTTTACTATGCGCAGAGCACTGTTCTAAGGGCTGGGGTGGATACAGGGTAATCAGGTTGTCCCAAGTGAGGCTCAGTCTTCATCCCCATTTTGCAGTGAGATAACTGAGGCACAGAGAAGTTAAGTGACTTGCCCGCCGTCACACAGCTACACGTGGCAAAGCCGGGATTCGAACCCATGAGCTCTGAGTCCCAAGCCCGCGCTCTTTCCACTGAGTCAAGCTAGATCCATCCGGCAACAGGGGGACCGGCTGTTTGATGACGCAACTCCTAGGGAGAGGAGGTCTCAGCGCTTCCCGGGCGGCGCCCGCATGGTCCATGTCCCATATGTGCTCATAGTCTTAATCCCCATTTTACAGAAGAGGGAATAGAGGCACAGAGAAGATATGTTACTTGCCCAAGATTACACATCAGACAAGTGGCTAAACCGGGGTTAGAACCCAAGTCTTTTTTACTCCCAGGTCCTTGGTCTACCCACTAGGCAGATAAAGATGATTTCTACTATTGGCTTACTTGGTGATGAATCTCAGGGAACTTGGGCCAGGTTCCAAATGATAATTCATCTGTTATTTCTATGGACCAGGAACAAAAACACAGGATTAAAATAGAAGATAATGACTCTAAGGACTTTTTCTTACAGACCTGGCCCAGTGTGTGATGTGCTTGGAAAATCAGTATCCTAATCGTCAGAGAGATGACTGCCTTGCCAGACTTATGACTTTCCTCTCCTATGATGAGCCTCTGGGAATTGCGTTAATTTGTACGGCTCTTTGCCTCTCCCTGATCACAGCCATGGAATTTTTATTAAGCACCGGGACATACCCATCGTCAGAGCCAACAATCGTGGTCTTAGCTACATCCTCCTCGTCTCCCTCGTGCTCTCCTTCCTCTGTTCCCTCATCTTCATCAGACGTCCCAGCACAGCCTCCTGCCTTCTCCGACAAACTGCCTTTGGCATCATATTATCCGTGGCCGTGCCTTCGGTGCTGGCCAAGGCAATCACAGTGGTTCTGGCCTTCAGGGACACCAAGCCGGGGAGCAGGTTCCGGGGGTGGATGGCTCCCCGAGTGTCTAACTGTGTCATCCTCATCTGCTCCCTGATCCAAGTGACCATCTGTGGGGTCTGGCTAGGGACCAACACGCAGACTGTTTGGCCACATTGTTCTTGAGTGTAACGAGAGCTCTGTCACTGTCTTCTACTGAGTCCTGGGTTACCTGGGCTTCCTGGCCCTGGTCAACTTCACTGTGGCCTTTCTGGCCCGGAATCTGCTGGACACCTTTAACGAGGTCAGGTTCATCAAGTTCAGCACGCTGGTGTTCTGCAGCGTCTGGATCTCCCTCCTGCCCACCTACCTGAGCACTAAGGGCAAGGCCATGGTGGCTGTGAAGATTTTCTCCATCTTGGCCCCCAGCGCTGGGCTCCTGGGCTGTATCTTTGGGGCCAAGGTCTATGTAATCCTGCTGAGGCCGGACAGGAACAAACGGGGCCAGTTACTGAGGAAACTCAGTTCCAGCATCAAATCCCCTTGACATTGGTCCCATACACATAGGAGATATCTTCCCCTTTATCTTTCTTAACATGCTTCATAAATCATTCCATCCCAGGAGGAAGGCAAAGCAGTTAATTTATCTGTATCCACAAAGCAGGCAGGACTCACCACCTGATCTTCACAGTTCATTTCTGGTTTGCAATCATATTAGGGATAGATGTGGGCGTTTCCCCTGGCCCTGTCGGGAATGTGGGGGTTGTGGGGTGTGTGAGTGGCTTCAAGTGGTAAAAAGTCATCAGCCTCAAGAGAAGCAGTGTTACCTAATGGATAGAGCACAGGCCTGGGAGTTAAAAGGACCTGGGTTCTAATTTCGAGTTCACCGGTTGTTTGCTGTGGGTATTTGGGCAAGTCACTAACTTCTCTGTGTCTCATTTACCTCGATTGTAAAAAGAGGGTTAAGACTGTGAGCCCATGTGAGATGTGGATTGTGCCCAACCTGATAAACTGTTGCTGTCTGTCCCAAATTCCAGTTATCGCGATCTGTGGCTTGCTGTCTCCTGCAATAGACTGTAAACTCTTAAAATGTAGAGACCATAACTTTATATTATATTGTATGTTCCCAAGTGGCTAGTAGGGTATTCTGCAAAGAATAAGCATTTCCATACATGCTGAAAGCAAATATAATTTGATGGCAACAACGACAACAAAACAATGATGGAGATGGTAAATCAAGATAATGAATAAACTGCTTGAAAACTATTGATGTTTCTTCTCTTCTTTTCCTCTAATCTGACATTACTAGCTGCATCTGCAGAATCAGAACTAGAGGGAAGCAAGGTCCTAGACCTTATCTCTATCCTCCTAGGCGATCTGTCTGCCTCTCACATCTTTCTTCTTGGGGGTGCCTGGTTGGACTCCTGTCCCTATACACTGGGCCCTTGTATGGGAAACAAAGTGAGTCCAGTACTTGTTTGGGGTTAGAAATTGGGTGTGGCGATACTCTAGTTTAAATTCTCCCGAACTACTGTTCTCCACCCACATGAGGTCAGAGTCTGTCTTGGAGAGAAAAGTCTTATCATGGTCTGGATCATGCACCCTGGACAGAAAAAAAAAACTATTTAAGGGAGTAGAAGATTCTTGTTTACCCGTTGGTTCAAATCCCAAAACATTCTCATGTTGGGAGCCCCATGCTCCTATTCTTATTGTCAGCCTTCTCTGACAATTCCTGCACTGCGTTAGACTTTGTTAGATTTCGCATGAAACAAAAACTCCTCACTCTTGGCTTCAAAGCACTCCATCACCTGGTCCCCTCCTCCCTCACTCCCCTTCTCTCCTTCTACAGCCCACTCCGTACACTCTGCTCCTCTGCCACTAAACTCCTCACGGTGTCTAGTTCTCTCCTGTTCCGCCATCGACCCCTG
Source organism: Ornithorhynchus anatinus (assembly GCF_004115215.2). NCBI lineage: Eukaryota > Metazoa > Chordata > Mammalia > Monotremata > Ornithorhynchidae > Ornithorhynchus > Ornithorhynchus anatinus. The sequence continues at coordinate 7,337,541 of NC_041752.1, read as the reverse complement.
GCCCACGTCCTACCACTGACCTGGAATGCTCTCCCTCCTCACATCCGCCAAACTAACTCTATTCCCCTCTTCAAAGCCCTACTGAGAGCTCACCTCCTCCAGGAGACCTTCCCAGATTGAGCCCTCCCTTTCCTTAGAGAAGCAGCGTGGCTCAGTGGAAAGAGCATGGGCTTTGGAGTCAGAGGTCATGGGTTCGAATCCCTGCTCGACCACTTGTCAGCTGTGTGACTTTGGGCAAGTCACTTAACTTCTCGGTGCCTCAGTTACCTCATCTGTAAAATGGGGATTAAGATTGTGAGCCCCCAGTGGGACAACCTGATTCCCCTGTGTCTACCCCAGCGCTTAGAACAGTGCTCGGCACATAGTAAGCACTTAACAAATACCAACATTATTATTATTATTCTGCCCCTCCTCCTCTCCCCACTCCCCCATTCCCTCCCTCTCCTCTACCCCTTCGCCTCCTCACAGCACCTGTGCATATTTGTATATATTTTTTATTAATCTATTCATTTTATCGATGATGTGTATATATCTATGATTCTATTTATCTTGATGGTATTGATGCCTGACTACTTGTTATGCTTTGTTGCCTGTTTCCCCCATTTATACTGTGAGCTCGTTGTTGGGCAGAGATTTTCTCTATCTGTTGCCGAATTGTACATTCCAAGCGTTCAATAAATATGATTGAATGAATAAATGAATGGCAGAAGGGGAAACTGAGTCAGCTACAAGTTTGTCCACTCTGGAACCTTTGAAATCCTTTGCTAGTTCCCATTGGGATCATGCAATCAAAATTAATTTCCTAATGTCTTCCAAACCTTTAACTCAGCTGATGTTACAGAAATGCTATTGCTCTAGTAAAGTTCTCAACAATCTGTCCGATGTGGTGGATAGGGATTGTAATGTTTAATATGTATAGACAAATGTACATGTATATAGCATTTGGTCACCTAGAGATGAATCATAGAGAAGCAGACTGGCTTTGTGGATAGAACAAGGGATCTGGAATCAGAAGGAATTGGGTTCTAATACCAGCTCTGCCTCTTGTTTGCTGCATAACCTTGGACAAACTTCTTCACTTCTCTGTAGTCCTCTTCACTTGTCTAAGCCTCCTATCTCATCTGTAAAATGGAAATTAAGACCTTGAGCCCCTGTGGGACATGGACTGCATCCAGTCTGATTACTCTGTATATATTCCATCCTTAGAATAGTAACTACCACCTAGTAAGCACTCAGTAAAAACCATTTAGATATAATACATAGATATTAGTTTGTTCAAAATATTTCTTGACTTCGTTGACCAAATGCATTTAACTGATCTGAGTAAGGGAATAAAATCCCAAGAAGATTGGGAGACGAGGAAGCAATGAATCATATAGCATGAAACAAGTACAGTTAGAGTACATGGTAGGGAAGAAAGGTACATGTACAGATGAAAGTTAAAAATATCTAGTTTAAGCCACAAGATCATTCTGATTTGGAAACCCTTTCTGGCAGGGGTTCTCGGATTTTAGATCTCTTTCCAGAGTACTCTTCCAATCTGGGTTTGTATACTTCATCTCTCTGATTGTTGCCAGGGTGCCACCTGGTTTCATGAAGCAGCTCCTCCACTCTGCTTCTCTCTTTCAGGAGTCCAGCAGAAGCTCAGAGTCCTATGCCACCTGACATGCTTCCTGTGAGAGAGGCCTGTACCAGGTTAGAGACTCAGCTAAACACTTCTGCCCGTTATACCAAAGTCGAAAGTCATTTCTCCTGGAACTATTGTACCATTTTTCTTTCTTGATCTACCTCAGCCCAATTCTGTTTTATTCTATGCCAAGTAATTATGCTTACAGTTTCTTAACGGTCAAATTCACTTTTGTAAATTCACTTCTTTTAGAGATTTTTTTCCAGTCATCGCATGAGGTCACTACGATATAATACCAGTAATTTGCACGGTGATCTCACTTGGAAAGAGTTCCCTGGGTTGGCCACAGGTACTTTTAACTAAGTATATATATGTTGGGCATACAAACGCCCACTATATAACTGCTGGGTTTTGCCCTGAGGTTACCAATCAGATAATCAGTTATTCAATGGTATTGGTTTAGTGCTTTCAGTGAGCAAAATACTAAATTAAACGCTTGGGAGAGAACAGTGGAAAAGCGTTGGTAGGCACGTTCCCTGCCACAACGAATTTAAAGTACAGAGATGAGTTAACAATCTGAATAGATCACAGGCTTGGGAGTCAGAAGGTCGTGGGTTCCAATGCCGGCTCTGCCACTTGTCTGCTGGACGACCTTGGGCAAGTCATTTTACATTTATTCTTTCCTGCCTTAACTCTGCCCTCTCCTCTGCCAGGCAAAATGATTTTTCTTCCCTCACTGATGCCCATGCCATCACCCCCGCCAATGTTCCACACTTTTAACTCTCTCCTCAGGCCCCCTGTTCCTCCCCCTCCTCCATCCCTCACCCCAGTGATCTGGCCACATACTTCATTACGAAAAGGAACACTTTCAGGTGTGAGCTCCCCAAAGTCACCCTTCCCCTTCTCCATCCCCCTCCCCGCTCTCAACCCTCTCCCCTACTTTCCCATCCTTCCTAGCAATATCCTCAGAGGAGATCTCTTCCTTCCTCGCAAGTGCCACCCTTCCACCTATGCTTCGGACCCCATTCCCTCTCACCTTATAAAAGCTATCGCCCCTTCCCTCCTCCCCTCCTTAACTTCCATCTTTAACCACTCACTCTCCTATATGGCTTCTTCCCCTCTGCCTTCAAACATGCCCATGTCTCCCCCATCCTAAAAAATCCCTCTCTTGACCCCACTTGCCTTTCCAGTTATTGTCCTCTCTCACTCTTGCCCTTACTTTCAAAACTCCTAGAAAGTGTCATCTACAATCGCTGCCTTGAATTTCTTAACTTGAACTCTCTTCTTCACTTTTCTGTGCCTCATTTACTTCATCTGTAAAATTGACATTGACACTGTGATCCCCATTTGGGACAGGGACTGGGTCCGTCTCAATTTGCTTGTGTCCATCCTAATCTTTAGTACAGTTAGACACACCAAGTGTCTAACAAATACCACAATCATAATTATATAATGAAAAAATAATAATAATGGAAAGTCCATTCGACTGTGACTAACTTCTCCAAAACTACTATTTCTAATGCAGAGAAAAATCACCATGCAAACGTATGTCTGACGATTAAATTATGTGACCTGAGCTGTCAAAACTGATTTGATTTAAGCACAGCTTTTACATTGGCAGAGGCAACAAGGAGACAAGTGTGTGTGTGTGTGTGTGTGTGTGTGTGCGTGCCTGTGGCCGTGTGCTTGTTTGTATGTGGGTTTCATGTGTTAACATGTAGGTGATCCAAATGATCAATTTAAGCAATCGTTTGGGCTAATAAAGTGTTAATTAGCAAATACATTAATTATCTGTATAGAATTTGTATTACTTTTATTATTGTGATGCATTTGGGGGGACTTTGGAATGGCATTGGCTTGCTTTAAACAATTTCCTATCTGAAATTATATTTGATTTATGATCTCTTGCTTAATACAGAACTTTCTTTAAACAAATTAAAAATGCTAACTCAGTGTAGCAGTGCATATCGATTAGCTGACTAACCAAGTGGTTTGCCTGAAATCCATTCCTACCATGTCGATGTTCTTGTTTGTTCTCCAAATCCAAATGCTTAAGTGATAAATGAGCTTTGTTGTCTCGCATCCAGATCACCTATGGCACCTTTGATGTCAACCTGAGGGATCCGCGGCAGTTCCCCTCTCTCTACCAGATGGCCCCCAGGGACACCGCTCAGCAGCGGGGAATAGCCCGGTTGTTGCTGTATTTTGGCTGGACTTGGGTCAATCTCATTGTTTCCAATAACGTTCAAGGTGAAACCTTCACCAAGGACCTGACACAGGAGATGAGCCGACACGGAGTCTGTGTGACCTTAACAGAACGGATTCCTGAAGCTGACTACTATGGCATAAGACAAGTACAAATATTATTTCAAAAGATGAATGATTTGTCGGCCAATGTGGTGGTTGTCTATGGAGACATAGACTCCATCATCACGTTTAAGTGGGTTGTCAGTTTGGTTGGTATTATCGGGAAAATTTGGGTCCACCTGGCTCACTTCGATGACACTGTTAGTAATGATTGCCACCTATCTGGCAATTCCTTCCGAGGTTCTTTGTCATTCTCCATCCACACGAATGATGTGCCTAGCTGACAAGATTTCCTCCTCGCAATTAACCCCTCTAAATACGCCAATAATGTTTTTCTCAAGAATTTCTGGGAATCAGACTAGGTTGTTACTTTGAAGTTTTGCAACAGAAAAGGGACTCTACCAGCACGGGAAACGAGAGCTTCAACAAGCTAAACTTGCATAAGACTGAAATGGAGTTGACTGGACTAAAGCACACTTTGTACAGTGCAATGTATAGGGTGGCACGTGCGCTTTATGAAATGCTTTTGTTCAGGCCAGAAATGGAAACGTCCGGAACAGAGGACACAGTGGTGCCCCATCCATGGCAGGTAAGATTCATTCACAATCCCCTGCAGCAGAGCTCCCTCCATGAAATTTGCAATTTCCTCCTCCCATATGAGTTTCTGTGTCATTTCATCTCTCACTACACTCTCTCCTTGGCAGCTCCACTTGTCCCTGAGGCAGCGTGAGTTCAACGCCAGCACTGGTGAACAGCAACACATTGATGGAGGCACCCAGTCAGCCCTAAGCTATGATATACTCAATTTACAGATATTTGAAACGACAACGTACATATGAGTGAAGATAGGAGAGTTTAAGTCTCAGGCATCTATAGGAAATGACTTGATCATTAACAAGGAGGCCATTGTGTGGAACTCCGGCTTCCTCCAGATGAAGAGACAGTTTTAAATGGGAAGGCATTATCAGGCCAGCTGAACCTTGGTCATGCCACATTTGTCCACTAAGTGTCAGTACTCCTTCTGTCTAAGGATAAGCATCTCCTCTCCCACTCCCACAGCCATGACCTCAGATTGGTGTGTAGAAACCTTATTGATAAGCTACAGTGCTCCCTTTCCATTATTTCTCAACCCGTTGAGGGCGTTGCCTATGAAATTTCTCACACCAGAAAGATCAGTGGCCCATGATGGAGGGCAAAATAAGGATATAGAAAGGGAATATTAGAGGTTGATGATCACTGATATTTAATCTGGGGGATCTGTGTCAAGGAAGAGAACCAGAAAACTGCACCTCCATGAGTTCTGGTGCTGCTGTCCTAGACAGAGACACTGGCTGTATGTAATTCTGGAATGACATTTCCCCTGGCCTCATAGTTCAAGTGGAGAGCATCTATGTAATTTAGTCAAGGTTTAATATTCTGCTGTCTTTGGGAAAATATTTTCCACGGTCTCCCCTATGGATTTTCCTAGGAATATCTGTCTTCCTGCTTTTTTTAACCAGAAAATCCTTAAAAAAAACCCAACAAAATAAAACACAAAAACAAAATAAAAAATCAGTGGACATTTTATTATTTAGGTGCTCAAAGAAAGGTTTCTTTTCCCCCTAGTTGGTCTGCATTTCTCGATTCACATTTCTCTATAGGTGTTCTGAGATGGGAGTCTTCTTGTAGCAATTCTATGGGTCAAAAAGCTAAGGCATTTAATTGAGAAGAAAATTGGCCTAAAGGAAGATTCAAGAGCCTGGGAGGCAGAGGATCAGAGTGCTATCTCCAGCTCCACCACTTGTGTGCTGTGTGACCTTGGGCAAGTTATATCTCTTCTCCCTGCCTCAGTCTCCTTATCTGTAAAATGATGATTAATTCCTACTCCTTTCTTCTTAGATTGTGAGCTCCAAGTGACACAGGGACTGTATTCAACCTGAGTAACTTCGATCTACCCAGGAGATCAGTACACTGTTGAGACATACTGTGCCTTTTATAAATACCATAATTATAATGTTGTAACTAATATTAGTGTTGGTAGCATAGGGGCAGATTGCTTGAAGAGAAAGGGCCTGATGAGAGATAACTATCTGAGGGACAATGAATAGATTCAAGGAGGAGATTGGATGTGAGAGAAGAATTCCAGTGAGGAGCAGACGATGGTTCCCAAATTCCAGATTTGAGGATATCAGTGTTGTCAGTGGAATCGAGCAAGTTGGGAGGAGGGGAATGTTTACGTGGAACTTCATACATAGCCCTTTGCCTTCTCGCTCCATGTGCAGCAACAGCTGCCTCCCTGGATTCAGGAAAACTGCTCTGGAGGGGAAGGCCATCTGCTGCTACGAATGTACCCTGTGGCCCGATGATGAGATCTCCAACCAGACTGGTGAGGGTCTGCAAGGAACCAGGCATTCAGTACCCTGTACATCGCTGATTGACCAGATCAGTGACTCTGGAATTTCTAATAAATCACCCTGGTGGCTATTGAGCACACCACATTCATCCCTTCACTGCCTACACTGAATTCTAGAGAGCAACTAGTGTTATTTCCACTTTTTTTGTTTGTTAAGCTATATGTGCCACTCACTGTACCATACGAGTGGTTGGACACAGTCCATGTTGCATGTGGGGTACACAGTCTCAATCCCCACTTAACATATGAGATAACGGAGGCACAGAGAAGCTAAGCGACTTACCTAAAGTCACACAGCAGAGAAGTGGCAGAGTTGGGGTTTTAACCCACGACCTTCTGATCCTCATGTCCACGGTTTATTTACTAGGCCTTGCAGCTTCTCATAATGAGTTCGGGAATCCAAAACAGCAGAGATGAATCAGCCTGCCCTCACAACAGGGGCATAAAGGATCAGAACATCTCAACTCACAGAGAAGTAGTTTGGCCTGGTAGAGAGAACCTGAGTTTATGAAGGATCTTTGTTATCATTCTGGCTCTGCTAAGTGTACATTATCTAACCATAGGGAGTCACTTAAATTTTCCATGCTTCAGTTATAGGGAGCCCGTGTGGTGCAGGAACTATGTTTATTCTGATTACCTGTATCTACCTCAGCCCTGCTCCAAAAGCCATAAAGAAACATCAATCCCCTAATTTCCTTCCGTAGTCTCCCCATTCCTAACTTTCACAACACAACACTAGTCAACAACACCACAGCCTCTCTGCCAGGTTATCAAGCAATTAATCAAAAGTGTCTGACATGTAGTAGTGCTCAACAAATACCACAGTTATTATTATTGTTTTATTATTATTGTAGTTATTATTACTCATCCACATAGCCATCTTTCCATTCTTATATTCCCTTTTCTCTACTTTATTTCATGACTGTCTCCCCAGCTAGACTACAATTCCTCCAAGGAAGAAATCATGTTTCCTAACTCATTTGTGGGGGCAAATTGATCGATAGGACTTTCTCTTACAGATTCGACTCACTGTCTGAAGTGCCCCGAAGATGAATATCCCAATGTGCAGAGAGATTGCTGCCTCCCCAGAGTCATGACTTTCCTTGCCTACGATGAGCTGCTGGGGATTGTTCTGTTTTCTACAGCTCTTTCTTTCTCCTTGGTTACAGCCCTGACCTTGAGGATCTTTATCAAGCACCGAGACACCCCATCGTCAAAGTCAACAACCGCCGCCACAGCTACATCCTCCTCGTCTCCCTCATGCTTTCCTTCCTCTGCTCCCTCATCTTCATCGGCCGTCCCAGCACAGCGTCCTGCCTCCTCTGACAGACTGCCTTTGGCATCATATTCTCAGTGGCCGTGGCTTCAGTGCTGGCCAAGACCATCAGAGTGGTCCTGGCCTTCTGGGCCACCAAGCCGGGGTGGAGATTCCGGGGATGGATGGGTCCTTGCTTGTCTAACTGTGTCGTCCTGATCTGCTCCCTGATCCAAGTGAACATCTGTGAGGTCTGGCTGGGGACCTCTCCCCCTTTCCCTGACTTCAACATGCAGGCTGAGTTTGGACACATCATCCTTTTGTGCAACAAGGGCTCCCTCACCATCATGACGAAGGTGGTGTCCTCTGAATGTCCTCTGAATTGTCCTCTGATGTGTCTGAAATATCCTGATCTAAGTCCAGTCATTTGGCCTTCCAAAGACCACATTAGTTTAATTTGCTCCAAAACCCATTTGTTTGTTATTCGGACATCCCATGGCATTTGCAAAATCTTTCTCCAGCTCCACATCTCCTAAGAATCAATTCTTTTACTATCCTCTTTTTTCACTCTCCAGCTTTCAGGCCCATACATTGTCATTGGAAACAGCCTAGAATTGTTGATTTGAATTTTTGTAGCAATTGTTACATTAGTACATTATTTTTTCAAGGCTTTTCATAACAAGTCTTCCTAACATTAATCTTTGGTGTATTCCTTGACTACTAGTTCCTTTATTATTGAATATATATCCCAGGAGAGAAAAATTGTGAACGATTTCAATATTCTCTTCCTCTGCTATAAATATGTTTAAACCTTCAGTAGTCATGATCTTTTTTTTTCCTTGACATTCAAATGCAGGCCCATCTTTTTGCTCTGCTCCATAACTTTTAATAATAAGCACTTCAAATCTTCTTCACTTTGGCTAATAGGGTAGTATCATCAGCATATATACATATATATATATATGTATATATAATAGAATATGTATTTTGTATGTATATATATATTCATTATATGGATATAAATTTCTGTGACATCAGTTTTTTAAAAATCACTCCTGATGGTGTCTCTGCTCTATTGAATCTTTGATAACTCTGTCATTGTTCTTTGGAAAAGGATACCATCATTATTCACACTGGTGCTGGAAGCTAGTTTTCTGTTTCTAATATGGCCTTTGTCACAAAGAGCTGCTTTTCAATTATTTGTTTGGAGTAATACCTCGGATTTGGAGCAGGCAGGTTGATGGTCAGTCTCTTCCCAACTTCAAAGTCTTATTGAGGCACATCTCCATGAGGCTTTCCCAGACTAATCCCCACTTTTCCTCATCTCCCACTCTCTTCTGTGTCACCGTTTGGCTCTTCTCCTATCCCTGTCCTGCAGCACCTATGAACATATATGTAATTTTATGTATATGTGTTGATGCCTGTATCTCACTGCCCACAGACTGCAAGCTTGTTATGGGCAGGGAATGTGACTGTTCATTATTATGTTGTTTTCTCCCAAGCTCTTAGTATAATGTTCTGCACACAGTAAGCACTTAGTAAATAAACTTTTATGAATCCTGGACCCAACACCCATACATCTTTCAAATCCCACTGAGGGTCCAAGGCATTCCATGATTACTTTCCCATTTGGAGAAATTGATGTTCTTTACAACCATCACCAGGATTTTGCAGCCACGTGCAAGTGATTCCATCAGAACTGATCCTTCCTTCATAGAAGAACCAACTCAGCCCCTAACACTGAACCATTTACTCTCCTGGGATTGGCACTGTCTGTTGCTCAATATATAGTAATTTATTTCTCATTTCTAAAGCCTGTCCTCCCCAACCTAAACAGTGAGACTTTAGTGAGCTCGTGTGTGGGTATATATCTGTTCATTTGTAGCTAAGCCTGTTTTGATCTCATGCCAACTTTTGTCAAAGAATCATTCTGATTCCAAGGCAAATAATGAATGTCTTTACTACACTATCAGATCTTAATTCATGTCCTACAGACTCATGTGGTCTTCTTTCAAATTTTCCATACTGGAGTTTCACGACTAATCTATTGATATCCATCCCCTTCACATGTCCCCCCACTTCTATCCCACCCCTTATTGATATTCCCATTGCCAATAATACTGAGATCTTATTCATATGCAGATGTTTTCCCTGAAGCAGAGATTTCCTTTAGAAAACTCCATGCACCTTTGAGTGTGGTAAACGGTCCCTAACTACCCAACTCCATTCCCATGCACCAAGAATGAAGGGAAACCCATGATAATTCAGGTGAAAGTGTCCAGCCCCCTTTTGCTCTCATCCTAGAGTTGATCAATCAGTCATATTAACTGAGCGCTATCGGTCCAGGTTTGGTGTCTCAATATACCCGGCACCTTGCTGTGACATTATATTCGAAGGGCACCTCCTGGAGCAGTCACTGTTGGTCCTGTTTCTACAGCAATGTTGAAGGGAACAGGATCTAAAGAGGGTGGGTCTCAGTAGTGCTAACATATTGATCGTGACTTACAGTAGGTTCTGGAGACGGTACTTACCAAATACTGGATTCCATGTCCCCATAGGGATAAAAGAAGGCCTCATACATAAATTCTAAAAGTGTGTCTGCCACTCTCTATACATAAGTGATTTGAAAAACTCAGCGATTTAAAACAACTGCTTCACTAGGCTCACCTCGTTTGCAAGTAATACTTTCCACAGTACTCACTACTAGTTTATTTTTCGGGAACTTTCTGATTCTACCCAGCTCTCCCTGAACCCCGCCTCGGGGTAGATTTAGTACTCAAAAAATGCAACAGAAACCAAAATGTAAGTTTGAGGACAGGAAATAAGGACAGAAATTAGCTAGAAGAAGGGTGACAAAAGTTTGATCCCAGAGAATGAGGTAAGCAGTAAAATTAATAAAAGACCTGAGTGGATGCATAACAGACAGATCCGGACTAGATAGAGAAGGCAGGACAGAGAACTCAAATGTTTTGGGCAACCAAAATGAAGGAATCTGTGGAAAGTCTGAAAATTATCACCTAGAAATAATGTGAGGCTGATGAAGTAACTTTTTAAAATCCCCACAAAAGATTACCAGTCAAAGAGGGAGGGATTCCCAGAGAGACTACCTAGAGGGTACATCACATTCTCGGGAAAGCAAGTAAAAATTCCATCAGATGTAGTGTTTGAGGCCTGTACCTGGAATTTAAATCCCCTCTGGAGTTTTCCAGTTTTCCTCAGTGATTCCTTCAGTAGACTCCACTGTATTCTTTTGGCATAAATCTTTGACTGTAAATTCCCAAAGTGCTTCAGTTCCAGAGGGAAGCCACCCTGTCACTTTAGGTTGTTATATAGGCACCTCACCTCCTTCCAGACTGTTGATGGTGCCTTCACATTCATTCCAAAGCAAAGTGGAAGGGATCTTGCTTCTCTTCCTCGACCTGTTGGATGCTGGTTGGACCAGGCCATTTGGGAACGAGAGTGAGAGTGTGAGAAAATTCCATTTACTGGAACCAGGGACATGACTCTGTGTGAGATCAGATGGGCCTCACTCACGATCCTCTCGGGGTCACCAGAGTGAAAAAGGAGGAGTGAGGGGAAGGAGGAAGATTTATTTTATCGTTAGGCAGCAGGTAAAAAATAAACATGGACCCAGGTGCAGGTCTTCTCGACAAAGACAATCTCGAGAGTGAATCGGAGCACGAGGACTGTGCTAGTGTCTCCTTGAGCAGAAGGGAGGGGAGGGAGGTAAAAGGGAGGTGGGGACCAATCTGCCCCCTCCCTATGAGGAGAAATTGCAGCCTATGAAAAAGGCTCTTCATACAGTATCAGTTCAGAGTCTATAAAAGCTCACACTGAACAGCCCTGAGCTGTGGCTGGCCAGAACTCAGACTGTTTGCCAGGGAGAGTGTGTTTCTGAGTCTGTGCTGTCTCTCTTAAGGGGCCGTTTCAACTGGTAGCGAGCATCCCTTTTGAATGGGACAGAGGCAGCCAGGTGATCTCGGACTCAGCATCGTCCTCAGCTCAGGGCATGCTCAGGGCTATAGCTCTGGGACTGGGAGCCCCGGTCTTGATGCTGCTGCGTCTAGTCTTGCTTTTTGGATCGCGGCTCCTGCCTCCTCTGGTCCCTGTGTCCGGGAGCCAATGCTCCTTGCACAGGAGCTACTTTCGGGGCTACTATAAAGACAGAGACCTGGTGGCTGGAGCGCTCTTAGGTCTGAATGCGTTTGAGGGATATCTACCAGAATTTAAGAAAAATCCTTTTTGGTTTCATAGTAAATTCGCGTGGGTGTCATTTGCGCTGTTAATATGTCAGTGTGAAATTTTGACTGGATAGGGATGAACAGGGATGTGTTTCTGTTCTCCGAAAGAGGGAGGGACTGAGGCACGCTTTGCCACTGTCATGGTTGCTGTTTTCCCTGTTACCTTTCCCCAACGATCTCCACACTCCCTTGGTTCTCTATCTGCTGCTTTTCTCGCTGCCTTCCACAGGTCTGATTGATTTTTAGTGGCAGAGAGTAAGCAGCAGTTCATTATGGCTCTTTGGGAATTCCCCGGGCCCCTGGCATAGTTAGGCAGATATTGGTTTGCTCACCCTCCCAGCAACGACAGGCTGCTTCTGTTTCACGGGGACAAACTGCAGCACACACACCCTTAGCCTCTTACTTCCCAGGTCCTAATCTCCATCACCCCTGATATTCCGAGTCATCATGTCTCAGTCCCTACCCTCTGAGCCTCGATCCCCACTCCAACAACACCTGGGAAAAGAGCTGTGAGAATTCTCTCCCCAAATCCTTATGGCCTGATTTTCCTGCACCACCTGCACGTCCTGGCCCTGGTGTTGCCATAGAGCAGATCAACAAGGACCCCAGCCTCCTGCTCAGCATCTCCCTGGGATTCCACATCTCTGACGATTTATTCTGGGAGAGGCTGGCCGTGGAGCAGCCTCTGGTACTGCTCTCGGTCTCGGGGTGGACAGTTCCCAATTACAGCTGCGAGGGGTGGCATGAATTGGTGGCCGTCATCGGGGAAATCAGGTCGACCTTGTCCAGTGCCATGGCCAACGTCATCGGATTCAACAAGTTCCACCAGCTAGAGCATCTTTTCCTAGTCCTAATTATTATCACTATATTATGCTCGATTCTCCCTTAACCCTTCCCCACACGCCGAGGTCTGGAAATAGCTATTTTTTTTTGAGAAAAATTCTGCAAGTTACTAAAGTTGTGTTGTCAGATGCATTTTATTACCTAACTGTCAAAAGCGACTCGGAAAATCTGCCGGGATATAAGTTCGTTTCTCATATCAGTTAGATGTTTCCTGCCTTTCCTCTGCTCCTTAGTTCTCAATATGTCGCTGGATGACTATTCCTGTTTGGAATGTTTGGGTTGTTCTTGGGCAGGGACAGCCTGAGAACAAAGAGGCTGGAAATTCCCCGACTGTACTATTTTCAGGGTTCCTGACATCCTCTCCTCCAAGAGGCCTTCTCAGACTAAGACCCAGCTTTTCTCTTCTGCCACTCCCTTTCACGTTTCTCTGGCATATTCCCTTTGTTCTTCCCTCCTCCCAGCCCCACAGCACTTTTGTACATATCTGTAATTTATTTATTTGTACTGATGTCTGTTTCTCCCCTATCCCCCAACCGCCTAGACTCTAGGCAGGGAATGTGTTTGTTTATTGCTGTACTGTACTCTCCCAAGATCTCAGTACAGTTTCTGCACAAAGTAAGCATTCAATAAATACGGCTGAACGAATGAATGAATCTCTCCCCTTGTTTCCACCCTAATCCCCCACCCCACTCCCTGGTTTGGTGAAGAGAGGACTGGACTTCACTGAGCCTTGTGTTGGTATGTTGAGGGAGATGGAAGGTGAGGTCTGAGCCCCGTGCTGTGCGTCTGGGTGTGGGGAAGAGAGAACGACCCCTCTCTGGGGGTTGTCACAAGGGGGGTTTCAAGGTCCTTGTAGACCCGAGGGTTTCAAGGCGAAATGGCCCTCTGGTGTGAACCCTCACCTGATGTCTTGGGGATCAACTCGTTCCACAGATGGGCGGACCGTGCGGCTGCAGGAGCTCCGGGGTCTTCTCCCTGGTCTCGCTCTTCCACCGCTCCCACTGGGGCCAGTGACAGGAGCAGAACCAGAATGGGCTGGCCTACACTGGAACCCCCCATGAGGCTTTGAAGGTGGGAAGAGTGGTGATTTGTCAGATAGGAAGGGAGAGAGAGTTCCAGGCTGGAAACAGGACATGGGCAAGTGGTGGATGGTGATATAGAGATTAGATCAAGGTACAGTGAGCAAGTTTGCATTACAGTAGCAAAGTGAGCATGCCAGGTTCCAGTAGGAAATCAGCGATGTCAGATAGGGGAGTCAAGGCGACTGAGTGCTAATGCCCATGCTAAAGCGATTTTGCTTGATTCAGAGGTGGATGCACAACCACTGGAGGTTCTCAAGGGTGGGGGAAACATGGACTGAACGTTTTTGTAGAAAAAATGATCGGGGCACAGAGTGAAGTATCCACTGTAGTAAGTCAGAGGCAGGATGCAAGGAGATCAGCAAGGAGACAGATGCAGTAATCAAGGCAGGATTGGAAAAGTGCTGGGATCAGCATAGTAGCATTGTGGATGGACAAGAAAGGGTGGATTTCAGATGAATTGTGAAGGTGGACCCGAGGGGATCTGATGACAGATTGACTATGTAGCTTCAACGAGACAGATGGTTCAAGGAGAGAGCCAAGGTCAGGAAATTTTGTGAGACAAGAGGATTGTGAGACAGGTGCTGCCTAGAGTGATGGGAGAGTCATGGGAAGGACAGGGCTTGAGTGGGAACTGAGTTCTGATTTAGCCATATTAAGTTGAAGATGTTGGCAGGACATCCAAGTACAGATGTCCTGAAAGCAGGAGAAAATCCAAGACCGTAGAGGAGAAAGATCAGGGCTGGAGCGGTTGATTTGTGAGTAATTTTGATACTCTCTGCATTCTCATTGTTTGATCCTGGGCTCTAGTATCATAAACAGTATCTTTGTCTTCTTCTTAGGATTTCTGTTTTGCTCCAAGACCTTTCTGTCTCTGAAGCTTTTGGAGTCCAATTTTGGACTCCTTTCCAGCAGGGTGTCTCAGGCTTTAGTTCTCTTACCAGTCTGAGTTCCTGCAGTTCATTTCTCTGATGGTTGTCAGGGTCCTGCCTGGTTTCATGCGGCAGATTCCTCATCCTGATTCTGCCCTTCACGGGTCCAGCAGAAGCTCCGAGCCCACCGCCATGTAAGATGCTTCCCGCGAGGTAGGCCTGGACCAGAATAGATAATAGCTAAATATTTCTGCTCTGTTGTATCAAAATCTAAGAGCATTTCCATTGGGACCATTCTGCCATTTTTCTTTCTTTATCTGCGCCTTTCCAATTCTGTTTCATTCTATGCCATGTAATCATGGTTTCAGTTTCTCAACCGTCAAATACAGGGATTCCCCTGTTTTAATTCACTTGTTTTAGAGATTTTTTCGATGATGACATGTTGACACTATGATATTATACCAGTAATTTGCACAGTGATCTCACTTTGAAATACTTGTCTGCATTTGCCACATATACTTTGAACAGTGTATATGTATTGGACTCCTTAAATGCCCACTATGTAACTGTTGGGCTCTGCCTTGAGATTACCCAACAGCTAATCAATCAATTAGTAGTATTTATTTAGCTCTTAATGTGTGCAAAATAATAAATTGAGTGCTTGGGAGAACACAGCACAAAAGTGCTGCTAGACACATTCCCTGCCATTTTTTGTTCACAGTTTAGAGACGAGTATACAGTATGAAGTATCGTGGCATAGTGACTAGAGCACTAGCCTGGGAGTCAGAAGTCTTGCTATCTAATCCTGAATTTGCCACTTGTTTACTGGATGACCTTGTGACCACTTCATCTCTCTGTGCCTCAGCTAACTCATCTGTAAACTGAGAATTAGGACTTTCAGCCCCATTTGGGACAGGGACTGCATCTAATCCAATTTGCTTGTATCAACCCCAGTGCTTAGTACAGTGCTGGACAAATGATAAGCGCCTAACAAATACCACAATTACTACTTCTATTATTAAATGCCCATTCGATTTCAATAAATGTCACCAAAACTATTTCAAGTGTAGAGAAAAATTTTCATGCAAAGGTAAGTCTGGCAAATAAATTACGTGCCCTGAGGTGTATGAGCTGATTTGAAAAATGCAAAGCTTTTAATTTGGCAGGGATAACAAGAAGAAAAATAGGTGTGTGCCTATGTGTGCCTGTGTCTGTTTATATGAGGGTGAGTGTGTTAACGTGAAGGGAATCCAAATGATCAATTTAACACATCATATAATGTTAATTAACAGCGTTTATTAGCAAATCCATTAATTATATGTATGTAAATTTTAATTGCTTTAAGGGATACAAGTGTATTACTTGGATGAATTTGGGAAGAATCTTGGGAAGGCATCAACTTGCTGTACATAATTTCCCACCAGAAATTATATTGAGTTATGCTCTTTTGCTAATACAGAACTTTCTTTAAAGAAATTAAAAATGCCAAATGGGTGTAGCAATGCATATAGACTAGCTGCATAATAAAGTTGTTTGCCTGAAATCCATCCCTACCAAGTTGATGTTCTACTTTGTGCCTCCAAATCCAAATGCTTAAGTGATAACTGAACTTTGTTGTCCCCCATCCAGATCACCTACGGACCCTTTGATGCCGACCTGAAGAATTCGGTGCAGTTCCCTTCTCTCTACCAGATGACCTCTAGGGACACCACTAAGCAGCGGGGAATAGTTCAATTGTTGCTGTATTTTGGCTGGACCTGGGTCAGTCTCATTGTTTCCAACAACATTCAAGGTGAAACCTTTGCCAGGACCCTGACACAGGAGATGAGCAGACACGGAGTTTGTGTGGTTTTAACAGAATGGATTCCTGAAACTAACTACTATGGCACAAGACAAGTACAGATATTGGATCAAAAGATGAATGATTTGTCTCCCAGTGTGGCCGTTGTCTATGGTGACATAGACTTCCTCATCATGTTTAAATGGGTTGTCTGTTGGGTTGGTGATACCGGGAAGGTTTGGGTCAACCCGGCTCACTTTGATGACACTGTAAGTAATGCTTATCACCTAACGGACAGTTATTTCAGGGGTTCTTTGTCATTCTCCATCCACTACGATGATATGCTTCGTCTTCAGGATTTCCTCCTAACAGTTAACTCTTCTAAGTACCCCAATGATGTTTTTCTCAAGGATACCTGGAAAGCCCGAATAAGTTGTGTCTTTCAAGCTTCACAACATATAGACCTGACAAGGTACAAAGTCTGCATGGGAAATGAGAGCTTTACCAGCCTAAACCTGTAGAACACTGACATGGAGCTGACTGGGCTAAAGCACACTTTGTCCAGTTCTATCTATCAGGTGGCACTTGCCCTTCATGAAATGCTTATGTCCAAATCAGAAATGGAAATGTCTGAGACAGAGGACACAATAGTGCTCCATCCAAGGCAGATAAGATTCCCCCGACATTCCCCTGAGGCAGAGCTTTCTCAGAGCATTGTGCAACTTCTCTCTCTCATGTGAGTTTCTGTGTCCTTCCATCTCTCACTACACTCTCTCCATGGCAGCTCCACTCATTCCTGGGGCATCGTTAGTTCAAAATCAACACTGGTGACCAGCAATACACTGATGGAAGCACCCAGTCAGTCCTAAGCTATGATATACTCAATTTACAGGAACCCTTTTGGGATAAGTTGAGACCAGTGAAGATCGGAGACTTTAAATCTCAGGCATCTGAGGGAAATGAATTGATTATTAACAAAGAGGCCATTGTGTGGGGTTTAGGATTCCAGCAGGTGAGGAAAGAAATGGTTTTGATTGTGAAGGCTTTAACAAGTCAACTAAACACTTGGTCATTCCCCACTTTCTCATTTGCCCACAAAGGGGGAGTACACCCTCTGCCTCTGACTAAGCCCCTCCTCACCCCCTCCCACACCCATTTCCTCCGACTGGCAGGTGGTAACTATATTGATATTCTCCAAAACTCTCTCCCCATCACTTCTCAGTCCCCTGGGGGTGTTGCCTATGGAATTTCTAACAAGAGAAAGGCCAGTCACCCATCATGTAAGGGAAAGTAAGGATCTAGAAAGGGATGATTAGACTCCAGGGATGATTAGAAAGATGATGATCATTTATCCTCAGTCTTGGGGGTCTTGTCCAGGAGGATAATCAGGATATGTTACTTTCATGCATCCTGGCGCTACTCTCTTGGAGAGAAACCCTGGTTGAATCTGATTCAGTAATAATTCTCCGGCCTCCTAGTTCAAGGGGGAGTAACTATACTATTTTTGCAAGGTCTTACATTCTTGCTGTCCTTGGGAAAATATTTTCCAGGGTCTCCCCTATGGACTCCCCTAGCAATATCTGGGCTCCTACCATGTCTAACCAGAAAATCCTTGACAAAACGAACAAACAAAAAACAAAAACAAATCAGAAAAACCAACTCAGAACACACAAATAAAAGAGAAACCTATGGATCTTTTGCTATTCAGGCACTCTGACTAATTTTCTTGTCCCCATAGATGGCCTGCATTTCTCGATTCCTTATAGGTGTCCTGAGGTGGGAGTCTTCTTGAGGCATATCTATGGGGCAAAGGCTAAGGCATTTCCACTGAACATTTAATTGAGAATCGGCAGAGCATAGAGGAAATTTCATGGACCTGGGAGTCAGAGAATCTGCCTCCAGCTCTACCACTTCCCTGCTTTGTGACCTTGGGCAAGTGGCTTGACATCTCCCTGTCTCAATTTTCTCATCTCTAATATAGAGATTAAATCCTACTCCTTCCTACTTAGACTATAAGCTCCAAGGGAGACAGGGACTGCAACTCACTGGAGTATCTTGGATCTACCCAAGAGCTTAGTACATTACTTGGGAGATAGTAAGAACTTAAGAAACAGAATAATTATAATAATGTTATAACTAGTTTTAGTATTTTTATAGTCATTATTGTAGGAGCTGTTTGGCTGAAGAGAAAGGGCTTGATCTGAGTAACCTTTTTTGAGGGAAAATGAACAGGTTCTAGCAGTAGATTGGATGTGAGAGAAGAATTCCCCTGAAGAGCTGGTGATGATTCCAAGATTCAGGTTCTGAGGATGTCAGTGTTGTCAGTGGAACTGGGCAAGCTGGAAGGAGGGGAGGGTTTAAAGAGGCCTCTTACCTTCTCCTTTCCCTTCCTGATGCTCAGAACCCTCCTCACTTCGTGTGCAGCAACAGTTGCCTCCCTGGATTCAGGAAAACTGCTCTGGAGGGGAAGGCCATTGGCTCCTATGATTATACCCCATTCTTCGAGGGTGAGATCTCCAACCTGACAGGTAAGGATCTAAGGGAACCAGGCATCCAATGGCCAGTGCACCGCTGACTGAGCATATCAATGATTCTGGAATTTCTACCAAATCACCATGGTGGCCTTTCCTCTTCCTCAGCTCCCCCTCCCATCTGCATCACGTCAACTCACTCCCTTTGCTTTTCCCCCCCACCATACAGCACTTATGTATTTATGTATGTATAATTCTATTTATTTCTATTGATGCCTGTATTATTGTTTTGATGTGTACGTATCTATAATTTTATATATTTATATTGATGCCTGTTTACTTGTTTTTATTTCTGTCTTCCTCCTTCTAGACTGTAAGCCCTGTGTGGGAAGGGATTGTCTCTCATTATTGCTGAATCATACTTTCCAAGCGCTTAGTACAGTGCTCTGCACACACAGTAAGGATGAATGAATGAATGAATGAATGAATGTTGAGCACACTACATTCACTCCCACTGTCTTACCATCTACACTGAATTCCAGATAGCAACTAGCAATAAGTCTGCTTTTTTGTGGTTTTAGTTAAACACTAATTATGTACTACTCACTGTGCTATGTGATGGGAGAGATACAAACTAATCAGGTTGGACACAGTCCATGCCGCACATGGGGCACACACCTTCAATCCCCATTTAACATAATAAATAACAGAGTCACAGAGAAGTTAGTTGACTTCCTTAAAGTCTCACAGCAGACAAGTGGCAGAGCTGGAATGTTAAGCCACATCCGTCTGATTCCAAGGCCCATGCTTTATTTACTAGGCCATGCCTAGTGAATCCAAAATAGCACAGAAGGATCAGTCTGCCCTCACAACAGGGGCTTAAAGGATCAGTATTTCTCAACTCAGGGAGAAGAAGGGTATTCTAGTAGTTAAAGCCTGGACTTGGAAAGTAGAAGGATCTGGGTTCTAATTTCAGCCCTGCAATGTGTCTGCAGTGTGACCGTGGAGAGTCACTTAAATTCTCCATGCCTCAGTTACTTAATCTCTAAAATGGGGATGGACTGTGAGCCCCGTGCGGGATGGGAACAGTGTGTAATCTGATTAGCTCTTGTAGATTTCAGCACTTATTACAGTGCCTGGCACAAATACCATAAAACCCCTCAAACTTCTAATATCTTTCCAGACTCTCCCCATTCCTAACTTTCACACACTTGTCAATGATTCCACAGCCTCTCTGCCAGATTCCCAAGCAATTAATCAGCCAATCAGTCGATGGTATTTATTGAGTTCTGTGTGAACAGCATGGTATTAACTATTGGAAGAGTGCAATAAAGAGAGTTAGTAGACACACTTCCTGCCCTGTTCGGGAGCCAATGTTCCTTGCACGGGGACTACTCACCGGGCTACTACATAGACAGGGACCTGGTGATTGGAGCGCTCTTAGCTCTGAATGTGTTTGAGGGACACCAACCAGAATTTAACAAATATCTTTTTTGGTTTGATAAGACATATGCGTAAGTGTCATTTGTGCTGGTAAAATATCATTGTGATGTTTCGATTGGATAGAGATGAACAGGGATGTGTTTCTGTTCACTGAGAGATGGGGGGATTGGGGCACGCTTTGCCACTGTCACGGTTGCTGTTTTCCCTGTCACCTTTGCCGAGCGATCTCCCTGTTCCCTTGGCTCTCTCCCTGCTGCTCTTTTCGCTTTCTTCCACAGGTTTGATTGATTTTTAGGGGCAGAGAGCAGACAGCTGTTCATTATGGCTCTTTGTGAATCCCTCCTGCCCCCTGGCGTAGTTAGGCAGAGATTCCTTTGCTCTCCCTCCCAGCAACAACAGGTTGCTTCTGCTCCAGGGGAAACAAACTGCGGCACACACCCCCTCAGCTTCTTAATTCCCAGGTCCTAGTAACCTTCATCCCTGATATTCCCAGTCCTCATGTTTCAATCCCAACCCTCTGAGCCCTCGAGCCCCACTCCAACAACAACTGGACCAGAGCTGTGAGATTTTTCTTTCCCATTCCTTATAGCCTTATTTATGAACACAACCTGCACGTCCTGGCCCTAGTGTTTGCCGTGGAACAGATGAACAAGGATCCCAGCCTCCTGCCCAACATCTCCCTGGGATTCCACCTCTGTGATGCCTTATTCCGGGAGAGGCTGGCCGTGGAGCAGCCTCTGATGCTGCTCTTGGGTGCGGGGCAGACAGTTCCCAATTACAGCTGCGAGGGGAGGCACAGGTTGGTGGCCGTCATCGAGTGCTTCAGGTCGACCTTGTCCGTTGCCATGGCCAACGTCATCGGATTCCACAAGTACCCCCAGGTAGAACATCTCAGCCTAGCCTGGATTGCTATCACTGTATTATACTAGGTGCCCCTTAACCCCTCCCCACACATTAAAGTCTGGAAAGAGCTATTTCTTTGGAGGAAATTCTGCTGGTTCTTAGAGCTTTGTTGTCGGGTCCAAATCTTCTGCCCCATTTGCCCGAGAGCTACTCGGAAAATTTGTTTCTCAGATTAATATATTGCAATCTTATATACAGCATATATATAGTATATATATAGTATAGAGAAGCAGCTTTGCCTCGTGGATATAGCACGGGTCTGGGTGTCAGAATGACCTGAGTTTTAATCCCAGATCTGCCACTTCCTTGCTGTGTGACTTCAGGTAAACCTCTTCACCTCTCTGTGCCTCATTTACCTCAAAATGTGAATTAAGACTGTGAGCCCCTGTGGGACATGGATTGTGTCCAACCTGCTTACTTTTTATATAACCTTAAGACCGTGAGGCCCATGTGGGTCAACCTAATTATCTTGTATCTACCCCAGTGCTTAGGACATTGCTTGGCAAATAGTAAGCGCTTAAACAAATACCAGCATCATCATCATCGTTAACAACAAGCAGTGTTAATTAGCAAATGCATTAATTGTATTCATTTAAATTTTCAAAGATTATATGTATATTATTTTAATGAATTTCTAGGAATCGTGGGAACAAATAGACTTTTTACATTATTTAATGTGGAAATCATTGTTGGTCTATGTCATTTTGTTTAATACATAATTTTTTTAAAATAAATTAAAAATGCTAACTGGGTGTAGCAGTGAATACTGATTTGCTGCTTAATAAAGTTGTTTGCCTGAAATCCAGTTCCTACTGTGTCGATGTTCTACTTTGTGCCTCCAAATCCAAATATTTAAGAGATAACTGAGCTTTGTTTTCTCCCATCCAGATCACCTACGGCCCTTTTGATGCTGACCTGAAGAATTCAGTGCTGTTCCCCTCTCTACTATATGACCCCCATGGACACTGCTCAGCAGCGGGGAATAGTCCGGTTGTTGCTGTATTTTGGCTGGACGTGGGTCCGTCTCATTGTTTCCAAGAACGGTTAAGGTGAAACCTTCGCCAGGGACCTGACTCAAGAGATGACCCGTCACAGAGTCTGTGTGGCCTTAACAGAATGGATTCCTGAAACGGACTAATATGGTACAAGACAAGTACAAATATTGGATCAAAAGATGAATGATTTGTTGGCCAATGTGGTCAATTGTCTATAGCGACATAGACTCCCTCATCATGTTTAAATGGGTTGTCAGTTGGGTTGGTGTTACAGGGAAGGTTTGGATCAACCCAGCTCACTCTGATGACACTGTCAGTAATAATTACCACCTTTCTGACAGTTTCTTCCGTGGGTTCTTTGTCATTCTCTATCCACACGGATGATATGCCTAGTTTCAAAGATTTCCTCCTAGCAGTTAGCCCTTCTAAGAACCCAGTGATATTTTTCTCAAGGATTTCTGGAAAGTAGGAATAGACTGTTTGAATTTTCAGAGCATTGGGGACATATACGGGAGACTGGCTGCACAGGATATGAGAGCTTTGCCAGCCTAAACATGCAGAACACTGACATGGAGCTGACTGGGCTGCGGCACACTTTGCACAGCGCAATGTACAGAGTGGCACGTGCACTTCATGAAATGCTTTTGTCCAGGTCAGAAATGGAAATGTCTGGGACAGAGGACATAATGGTGTCTCCTCCATGGCAGGTAAGATTCCCGCACAATCCTCAGTGGCAGAACTCCCTCCGTGCAGTTTGCAACTCATCTCTCTCATGTGAGCTTCTGAATCCTTTCATTTATCACTACACTCTCTCCATGGCAGCTCCACTCATTCCTGAGGCAGAGTCAGTTCAACGCCAGAACTGGGGACCAACAATACACTGATGGAAACACTCAATCAGTCCTAAGTTACAATATTCTCAATTTACAGGAACACCTTTGGGGTCAGTCGAGACGAGTGAAGATCGGAGAGTTTAAGCCTCAGGCATCTAAAGGGAATGACTTGATCATTGAAAGGAGGCCACTGTGTGGGGTTTAGGATTTTACCAGGTGAGGAAAGAGACAATTTTGGATGTGAAGGCATGTGAAGGCCAGCTAAATTCTTGGTCGTTACCCACCTGTCCACAAAGGGTCAGTACTCCCGTTTACCTCTGAGTAAGCACCTCTTCTCCCCATCCCATATCTATTTCCTCTGATGGGTGTGTGGTAATATTTATTGTTCATCTCCCAAACTCTCTCCCCATCACTTCTCAATCCCCTGGGGGTTTGCATATGAAATTTCTCACAACAGAAAGACCAGTGGCCCATGATAGAGGGGAAAGTAAGGATTTAGAATAGGAATTTTAGACGCTGAAGATCATCATTTGTCTTAGTGATCTGTGTCCGGGGAATAATCCGAGTATGGTCTTTAATTCATTCATGCACTCATTTAATCGTATTCATTGAGCAATTACTGTGTGCAGAGCACTGTACTAAGCACTTGGAAAGTACAATTTGGCAAAAATAGAGACAATCCCTATCCAACAATTGGCTCATGGTCTAGAAGGGGGGAGACAGACAAAAAAAACCAAAAGAATACAAGTCAAGAGGCATCAATAGCATCAATATAAATAAATAGAATTATAGATCTATGAAAATTACGAATGAAATAATTGGAACCATAAATTTGTTCAGGTATGCACAAGTGCTGTGGGGCGGGGATGAGGGTAGAGGAGAGGGAGCGAGTCGGAGCGATGGGGAGGGGAGGAGGAGCTGAGGAAAAGAGGGGCTCAGTGTAGGAAGGCCTCCTGGAGGAGGTGAGCTTTAACTGGGCTTTGAAGGGAGTAGGTCTGCTAGTTTGGCAAATGTGAGGAGGGAGCCCATTCCAGGCCAGAGGTAGGACGTGGGCCAGGGGCCAACGGTGGGACAGGAGAGAACAAGGCCCAATGAGGAAGTTAGCAGCCTCAGAGGATCAGAGTGTGTGGGCTGGGCTGGGCTGGGCTGGGCTGGGCTGGGCTGGGCTGGGCTGGGCTCTCCAAGAGTCCCTTTGCTGTTGTCTTAGGCAGAGACCTTGACTAAGTGTGATTCACTAATGATATTTCCCCTGACTGCATAGTTAATCGGGGAGCACATATATAGTTTGGTCAAGGTGTTATGTTCTTTCTGACTTCAGTAAAATATTTACCACGGTCTCCTATGGATTGTCCTAGCCATATCTGTACTCCTTCCTTTTTTAACCATAATATTCTTGACAGACAAAACAAAAGAAAAAACCCCAAAGCACTCATGGAACTTTTAATCCACAGGTGCTCAGGGTAAACTTTTTTAGGTCAAAGAATGAGTGAAAATTAACCATTTAAATACCAATCCGCATTGAAACATATGTCCCCATAGATGATCTGCATTTCTTGATTCACACTTCTCAAAAGGTATTCTGATGGGGGATGTCTTCTTGAGACAATACTCTGGGGCAAAAGGCTAAGGCAATTTCACCGCACATTTAATTGAGAAGCATCATGGCATAGAGGAAAGTTCATGGGTCTGTAATCAGAGGATATAAGTTCTTTCTCTGACTCTACCACTTGTCTGCTGTGTGACTTGGGCAAATCACTTCACTTCTCTGTGCCCCAGTTTCCCCATCTGTAAAATAGTGAATGAATCCTACTCTTTCCTACTTACACTGGGCTCTCCAAGTTGGACAGGGACTGTATCCACCCTGAGTACCTTGTATCTACCCCACAGCTTGGAATAGTGCTTGGAAGACAGTTAGTACTTACTAAATAAAATAAAAATTATGTTGGGGTAATTATTAGTAGTACAGTTATCATAATTATCAGTATTGAACAATGATAGGGGCTGTTTGGTTGAAGAGAATGGGCTGGGACTGAGATTTGTTTTTGAGGGAAAATGAACAGGTTCTAGCAGTAAATTGGACATGAGAGAAGAATGCCAGTGAGGATTTGAAGGTGATTCCAAGATTCCAGGTTTGAAAATGTCAGTGTAATCAGTGGAACTGGAAAAGTTGGGAAGAGAGGAGGAGACTCTTACATTGTCCTTTCCCTTCACGATTCTCAGACTCCTCCTCATTCCATGTGCAGCAATAGCTGCCTCCCTGGTTTTGGGAAAACAGCTCCGGCGAGGAAGGTCGTCTGCTGCTATGATTGTATCCTCTGCCCCGAGGGTGAGGTTTCGAACCAAACAAGTACGAATCTGCCAGGAACCAGGCATTCAGTGGCCTGGGCACCGCTGACTGACCATATCAGTGACCTTGGAACTTCCATCGAATCATCACAGTGGCGGTTGAACACACCACATTCACTCCCTGACTGTCTACACTGAATTCTATAGAGCAACTAATGGTAATTCCACTTTTCATGGTGTTGATTAAGTTCTTACTATGGGCCGTTCAGTGGACTAAGTGATGTGAGGGATACAAACTAATCAGGTTGACACATTCCATGATGCATATGGGGATTACAGTCTTAATCACCATTTAACATATGAGATAACTGAGTCACAGAGAAGCTAAGTGGCTTGCCCAAGATCACACAGCAGAAAAGTAGAAGAGTCAGGATTAGAACCCACATCCTTCTGACTCCCTCGCCCGTGCTTCATTTACTAAACAACACTGCTTCTCATAAAGAGTGTAGGAGTACAAAGCAGCACAGATGAATGAGGCTGCTCCTTATTACGCGGGCCTGAGGGGCCATCATATCTCAATTCACAGAGAAACGTTGTGTGGTCTAGGGGATAAAGCATGGACCTGAGGGTCAGAATGATCTGGTTTCCAATTCCGGCTCTGCCATGTGTCTGAAGAGTGACCTTGGGCAAGTCGCTTAATTTCTCTGTGCTTCTGTTACTTCATCTGCAAAATGGGAATAAACTGTGAGCCCCAAGTGGGACGGGGTTTGTGTTTTCAACCTGATTAAGCTTATGTCTACCTGGGCACTCAGTGCAGTGTCTAATAGAAAATAAGTGTTTAACACTTATATAAAAAGTAAGTCTCTGATCCTGCTCTCGGGCGCGGGGCAGACAGTTCCAAATTACACCTGTGAAAGGCAGAACAAGCTGGTGGCCATCAGCGGGGGAATCAGGTCGACCTTGTCCGTTGCCATGGCGAACATCATCAGATTCCACAAGTTCCCCCAGGTAGGGCATCTCTGCTTAGGACTAATCACTGTTCTAATGCACTAGAAGCACCCTCAATTTCTCCCCACACACCCAGGTCTGGAAACAGCTATTTCTTTGGGAGAAATTCTCCGGATTCCCATAGTTGTGTTGTCAGATGCATTTTATGACCACACTGTCGCGAGCGACTCAGAAAATCTGCACAGAGCTCAGTTTGTTTCTCTGATAAGTTCGAGGTTTCCTGCCTTTCCTCTGCTCCTTTGGTTCAAGAATTTGCTGGGTGATGAGTCTGGTTTGTGTCCTTGCTAGGCAGGGACAGCCCAAAGAGGGAGAAACTGGAAATGCCTTTACTGTGATGAAATCCTGGTCCCTGAATCTTTTCCCTGGGGGATGGGGAACAGAGGAGCGGTACCCACTGAGCCTTGGGCTGTTCTGTTGTGCAGAAGGAGATGGGAAGAGAGGTCTGGTCCTTTTGCTTCACATCTTCGTGTGGGGGAAAAGGACTGGTCCTTCTATCTTGGTTGCTACGAGGGTAATCCCTTCAGCATAATGGGAAGAATCGAAGGTTCCAAGGCGCAATGACTCTCCGGGGGTGACTGCACCCCTGGTGACCTGAGGATGGGCACTTTCCTCCAGAGGGAGATGGGCAGACCTTGTGGCTTCCAGGCTCCAGGGTCTCTGCCCTGGCCTGATTCGGTCAGCTCTTCCACTGGGGCCAGTGACCGGCACGAGATCAGAAAGTGATCAGGGTGGGAAAATCATGAACAAAGCCAAACCCGGGATCTGCAGTGCACACTGTAGCGAAATGGGAAGTGGGGAAGGGCAGAGATTATGGCAGGCTGATTTCTACCAGGAAAGCTGAGCTCTCTGGTTAACGAATGTCAAAGCTGCCTGGTGTGAAATGATGCTTTGGAAATCTTGGTGAATAGGGAGAGGAATCAGAATGGGGGTAGTCGAAAAAGGAGCATTTATCACAGGATTTGGAATTGATCAGGACCTTTTCTCTATCACATGAAATTGTTTAAATAATACTTGTGAATTTGTTTCCTTTTACCACGTTCAGAGGTCCATACGATGCCCTAGTATTTAAATGAAATATTGAAGAAAAAGGCAGTGAATAATATATTCTTGATATTTTCCCGTAAAATCTCATCCACGATCTGCGAAGCGGAGTTCGTTGTAAGGCAGGTTCGGTAGTGGATGGGGCTGCAGGTACCAGAATGAAACCAGGGTGGGTTAAGAGTCCCCTAGAGATCACTGTGCTGGGACTGCTGAGTCTGCAGCCCCAAGACAGAATGGAGGGGAGACTGCTGTGGTGTAAAATATGTATCTATACATGTATTTTCATATATGTTCTGGTCATATTAAGCAATATGTATGAACTCTATTATCTTTTCCAAACATCTATTAATTCCCTTGACCAACTGTGTTAAATTGTAAGGGAATTTGTAAGAGTAAGGGAATAAAGAACATATGGGAATTAGGAGAGAAAACATAATCAAACTCATAGGATGAAACATGAATAGTTAGAATACATGGTAGGCAACAAAGGTACAAGGACAAATGATCTCTAACAAAACCACGTGATTATTCCAATTTAGGTTCCTTCCCAGCTGGGTTTCTCAGTCTTCAGATCTCTTGCCAGTGCACTATTCCAGTCTGGGTTCCTGCAGTTCATCCCACCGGTAATAATAATAGTAACAATAGTTATGATATTTGTTGAGCACTTACTCTGTGGCAAACACTGTTCTAAGCGCCGGGGTAGTTACAAGTTAATCAGGTTGTCCCTCGAGAGGCTCACAGTCTAAATCCCCATTTTACAGATGGAGTAATTTAGACACAGAGAAGTTAAGTAGCTTGCCCAAGATCACACAGTGGACAAGTGGTGGAGGCGGGATTAGAACCCACATCCTCGGACTCCCAAGCCCGTGCTCTTGATACTAAGCCACGATGCTTCTCTTGATCTTTGCCAGGGTGCCGCTTGATTTCATCAAGTAGCAACCTCCACCCTGGTTCTTCCCTTCAGAGGTCCAGTGGAAGCTCAGAGCCTTATGCAACCTGAGATCCTTCCCGTAAGGCAGTTCTGGCGAGATTAGGGAATGAGCTAAAGGCTTCTGCCCCCTTGTATCAAAATTTATAACCATTTCCATGGGACAGCTGTGTCATTTTTCTTTCTTGATCCAACTCAGCCCAATTCCGTTTAGCCCTGTGCCCTGTAACTACGGTGACAATATTTCAGTGATCGAATATGGAGATTCCCTCTTGTACTGCTCTTCTTTTAGAGAGTTTTTCATGATGATCCCATGACATTTTAATGTTAGTAATTAGTAGTACTAGTAATAGAGGAATCACATGCAAATTAAGTGTGTTTGTGTGGGGGGATATTAATAAATATGAGTTGCATGTGTTAAAGTATAGCTGATCAAAATCATGATTTTTTTCATTGCTTTTAAACTCTATGTGTATTTTTCTTGATAAGTATGGGTTAATCTTGGAGAGGCATCGCCTGTTTTTACATTATTTCCTATGGGACATTATACTTGGTTTATGCTCTTTTGCTTAAAACAGAATTTTATTTAAACAAATTTAAAAAGCTAACTGTGTATAGCAATGCATATCAAATCAATGTGCTGCATAACAAAGGGGGCTTCCTGCAATCCAATTCTAAGCATGTTGATATTGTACTTTGTGGTTGCAAATCCAAATGTTCGAATAATAATAATAATAATAATGTTGGTATTTGTTAAGCGCTTACTATGTGCCGAGCACTGTTCTAAGCGCTGGGGTAGACATAGGGGAATCAGGTTGTCCCACGTGGGCTCACAATCTTAATCCCCATTTTACAGATGAGGGAACTGAGGCACAGAGAAGTTAAGTGACTTGCCCACAGTCACACAGCCGACAAGTGGCAGAGCTGGGATTCGAACTCATGAGCCCTGACTCCAAAGCCCGTGCTCTTTCCACTGAGCCATGCTGCTTCCCCATGATCTCCGTGATCAGTTCGAATGATTACTGAGGTTCAGTGTCTCCCATCCAGATCACCTATGGCCCCTTTGATGATGACCTGAGAGATCCAGTGCAGTTCCCCTCTCTCTACTAGGAGGCCCTCAGGGATACCGCTCAGCAGCAGGGAATTGTTCGGTTGTTGGTGCATTTTGGCTGGACTTGGGTCAGCCTGATTGTCTCCAATAACGCTGAAGGTGAAATATTCACCTGGGACCTGACACGGGAGCTGAACAGACGTGGAGTCTGTGCGGCCTTAGAAAGGATTCCTGAAACTGACTACTATGGCACACGACAAGTACAAATATTGTATCAGAAGATGAATGATTTGTCGACCAATGTCGCTGTTGTCTATGGTAACCTCGACTCCCTCATCATGTTTAAATGGGTTGTCGGTTTGGTATTACCGGGAAAGTTTGAATCAACACGGCTCATTTTGATGACACTGTCAGTAATGATTACCACCTGTATGAAAATTCCTTCAAAGGTTCTTTGTCATTTTCTGTCCACACGGATGGTGTGCCTGGTTACAAAGATTTCCTTCTAGCAGCTAGCCCTTCCAAGTACCCCAATGATGTTTTTCTCAAGGATTTCTGGCAAGCCCAAATAGGCTGTGTCTTTGAAGCTTCACAACATAGAAAACACACACGGAACACTATCTGCTATGGAATTGAGAGCTTTGATACCCTAAATTTGCTTAACACTAACGTGGAGCTGACTGGGCAAAAGCACACGTTGTACAGTGCTATGTATCGGGTGGCACGCGCTCTTCATGAAATGCTTTCAGCCAGGTCAGAAATGGAAATATCTGGGACAGAGGAATCAGTGGTGCCCCCTCCATGGCAGATAAGATTCCCCGACAGTCCCTGGTAGCAGAGCTCCGTCCAGGCAGTTTGCAACTTCTCTCTCCTATGTGAGTTCTTGTGCCTTTTCATCTCTCACTACACTGTCTCTCTCTGGCAGCTCCACTCCTTCCTGAGGCAGCGTCAATTCAATGCCAGCATGTGGGACCACCGAGATATTTACAGAAGCACTGAATCAATCAGTCCCGAGTTATACTGAATTTATAGACAAACAATTTGTGTGGGTGCGTCCGAGTGAAGGTTGGAGAGTTTGAGCCTCAGGTATTGATGGGAAATGACTAGATCATTAATGAGGAGACCATTGTGTGGAACTCGGGATTCTATGTGGTGAGGAAAGAGACATTTTTGAGTGAGAAAGCATAATCAGGACAGCAAAATCTTTGGTCACTCCCTAGACCAGGGACTAGGCTAAGCACCTTTCCTTCCCCTCTCACGTACAATTTCTTCTGATTAGTGTCTGGTCACATTATTGATAAACTCATTAACCCTTTCCGCTTCACTTCTCAGTCCACTGGGGATTTAATGTATAAAATTTCCCATAACTAAAAGCTGAAGTAGAAGAAAATATCAGTCAGTTCAAGTACCCTTTGAAGAAATTCAAAGACGAGTGGCCCGTGAGGGAGGGGAAGTTAAGGATGTAGTAGGCAAATATTAAAAGTTGATGAACATCCATCTTTAGCCATGTAGATATGTGTCCAGGAGGATAATGTGGTCCATCAGTGAGTCCTGAAGCTGCTTCCTTTGGCAAAGACCTTGCTTGGGTGTGATTCAAGTAATGACTTTTCCCCCTGGCTGCATAGTTCAAATGTGGAGAAATGAAATAGTTTTGTTAAGGTCTTGCATTCTCACTGATTTGGGGAAAAGATTTTCCAAGATCTCTCCCAATAGTTTCCCCTAGCCATATTTGTCCTCCTGCCCTTTCCGTTAACAAGATCCTTGACCAAAAAACAAACACCTATGTACCTTTTACTATTCGGGTGCTCAGCGTAAACTTTTTATGTCCAAGGATGATTTAGAGTACCTCTTTCAATACCAATCCGCAATGGGAAGCATATCATTCTTCATTCAGTAGTATTTATTGAGCACTTACTATGTGCAGAGCACTGTATTAAGCGCTTGGAATGTACAATCCGGCAACAGTTAGAAACAATCCCTGCCCAATGATGGGGTCACAGTCTAATCGGGGGAAACAGACAGCAAAGCAAAACAGAACAAAACAAAAACAAGACAGCATCATCAAGATAAATAGAATCAAGGGGATGAACACTTCATTAAAAAAATAAATAGGGTAATAAATAATATAAGCAAATAACATATACAAATGAGCACAGTGCTGAGGGAAGGGGGAAGGGGGAAGAGCAGAGGGTGAGGGGTGAGGGGAGGAGGAGTAAAGGTAAAGGGGGGCTCAACCTTGGAAGGCCTCTTGGAGGAGGTGTGCTCTCAGTAGGGCTTTGAAGAGGGGAAGAGTAGAAACTGAGGAGGTGAGGTAGGAGCGGGCAAGATGATGGAAAGATTTGAAGCCAAGAGTGAGGAGTTTTTGTTTGGTGCGAAGGATAATTGGCCACCACACGAGGTTTTTGAGCAGGGGAGTGACATGCCCAGAGCGTTTTTGTAAGAAGATGATCCTGCCAGCGGAATGAAGAATAGACTGGAGTGGAGAGAGACAGGAGGAGGGGAGATCGAAGAGAAGGCTGACATAGTAATCCAGTAGGGATATTATGAGAGCTTGTACCAGCACTATAGTCGTTTGGATGAAGAGGAAAGGGCAAATCTAGACGATTTTGTAAAGGTGAGAAAGACAGGTGTTGGTGTGTGGGGTGAATGAGAGAGCTTAGATAAGGATGAAACCAAGGTTGTGGGCCTGTGAGACGGGAAGGATGGTCGTGCTGTCCACAGTGAGAGGTAAGTCAGAGAGAGGACTGGGAGGGAAGATGAGGAGCTCAGTTTCATACATGTTGAGTTTGAGGTGGCAGGCAGACCTCCAGGTGGAGACGTCCTGGAGGCAGGAGGGGATACGAGCCTGGAGGGAGGAGGAGAGTACAGGGGAGGAGATGTAGATTTGGGTGTCACCTCCATAGAGATGATAGCTGAAGCCGTGGGAGCAAATGAGTTCAACAAGGGAGTGAGTATAGATGGAGAATAGAAGAGGGCCAAGAACTGACCCTTGAGGAACCCCTACAGTTAGTGGATGGGAGGGGGAGGAGGAGCCCGCGAAGGAGAGTGAGAATGAACAGCCAGAAAGATAAGAAGAGAAGCAGGAGAAGACAGAATCCGTGAAGCCAAGGTGAGATAAAGTGTGGAGGAGAAGGGGATGGTCGACAGTGTCAAAGCAGCTGAAAGGTCAAGGAGGATTAGGAGAGAGTAGGAGCCATTGAATTTGGCAAGAAGGAGGTAATGGGTGACCTTTGAAAGGGCAGTTTCCGTGCAGTGAAGGGGATGGAAGCCAGATAGAAGGGGGCCCAGGAAAGAGTGGGAGTTGAGGTAATTCAAAGCAGCGAGTGTAGACTCCTTATAGGAGTTTGGAAAGGAAGGATAGGAGGGAGATAGGACGATAACTGGAAGGGGAAGTGGGGTCAAGGGAGGAGTTTTTTAGGATGGGGGAGACATGGGCATGTTTGAAGGCAGAGGGGAAGAAGCCATTGGAGAGTGAGTTGTTAAAGATGGAAGTAAAGGAGGGAAGGAGGGAAGGAGCGATAGTCAGACCTGTTAGTGTTAATTGATGAAGGAGGTGGACAGATGGTTGGGGGTGAGGGATGTGGTGGGGGACAGACAGGGGGCCTGAAGAGAGAGTTAAAAGTCTGGAACAATTGGCGGGGGTGATGGGCATGGGCGTCAATGAGGGAAGAAAAATCGTTTTGCTTGGCAGAAGAGAGGGCAGAGTTAAGGCAGGAAAGGATAAATATGAACTGAATAAGGTTGGTTTGGTGCTTAGACGTTCGCCAGCAGCGCTCAGCAGCTCGAGCATAAGAGCGAAGGAAGCGGACAGAGGCAGAGTTCCAGGGCTGTGAGTTAGTGGAGTGAGAGCGGCGGAGGGAAAGGTGAGCGATTGAGTTGAGTTGAGGAGAGAGGGTGGAGTTGAGAGCAGTAATCTGATCATCGAAAGTGGGAAGAGAGGATAGGAAGTCAAGGTAGGGTAGGGTGTGATGCTTTAGGAGAGATGGATGGGGTCAAGAGAGCAAAGGTCTCTTTGGGGGAGTAATACCGATTTACAGGGGGAGGGAGTGTGAGAGAGGAGGCAGGTGAGAAGGTTATGGTCAGAGAGAGGGATTTCAGAGTTGGTGAGGGTGGAGATAGTGCAGCGGTAAGAGATGATGAGATCGAGGGTGTGACCAAGTAGGTGAGTGGGCGATGTTTGGTGGAGCAGGAGGTTGGCAGAGTCAAGGAATGATAGAAGGTGGGCGGCAGAGGAGTCACTGGGTCCATCCATGTGGATGTTGAAGTCTCCGAGGAACAGAGTGGGCAGGGAGAAGGAGAGAAGGAAGGTGAGAAAGGGGTCAAGGTGGCTAAAGAAGTTGGAGGTGGGACCAGGGGAGCGGTAGATAACAGCTACAAGAATCTGGAGGGGCTGGTAGAGGCGAATAATATGGGCTTCAAAGGAGGGTAAGGAGAGGGAAGCGAAGGGGGGATAATGCGGATGTGGCTTTGGTTACGAGCAGGAAGCCTATGACTCCTCCTTTCGCGGTGAGTCTAGGGGAGTGGGAGGAGAGGTCTCCGGTGGAGAGAGTGCAGAAGAGACCTTGTCCTCAGGGGTGAGCCAGGTCTCCGTAAGGGCGAGGAGGAGGAGATAGCGGGAAAGGAATAGGTCAAGGATGAAAGGGAGTTTACCTGTAATGGAGTGGGGGTTCCATAGGCCACACTTGGCAACAGCTGAGGAGGAGGAGGGGAGAGGGGCAAGGGAGCAGGGGTTTGGGGAGGGTTTGGATGGGAATGAGATGGCGGGGACCTGGACGGGGAGAGGGGGATGAGCGATGGCGTTGGGACAGGAGAACCGGGGTGGGACGTGGGCGGGGAAGAGGGAAGGGAAGGGGATGGGAGGAAAGGGTTCAGTGGGGAAGAGCGCATGGGGAGGGGGATGAGGGTTGGCGCTGGTAACGTGGGATTCGAGGGAGGAGTTGGGGAGGAGAGGAGGAGGCAGTGGAAAGTGAGGGAAAGAGCTGGGTGGGAGAAGGGAAGGGGAAGTTGAGGATTGGGAAGGGCAGATGGGAGGAGGGGTGTTGGAAGGTCATGGTGAAGTCAGTGAGGTAAGTAGTATCATTAGATATGTTCTCTGTCCAAAAGGAGCTTGCACTTCAGTGCAAGACAGACACAGAACTATTTAGTAACAATGGAATCAAATCAAATGTTCGGTGGAATATCTGTTTTCCCATGTACTGAGACTGGACATAAATCAATAAAGACCTTAATGTAAGTGGTAGATGATGGGATGAGAAAATTTGGGAGATAGATAATCGAACATGGGAAGGCTGCTGGGGCTTGTGGAATTTTACTCTAATTGAAAATGATTTTGGTATTTTATTTGTAAAGTGCTTACTATGGCCAGACATTGCATTAAGCTCTGTCTCAGTTACCTCACCTTTAAAATGCTTCTCCAAGAACCCAAAGACCAGAGTTAATCGGAGAGAAACAAGCCCTCAGCCCCGGAAACCGCCCCCTTCCACCGGCAGGACTGAGCACCTCCAATCCAGTCCTCGGGGGAGCTGGACTGCGGTTGAGGATTAATACTGTGGATTCCTATGTGGAACATGGGCTGAGTCCAACGTGATTAGCTTGCATCTACCCCAGTGCTTTGAGCAGTGCTTGACACATAGTAAGCGTGAAACTAATACCTCATTTATTAATTATTTTTAATTATTGGGGTAGGTAGATCATGATAATGATTGTCGTCTTTGTTGAGCGGTTACTATGTGCCAGGCACTGTACTAAGCAGGGGGGAAGATACAAGCAAATCAGGTTGGACCCAGTTCCTGGCCCACATGGGATTCACAGTCTTAATCCCCATTTTACATATAAGGTAACTGAGGCCCGAGAGTACTGAAGTGACTTGCACAGGGACACACAGCAAACAAATGGTGGAGCCAGGATTAGAATCCACATCCTTCTGACTCTCAGGCCTGTACTCTATGTACTAGGCCATGCTGCTTATCATCACTTGCATTTTAAGTAAAAGGGGGAGACAGGAGCGGGGTGCAATATGAGTAAGAGAAAAGAGGTAGGCAAGAAGGGAGAAGGGAACAGCCAGAAGGAGGAGTGAGGAATGTGAGCAGAGGGCTAGTGGTTGAGGAGAGTTGATAAATAAGATAGATAGGGCAGTGAAGAGTCTGGAGGACCATGAAATTAAGTGTTTGTTTGATTTAAGAAGTAGTGTGACCTAGTGGTAAGTGTGTGGGCCTCACAGACAGAGGATTTGGGTTCTAATCCTGGCTCCACCACTGGTCTGTTATGTGACCTTGGACAAGTCATTTAAGTTCTCTGAGCCTCAGTTACCTCATCTGAAAAAATGGTGATTAGGAGTGAGCCCTGTGTGGACTGTGTACAACCTGATTAGCTTGAATCTACCCCAGTGCTTACTACAGAGTCTAGTACACACTAAGTGATTAACAAATACCATTTTCTAAAATGCAGAGAAAAATGTATAACCACTGTGTTCTGAATGACATTTCCCTTCAATTGTGATAAGTTGAGTTTTGAACACAGGAAGGGGCTGTTTTGTTGGAGAGAAAGGACTCTGTTTTTCCTCAAAACCAGATCTCAAATTAAACTGGTTCAGTTTGGGTCTGAGAGAAGAATGATAGTGAGAAGCCAAGGCTGAATCCCAGATTCTGGGTTTGAGGATGTCAATATTGTCAGCGGACACAGGCCAGTTGGTTGGAGGGGAGCATTTAAGAGGGACTTCTTATGTTGTCCTTTCCATTCTTGATGCTTGGACCCTTCCTTGCTCCGTGTGCAGCAAGAGCTGTTTCCCTCGTGGCTCAGTGGAAAGACCATGGGCTTGGGAGCCAGAGGTCATGGGTTCGAATCCTAGCTCTGCCACTTGTCAGCTGTGTGGCTGTGGGCAAGTCACTTAACTTCTCTGTGCCTCAGTTACCTCATCTGTAAAATGGGGATGAAGATTGTGAGCCTCATGTGGGACAACCTGATTACCTTGTATACCCCAGCGCTTAGAACAGTGCTCTGCACATAGTAAGCGCTTAACAAATACCAACATTATTATTTCCCTGGCTTTAGGAAAACACCTCGGGAGAGGAAGGCCATCTGCTGCTATGATGGTACCCCGTGCCCAAAGGGTGAGATCTCCAACCAGACAGGTAGGGGTCTGCAGGGAACCAGACACCCAGTGGCCTGGGCACTGCTGGCTGACCTTATCTGTGAATCTGGAATTTCTATCCAATCAATACGGCAGCTGTTTGGGCACACCACCTTGACTCACACTCTCTAGCTCTTTAAATTGAATTCTAAAGAGCAACTGATGAGGATTGCACATTTTTAATGAGCATTTGTTAAGCTATTAATATTTACCAAGAACTCTATTATTATCATTACTATTATTATTATTACTATTATGCCTTGGGTTAGAAGCAATCTAATCAGGTTAAACACAGTTCATGTCCCACAGAAAGCTCACAGTCCTAATCCCCATACTACTGTTGAGGAAACTGGTGCATGAATAATAAGTTTACACAGCAGGCAAGTGGCAGAGACAGAATTAGAACCCATGTCTTCTGGCTCTCAGACCCTTGTTCTATCTGCTAGGGCAAGCCATTTCTCGTAAAGAGTACAGCAATTGAAAGCAGCACAGATGTATCAGCCTGCCCCTAACATTAGGGCCATAGCAGGCATAACTCAAATTCCTAATTTCCCTCCAAACTCTCCCCACCCTTAACTTTCACAGCACCTTCAACAACTCCACATCTACTCTGAAGAGGGGAATCAGGTTGGCCTCATTCTCATTTCTCCTGTAAGATGAGAATGAGGCCAACCTGATTAACTTGTATTTACCTCCAGAATTTAGAACATTCATTCATTCAATAGTATTTATTGAGCGCTTACTATGTGCAGAGCACTGTACTAAGCGCTTGGGATGAACAAGTCGGCAACAGATAGAGACAGTCCCTGCCGTTTGACGGGCTTACAGTCTAATCGACGGGCTTACAGTCTAATCGTTTGACATATTCTCTTCCCCTCTTCAAAGCCCTACTGAGAGCTCACCTCCTTCAAGAAGCCTTCCCAGACTGAGCTTCCCCTTTTCCCTCTGCTGCATCTCTACCCCCGCCTTCACCTCCCCTCAGTTAAGCCCCCTTCCCCCTCCCTTCCCTCTGCTCCTCTCTCCCCTTCCCCTCCCCTCAGCACTGTGCTCGTCCGCTCGTTTGTATATATTTTTATTACCCCATTTATTTCGTTAATGAGATGTACATCCCCTTGATTCTATTTATTGCTATTGTTTTTGTCTGTCTGTCTCCCCCAATTAGACTGTAAGCCCGTCAATAGGCAGGGACTATCTGTTGCCCATTTGTACATTCCAAGCGCTAAGTATAATGCTCTGCACATAGTAAGCACTTAATAAACACTATTGAATGAATGTAGTAAGCACTGAACAAATGACATAAAGAAAAAAAAAAGTTTAGCTTGAGAGGAACAGCATGTGGAAGATGGAGTATAGTGTGAGAAGACAATATTTAAGTAGGAGGGAGAGACCTGATGAAATTCCTTAAAGCGATTGATCAGGAGCTTGATAATAATAATAATGTTGGTATTTGTCAAACGCTTACTACGTACAGAGCACTGTTCTAAGCGCTGGGGTAGATACAGGGGAATGAGGTTGTCCCACGTGAGGCTCACAGTCTTCATCCCCATTTTACAGATGAGGGAACTGAGGCACAGAGAAGTTAAGTGACTTGCTCACAGTCACACAGCTGACAAGTGGCAGAGCTGGGATTCGAACTCATGACCTCCGACTCCAAAGCCCGTGCTCTTTCCACTGAACCACGCTGCTTGATGTTCAGCAACAGACAGTTTTTCAGGTTCAGAAACAAACTCAGGCAGAAATAGTATACTAAGTTTACTCAGAAATGTAAAATGGGAAGGAACCAGAGCTGATCCCCTAGAGAAATTGATTTGATTTATTCCGATTCCATTGTTACTAAATAGTTCTGTGTCTGTGTCTTGCACTGAAGTGCAAGCTCCTTTTGGACAGAGAACATACCTAATGATGCCACTTACCTCACTGACTTCACCATGACCTTCCAACCCCTCTCCTCCCATCTGCCCTTCCCAATCCTCCCCTTCCCCTTCCCCTCTCCCACCCAGCTCTTTCCCTCACTTTCCACTGCCTCCTCCTCTCCTCCCCAACCCCTCCCTAGAATCCCACTTTACCAGCACCAACCCTCATTCCCCTCCCCTTGCGCTCTTCCCCACAGTGTCCTGCCTCCTTTGACAGACTGCCTTTGGCATTATATTCTCTCTGGCCATGGCTTTGGTGCTGGCCAAGACCATCACAGTGGTCCTGGCCTTCCGGGCCACCAAGCCAGGGAGCAAGTTCCAGGGTTGGATGGGTCCTCGAGTGTCTAACTCTGTCATTCTTATCTGCTCCACGATCCAAGTGACCATCTGTGGGGTCTAGCTGGGGACCTCTCTTCCTTTCCCTGACTCCAACTCCCAGGCTGAGTTTGGCCATATCAACCTTGAGTATAACAAGGGCTCCATCACGTCCTTCTACTGTGTCCTGGGCTACCTGGGTTTCCTGGCCCTGGTCAGCTTCACAGTGGCCTTCCTGACCCGGAATCTGCCGAGCACGTTCAACGAGACCAAGTTCATCATGCTGGTGTTCTGCAGCGTCTGGATCCCCTTCCTGCCTACCTACCTGAGCACCAAGGGCAAGGCCATGGTGGCCGTGGAGATCTTCTCCATCTTGGCCTCCAGCGCAGGACTCCTGGGCTGTATCTTTGGACCCAAGGTCCATGTGTTCTTTCTGAGGCCAGAAAGGAATACCTGGGACCAGTTACTGAGAAAACTCAATTCCACTAGCAAATCAGCATGACAATTGCTCCTGAGGCCAGGGCAAAGTAAGCTCCTTTGCCTCCTCTTTTTCACTGAATTTCTTTCATATTGTCTAATGTCTCCATTTTGTTATAATTCTGAAGAGTGACTTGCATTTCTAGTACTGACAGTATTTATTTCTAATCAGTTTTAATGATGTGCATTTGTCGTTATCCCTGTTTGGATGGTTCATGCATTCATTCAGTCATATTTATGGAGTGCTTACTGTGTGCAGAGCTTTGTACTAAGTGCTTGGAAAGTACAATTCAACAACAAATAGACGCAATCCCTACCCATCATACTTTGGAGAAGCGCACTCTCAACAAGAACACGTGGAACTGCGTTGCTTATTCCAGTAAAACCAAAATGGTGTTACCACCAAGGGCTACTTTCCTGTGCTTTGGCTGTATTGACAACTTGGATTTGGAGTCAGTGAGCTGATGGCCCCTACAGCAACTGGTCTAACTGCAGTGATGCATGCATCCTTCAACTCCCTTTGAAGGACCCAACATGAGAAGGCATAGTTTAGGCCTTGGAAGCACCCATTATTCTTATGTTATCTTATATTTTGGGAGGTGGAAGATAGTAATGGTCTTTGTACTCTGAAACTAGGCACTTCTGTTGCATTATTTAGTTTTCAGATTCCATGAGATTTGATGGCTTTTTCCATATATTGCCACCAAAATATGGTGGTAAGCAGGGACAGAGAAGTCAAAAGCCTCCAATACAGACAATCAAGCCAATAAGACCAAGCTAATCCTCTGATTTGCAATCCCACATTCATTCATTCAATCGTATTTACTGAGTGTTTACTGTGTGCAGAGCTCTGTACTAAACACTTGGAATGTACAATTCAGCAACAGATAGAGACAATCCCTGCCCAACAACGGTCTCACATCTCCACTTGGTTGTCCTGCCGGCAGTTTAAGCTCAATATTTGTCTAAAACCCAAGTCCTCATCTTTTTCCTCAAACCATTCTTTAAGGTAACTTACGCAGTTGCTAACACCACCACCCTTCCTGCCCCAGAAGCCTTGTAACTGTCACTCTCATTCAGCTTTCACAGAGTTAGAGTTCAACATTACCTTGGAAATATTACAGTACAGTTCAATGGGGATCTTTTCTCCTGCGTCAGACTCTGAGATCGGGCCCAGGATTATGCTCAGCAACACAACATTTATTTTTCCAATTGTTCAGACACCCCCAGGGACCGACATGGACTGGCTCTCCCACACGGAGCCAATGAGTGGATTTATGACCCTCTGAGTAAAGGGGCTGGACCAATGAGAGCAACAGTAAACTCTTCTGCACATCTGGGTGTGCATGACTGGACATGGAATTAGAGCCAGGATTTTTCCCCAACCTTGCTCCATTCCCAGTTCACAATGGTATGCTCAATCAGAAGAGGAATCTAAAAGAAAGAGGAAAATGAGTACTGGAACATCTATACCAGCAAGATGTTTGCAGCATTGAAATTTCTCGATTTCTGTTCAGTAGTATCAGAATGGGAGACTCCAATAGAATCTTCCTCACTGTTCAAGGGGAAGATATTCATATTGAATGTTCATATTGAGGGGAAGATATTCATATTGAGTATGTTCATACTGAGTACAGTCACCCCTTCTAGACTGTAAGCTCATTATGTGCAGGGAATGTTTCTGTTATATTGCTATTTCGTACTCTCCCAAATGGTTAGTACAGTGCTCTGCTCACAGTAAGTGCTCAATAAATATGATTGACTGACTGACTAATGGGATAGTGAGTAGTATATTCTTATTCCTCTGTTTTTCTTTACTCTCCTTAAAATCTGCTGTCACCTTAATGACAGCTTTAGTTGGGGAAGGCCTCTTAGAGGAGGTGTGATTTTGATAATGTCTGTCTCTCCCTGTATACTTCCCACTCTGTTGTAAGCACTCAGTAAACGTCACTGATGATGAATAAGTCTTTGAAGGTGGAGGCAGTGGTGGTCTGTCATAAATGAAGGGAAAGGGAGTTCCAGACGAGAGGGAGAACATGGGCAAGGGAAAGGTGGCAATATAGATGAGATTGAATTACAGTGAGTAGGTTGGCGTTACAAGAGGGAGGTCTGCAGATTGGGTTGTAGTACTAACTCACTTAAGGTAAGCTAGGAGAGGGTGGTCTTACTGAATGCTTTAAACCAAATGGCAAGAAGTTTCTGTTGCAACTCTACTTTGTTTGGCAGGGAAGATTTTGCCTCCCAGTGCAGTGTCATGGAACCTCCCAAGATTCTTCCTCCAGTAAACGGAACAGCCCCTGAGGTCAATTCTCCCTTTCCTATGTGAGAACTTCCTAATAATAATAATGATAATGATAATTATGGTATTTATTAAGTGCTTGCAATGTTCCAGGCACTGTACGATGTACTGGGTTGGATACAAGCAAATTGGGTTGGCCACGGTCCCTGTGCCACGTAAGAATCACAGTCTCAATTCCCATTTAACAGATGAGGTAACTGAAGCCAAGAGAAGTGAAGTGACGTGACCAAGGTCACTCAACAAATAGGTGGCAGAGCCGGGATTAGAACCCATGACCTTCTGACTCCTAGGCCTGTGCTCTATTCACAATGCCATACTGCTTGGTCACAGTTGGAAAGGAAGGGCTGGTATAAGGGCATAAGACCCGGCATAATGTCCTTACCCATTCAAATATTGCTCCATCCAACTCAATTGTCTGAATCTCAAAAGAGCTGGGAGGAACCTCCTTGATATTCATCCTAATGATCAGAGCAGGTGCCTCTCCCACAACCTTCCTGGGGAAAGTAGCAGTCCTCTCTGCCTCCCATATGGGATTTTATATGTGTGCAGGAAGCTGGGGCTGTTGGCTATTGTTGGAACCCCAGCAGAGGGATGATGGAGTCATTTGGAACTAGGAGGTGAATCTGCAGCCAACTGCAGTGTCGAGTCCAAGGGATGGGCTGAGAGGATAGACCTGCCGGTTTCACCTCTACAATATCGCCAAGATCCGCCCTTTCCTCTCCACCCAAACGGCTACCTTACTGTTACAGGCTCTCGTTATATCCCGGCTAGACTACTGTGTCAGCCTTCTCTCTGACCTCTCTTCCTCCTCTCTCGCCCCGCTCCAGTCTATTCTTCACTCCGCTGCCCGGCCCATCTTCCTGCAGAAACGATCTGGGCATGTCACTCCCCTTCTTAAACAACTCCAGTGGTTGCCTATCAACCTCCGCTTCAAACAAAAACTCCTCACTCTAGGCTTCAAGGCTCTCCATCACCTTGCCCCTTCCTACCTCTCCTCCCTTCTCTCTTTCTACCACCTACCCCGTACGCTCCGCTCTTCTGCCGCCCACCTCCTCACCGTCCCTCCGTCTCGCCTATCCCGCCGTCGACCCCTGGGTCACGTCCTCCCGCGATCCTGGAACGCCCTCCCTCCTCACCTCCGCCAAACTGATTCTCTTTCCCTCTTCAAAACCCTACTTAAAACTCACCTCCTCCAAGAGGCGTTCCCAGACTGAGCTCCTCTTCTCCCTCTACTCCCTCTGCCATCCCCCCTTTACCTCTCCGCAGCTAAACCCTCTTTTTCCCCTTTTCCCTCTGCTCCTCCACCTCTCCCTTCCCATCCCCACAGCACTGTACTCGTCCGCTCAACTGTATATATTTTCGTTACCCTATTTATTTTGATAATGAATTGTACATCGCCTTGATTCTATTTAATTGCCATTGTTTTTACGAGATGTTCTTCCCCTTGACTCTATTCATTGCCATTGTTCTCGTCTGTCCGTCTCCCCCGATTAGATTGTAAGCCCGTCAAACAGCAGGGACTGTATCTGTTGCCGACTTGTTCATCCCAAGCGCTTAGTACAGTGCTCTGCACATAGTAAGCGCTCAATAAATACTATTGAATGAATGAATGAATGAAAGGATCCGGTTTCCGTCTGGGGGTAGCCACAGCACCCAGCTTTCAGCAGCAGCAGAGAGCTGTCTTCCCCCTGAAACTCAGATTGAATCCAGACTAGAGCTCTGGAACAAGGAAAATGAGAGGTGGGATAACTGGGCATATGAGCAGCATTGTAGGAACTTAATGCACCCACAAGACCCTTGGGGATGGAGTTTGGAAGGGCATAAAGAGACCAGCAGGGGAGGGGGCGATTAGGGGAGTAGAAAGGGATGAAAGATGTTAATGATCTAGGACATGGTCACGATTAGCCACATTCCTTGAATTGCTACATTGTGCAGAACACTGAACTAGGTCTTAGGGAGCACAGAAAAATATTCAGAAGAGGTGTTTATAAGTGAAAGGGGGAGAGAAGGAAAATAGTGAAAGCACCATAGTGAAGAGAGAATAGAAATAATAAACACGAGCAAGTACACAAGATAGTTTCAGAGAAATAAGCAAAGACATAAAACATGGAAGGAATAATCTGGGAATTCTCACCTGGAGGAAGAGGGGAGAGGGAGGGAGACAGTTGAGTGGAGGGATTTATCATTGCTAAAGGGTAAGAGTGTGAAGTAATGCTGATGGCCACTGTGCTGAGGATAGGATGCAGGACTGAGTGAGGAAGGCCCTGGAGAGCCAGCGAAGGGGTTTGAGGAAGAAGGTAGAGGCTGGAGTGGCGGGAGAGGAAGATCAATTCAAACAGGGGGGTTAGTAGAGCTCAGTCAGGGCTGACTGGGTGTAACTGTGACCATTATTTCAGGGCGGGCGATGGGGGGCAGATGGGAACTGTGTGATCCTCTCCAGTACCTGCCCAGGCTCCCCGGGACTCTGGGAATATCCTTCAGGGATGGAACAACTTATCTCTTCCACCTGTTTCCTCACCGACCGTGTTTCCACCAAGCACTGGGCTTGACGTCGGCTTCGTGTGTGGGGAAACAGCCAGGCTGATGGGAGGTCTGCTGTCACCAGCTTAGGCCGCTAATGCTCAGGGCCTCCCTGACTCCTGGGGTTCAAAGGGAGAATCAAGCTGATTATGCCCTGGAAGGACAATTCATGAGCCCCTCCCCACTACCACCTCCTCCTCACAGAGTATCCTCATCAACCCACTGAGGACTAGGTGTTTTAATAATAATAATAATAATGTTGGTATTTGTTAAGCGCTTACTATGTGCCGAGCACTGTTCTAAGCGCTGGGGTAGACATAGGGGAATCAGGTTGTCCCACGTGGGGCTCACAGTCTTAATCCCCATTTTACAGATGAGGGAACTGAGGCACAGAGAAGTTAAGTGACTTGCCCACAGTCACACAGCCGACAAGTGGCAGAGCTGGGATTCAAACTCATGAGCCCTGACTCCAAAGCCCATGCTCTTTCCACTGAGCCAGTTTTGTCTACAACTCCCCTGTATTGTACTGTCCCATATGCTTAGCACAGTGCTCTGCATGCATGAAGTATTCAATGAATACCAATGATTGACTGATTGATTGACCCATCGAAAACATCTGACTCCAGTCTGTCAGATTTGGAATAATTCCATCACATCAGAGTGG
The DNA here is from genome assembly GCF_004115215.2 of Ornithorhynchus anatinus. NCBI lineage: Eukaryota > Metazoa > Chordata > Mammalia > Monotremata > Ornithorhynchidae > Ornithorhynchus > Ornithorhynchus anatinus. Next base: position 7,292,869 of record NC_041752.1, on the reverse strand, counting down.
ATGTGGCCCACCTAAACTGGAGATAAGGTCAATCTCCCAAACGTTTACTATAGTGTTCAACACATAGTAAGGGCTCATTAAATTCTGTTGATTGATCAAAATAACTCCAGAGATTTATTCTACTATTTCCCTTTTCATATATTTCCTAAAATGCATTTAATCCACTGAATTTCCTTCTTCCTTTAATTTTCAGCAATCAATCAATCATTCATTCCTCCAGTATCATTTATTGAGCTCTTCCTGTACTTAAATACTTGGGAGAGTAGTAGAGGTGTCTGTTGTTTAGAAGATAATAATGATAGTACAGTGTTTTGCACATAGTAAGTGCTCAATAAATTATGAAGGAAGGAATGAATGAATAGTGGTATTAGTTAAGTGCTTACTATGTGCCAAACACTGGAATAAGCACTGGGGTAGATGCAAGATGCTCGGGCATAGTCCTTGTCTCACACAAGGCTCATAATCTAACTAAAAGTGAGATAAGTATTATTATCACCATTGTACAGATGAGGAAAGTGAGGCACAGGAATGTTAAATGAGAAGCATGAGGTCTTTGTTCGTGATAATTTAGCAGACACGTGAACTTATAACTAGTCTTAAAACCAATTGATAACGTTTACTAAACACCTACTATGAACACTATACTTCACATTTGGGAGCACTAAACAAAGTAAGAGACAAGGTCCATGCCCTCTAGGAGCATACAATAAAATGCAAGAGACTGGAAGACACAGGTGATTTGAAAATAGCAGGAAGAGGAAACAGAAACAATGGTACATCTGAAAGGAGGAGTAAGATAGGAAAATTAGATAAATAAATGAAGGTGAAAATACAGAGAAGGACTAATGGTTGATGTAGAGAAGCAGTGTGCCTAGTGGTTAGAGGATGGATGGGCCCAGGAATCAGAGGCTCCTGAGTTTATGGCCATGGCTGGTAGTGCATACACAGTTGGAAGGGAGAGTTTGCTTTTGCTCTGATTGGGTACCCTTTCCAAATCCACCCAGAGGTACATAAATCTGGGCATTGACAAGAAGCGGGAGGGTCGGTTCCTGCTACCAGTTGGTGCTGTTGGAGCATGGGCAAGTTGATACCTGGGAACATGAAGGTCGTGCTGCTGAGCACCCTGCTGGGACTATACTGGGAATCTGCAGTGAGTGGACCACGTACTTCATTTCTGGACTTTGAAGATTCCATGGTAATGCTCAGGGATAACTTTGATTCTGACACTGAAATGTTTAATCCAGGGAGGATTGAACTGGGTTGGACAGAGGATTGAATTCAAGAGTTGGTAGGTGTGCCAGGTGAGATGCTGGTATTGGTGGTGTACTGCTGTATTGTACTCTCCCAAACATTAGTTCAGTGCTCTGCCTCAAAGTAAGCACTCAATAAATACTACTGATTGATTATCTGATTGACTTTTCCCTCATTTGCCTTTCCATGAAGTGACTCTTGTTCCCATGAACTGTTGCTGCAGATTCTAGGCCCTTGGTATGGGATAGGAATTGCAGCATCTGACACAAGCAGAATGGTCACTATTTTGGAACCATTTATCAAAATTGAAAATGGCATCATGCAAATTTCAATTTTACTTAGCAAGTAAGTGTGACTGCCTTCACAACTTTGAAGTGATTTCATGTTCTTGCACCTGGTTTGCCCCTCCACCCCCCACCCCGAAGCTCATCCCGGAGTCAGAGCTGTCTCTGGGGGAGCCGTTGTGAGAAACGGTCAGGCTAAGGGAACTCAGTGGAATGGCTGCATCTGTCTTTAGATTCCCCTGGGATCCACTAGTGACTGGGGAGCCAACCTGAATCCTGGTCTGACTCCGAGAAATTAAGGGGGAGGAGATGCAGATTTGGGTGTCATCTGTGCAGAGATGATAGTTGAAGCCATGGGAGAGAATGAGTTCACCAAGGAAGTGAGTATAGATGGAGAACAGAAGAGGGCCAAGAACTGACCCTTGCGGAATCCCTACAGTTAGTGGATGGGAGGGGGAGGAGGAGCCCGTGAAAGAGTCTGAGAATGAACGGCCAGAAATATAAGAGGAGAACCAGGAGAGGACAGAGTCCGTGAAGCCAAGATGAGATAAAGTGGGGAGGAGTTAGCAAGAGTGAGGTCATGGGTGACCTTTGAGAGGCCGGTTTCAGTGGAGTGGAAGGCACGGAAGCCATGTTGGAGAAGGGGGCCAGGAGAAAGTTGGAGTTGAGGAATTCAAGGTAGCGAGTGTAGATGACTCATTCAAGGAGTTTGGAAAGGAAGGGTAGGAGGGAGATAGGATGATAAATGGAAGGGGACGTGGGGTCGAGAGAGGGTTTTTTTAGGATGGAGGGAGACATGGTCATGTTTGAAGGTTTGAAGGAAGAAGCCATTGGAGAGTGAGTGATTAAAGATAGAAGTTAAGGAGGGGAGGACGGAAGGGGCGATAGTTTTTATAAGGTGAGCGGGAATGGGGTCCGAAGCATAGGTGGAAAAGGTGACACTTGCGTAGAGGGAGGAGATCTGCTCTGAGGATACTGCAGGGAAGGATGGTGAAGTAGGAGAGAGGGTTGGGAATGGGGGGGAAGGGGAAGTGGGAAGGGTGACCTTGGGGAGCTCAGACCTGATAGTGTTAATTTTCATAATGAAGTAGGTGGTCAGATCGTTGGGGATGAGGGATGGGGGAGGAGGAGGAACAGGGGGCCTGAGGAGACAGTTAAAAGTCTGGAAAAATTGGCGGGGGTGATCGGCATGGGCGTCAGTGCGGGAATTAAAGTAGTTTTGCCTGGCAGAGAAGCGGGCAGAGTTAAGGCAGGAAAGGATAAATTTGAAGTGAATAAGGTTGGCTTGATGCTTGGACCTTTGCCAGCAGCGCTCAGCAGCTCAAGCATGAGAGCGAAGGAGGCTGACAGAGGCAGACAACCAGGACTGCGGGTTAGTGGAGTGAGAGCGTCAGAGGGAAAGGGTAGCGAGCAAGCTGAATTGAGTAGAGAAAATGGAGTTGAGAGCAGTAATCTTTTTATCGAGAGTGTGAAGAGAGGATAGGGAGGCAAGGTGGGGGTGATGTTTTGGAGAGACGGATGGGGTCAAGAGAGCAGAGGTCTCTGTGGGGGAGTAATACAGATTTGCAGGGGGAGGGAGTGTGAGAGAGGAGGCAGGGGAGAAGATTATGGTCAGAGAGAGGGATTTCAGAGTTGGTGAGGGTGGAGATAGTGCAGCGGTGAGAGATGATGAGATCGAGGGTGTGACCAAGTTGGTGAGTGGGAGAGGTGTGATGGAGCAGAAAGTTGGCAGAGCCAAGGAGTGATAGAAGGTGGATGGCAGAGGAGTCACCGGGCCCATCCATGTGGATGTTGAAGTCTCCGAGGATCAGATTGGGAAAGGAAAAGGAGCGAAGGAAGGTGAGAAAGGGGTAAGGGTGGTTAAAGAAGTTGGAGGTGGGACAAGGGGGGCGGTAGATGACAGCTACAAGAATCTGGAGGGGGTGGTAGAGGCGAATTATATGGGCTTCAAAGGAGGGGAGGGAGAGGGAAGGGGGCGGAGGAATAGTGCGGACGCAGCATTAGAGTGCGAGAAGGAAGCCGATGCCTCCTCCTTTCTCCGTGAGTCTAGGGGAGCGGGAGGAGGAGAGGCCTCCGCTGGAGGCAGCAGAAGAGACCGTGTCTTCAGGGGTGAGCCAGGTCTCCGTAAGGGCGAGGAGGCGGAGAGAGCGGGAAAGGAACAGGTCAAGGATGAAAGGGAGCTTACCCATAATGGAGCGGGGGGTTCATAGACCCCACTTGGCAGTAGCTGTGGAGAAGGAGGAGAGAGGGGGAAGGGAGCGGGGGGGGGGGAGGATTTGGATGGGAATGATTTGGCGGGGACCTGGGCGGGGAGAGGGGGATGAGGGGTGGAGTTGGGACAGACCTGGGATGGGACGTGGGCGGGGAAGAGGGAAGGGAAGGGAATGGGAGGAAAGGGTTCGGTGGGGAAGAGCACAAGGGGAGGGTGATGAGGGACGGCGCTGGTAAAGTGGGATTCTAGGGAGGGTGTGGGGAGGGGGAAGGAGGCAGCGGAAAGTGCGGGAAAGAGCTAGGTGGGAGAGGGGAAGGGGAAGGTGAGGATTGGGAGGGGCAAATAGGAGGAGGGGGGATGGAAGGTCATGGTGCAGTCAGTGAGGTAAGTGGCAGCAATGAGAACAACTAGCAATAACATGCGATAGCGATAATATAGTAACATGATACAATAAATTATTATTAATAAGCGGGTGATGTCCAGGGTAGAATGTTGACTTGTCTATGTGTCTATCAGGTTAAAATCAGAAGGCTAGCGGCAAGGAGAGTCCTACGGCTAGTGGCCCAGGCCCAAATGTCTCTGAGGCGGCAGAGGGAGCCCTGTGGATGGCCAATTTGGAGAAGGGTGGAGCTGTTGTGGGGGATAGAGGAGAGGAAACTCATGGGGAGAGGAGTAGATATCCACGCAACAGGGGCGGGGTGAGTAGGTACGGGCGCAGGTAGCAGCTAAAGTAACACAGTGAGTAGGAGGGCAATGCCCTGGGGCGGGGAGGAACGGGGGAAATCATTCACCTCTAGTCAGAGCACAGGGGCGGAGGGAGTGAGGGCTCCCCAATGGATGGCTGTTTCATTGGATGGCTAGAGAAGCAGCGTGACTCAGTGGAAAGACCCCGAGCTTGGAAGTCAGAGGTCATGGGTTTGAATCCCAACTCTGCCTCTTCTCAGCGGTGTGACTGTGGGCAAGTCACTTCACTTCTCTGTGCCTCAGTTCCCTCATCTGTAAAATGGGGATGAAGACTGTGAGCCTCACGTGGGACAACCTCATTCCCCTGTATCTACCTCAGCGCTTAGAACAGTGCTCTGTACGTAGTAAGCGCTTGACAAATACCAACATTTTTTTTTTCTGGGCAGAGGGACGGGGCTGAGGTTAGGGATGTAATGTCCCAAGGCCGGGGGCCGGGGGGGGGCGGTTAGCAGGGAAGCACAATGTCCCACGACTCTGGGAGGGGGCGGTGCTGGGGAATGCAGTGTCCCATGGTCCGGGTTTGCTTCCTGGACGGGCTTCGAGGGGGTGCTATACCAGGGGGCTTGGAAGTAGGAAGGTCAGGGAGAGATGGGGGAATGTCTGGGAGTTACCCGTGGTTCTGGAGCCTGCGGGGCCTGAGGTGGCCGGCGGGCGGGGGTGGTCCTTGGCGTCGGAGTCCGTGGGCGGGGGTGCAGATGTCCGGGTTGGGGAGACGACCACGAGCCCGGAGGTAGGTGACTGAAGTCTGATGGCGTGGACTTCTCCGGAAGAGAGATCCCGGCGCATCCCGGAACATCCGTGTCGGCGTCTAGAGGAAGGAGATTCAGCCGGGAATAAGGGGGACCAGCGGTTCAGGGTGCGGCTCCAAGGGAGAGGAGGTCCCAGGCCCACGTGGCGGCGTCCAGAGGAGGAAGATTCGGCCGGGAACAAGGGGACCGATGGTCCGAGGCTCGGCTCCAAGGAAGAGGAAGTCCCGGCGAAATCGTGACGGCGTCCTGAGGCAAAAGAGCCAACCGGGAATAAGGGGACCAGAGGTCCGAGGCGCGGCCAAGCCCTAAAGGCCAAGGATCCCTGCTGGCCATTGTTGAAATCCCCGTGGAAACTGATGACCCTGTTTTGCTTACTTTGCTGTCAGGATTTTGGAGTTCTGGCCCGGCAGACCTGGGTTTCCTCCAGGGAACTGAACCGGTTAAGATGAATACCCTGCTCTATAAATCTCCTCGCTGTGTCCGGCAATATCCCATGTCCTCAGAGGGGCGCAAAGGTTTGGACCCAATTATCACTGAGTTCTTGGAAAACGAAATCCTCTTTGACTGCAGTTCTCCCTGCAATGCTCCTGTGTTGCCAGTACGTAAGCCGGGGAAACCCCGACTTAGCATTTCGTGCAGGACCTGCAGGCCATGAATGCTTATGTCACCCCTATTCATGGGGTGGTCCCTAGCCCGACCTCAGTAATTGGTGGAATTATCTCACGTTACCTGTTTACCTGCATTGATTTGATTGGGGCGTCCTTCACTAACCCAGTATTCCCTGAAAGTCAGTACCTTTTGGCCTTCACTTGGGGCAACTGTCAGCTGACCTGGATGCGATTCCACAGAGGTTCGTGCATTCCCCCACTATCTTTTCCAAAATCCTTTACCAGGCTGTTTTACCGGTCCATTTTCCCAGCGAAGTGGGAATGTTTCAATATGTAGATGATCTCTCGATTACTGGGAAATCTGAGGAATTGTGCAGACAGGGCTCTCTGATACTTCTACAGCATTTGTTTGCTATTGGCCTCAAGGTTAGCCATAAAAAGTTGCAGTGGTGTCAAAGGCAGGTAAAATATCTGGGTTTCGTTCTCCAGGCAGGGGAGAAAGCTATTGCCTCTAGTCGTGCCAATCTCATCCAGGTCTTGCCCCGGCCCACCACCAAGTGTGAATTTCTGATTTTCCTTGGAGTGACAGGATTTTACTGGGCCTGGATCCCTGAATTCGGGCTGATCCTTCGTTCGTTCTTTCAGCTTCTAAGGAAGGAGTTCCCTGACCCTCTTGATTGGTCACCAGAGGCCGAATCTGCCTTTCAAAACCCTAAAGGCAGCTTAAACTCAGGCCCTGCCCTAGGGCTGCCGGAATAAGAAAATCCTTTCATACTCTTTGTACATGAGAAGATGGAGGTGGCCTCTAGCGTCCTCTGCCAAGCCCTGGGACCGCACTGCCTCCCAGTTGCATATTATTTGGTCTAACTCGACCCAGTGATGTTGGGACAGGTCCCCTGTATATGCTGTATTGCTGCAGCAGTCCTGCTTTTAGAAAAGACGCAGGACATTGTTCTGGGCCACAGGCTTATCCTGTGTGCTCCGCATCATGTAGTCCTTTTGCTATGGGGTGCCGCCACACAGGCACTGTCAGTTTCTCGTTTAACCTGATATGAGTTGTCCTTGCTTGAAAACCCCCAGGTTCAAGTGGAAAGGTGTAGAGCTCTGAACCCCGCCACATTCACGGGCCCAGATCTCCTGGCTAAGGGGGAGGAGGAACACAGTTGCGAGGAGGTTGTTCAGTCCGTGGTGGTGGCCTGCTCTGATCTACGAGATACTCCTTTGGAGACGTCATGTAGATTTGTTCATTGATGGCTCGTCTTTTATGGAACAGGGTAAATGCTACAGTGGGGCTGCGGTGGTCACTTACGATTCTGTTTTATGGACCACATCCCTCCCTTCCTCATGTAGAGCTCAGGCGGCTGAGCTCGAGGCTCTGATTCAGGTCTTTCACCCGGCTAAGGGATTGTGCACTAATATTTACACGGATTCCAAGTATGCCTTTGGCATTTGCCATGTGACCGGTGCCTTGTGGCAGAGCTGAGGTTTCTTAACCTCCGGAGGAAAGCCCTTAGTGGATATTGATTGAGTAGCCCGACTTTTAGCCGCCAGAAGACTTCCCGCTGCTCTCGCTGTTAACCATGTTAGAGTGCACTCCCAGGGAAAGGAATTGTTTAGCCTAGGAAACCATAAAGCTGACCAAACATCTCTCTGGGCTGCGCAATACGAACACGAGCCTCTTCCGGAGGCTCTCAACACCGTGGCTAGCCTGGCTTTCTGATTACGGAATAGGAGAGGTCCGAATTGTCCACTAAATATGAGGCTGTCAAGCGCAATGGGTTTTTCTGGGTTCCAGATGGCCGCCCTATACTCCCTGCAAGTGCCCTTAGAGTCGTTTGTCTTCAGACTCATCAGAACATCCATTATGGAGCCGGGTCTCTGGCTGCTGCAGTTTTACATCACTGGTTTGCTCCGGATATCCATCACATAGCCAAGCGAGTAACTATGGCCTGTCCCATCTGCCAGAGCTTTAATGCCAACTGACCTCAGGAGGCTTCCCGGGGTGGCCGAGCCTGGGTTTACCACTCCTTTGTGGGGCTCCAGTTCTATTTCATTACCCTTCCTAGGGCTGAAGGGTACCGCTATTTTCTAATCATCATCGATCACTTTACGTGTTAGTTAGAGACCTTCCTGGCCCAGTACGCAACTGCTGCATTCGTTGCTACGGTCTTGTTATGGGAGTTTATTCCCATTTTGGGCCCCCTTCTATCATTGATTCGGATCAGGATTCGCATTTTACCGAGACCGTTTTGGTCAAGGTCTATCACTGTTTAGGTATTGAGAGAAGCCTGCACACTCTCTTCTATCCCCAGAGCTCAGGAAAAGTTGAGAGGGCTAACCGGGTACTTTACCCACGTGTGCACTCGTACCCCCCTGGGGTGAACAGGCGGGCAGCCACTTTCCACCCTTTCCTGCTCCCTCGACTCGCTCTTTTGAGTCTGTTCATTTAGGCACCAAGGTCAGGAAACCCTCACAAGCGATTGCGAGATCAGAATCATTTCCCTGATAAATTCTGTAACATTAGTATGCAGATTTTATGTGGCTGGTTTATTTGCAGCCGGTTTACAATATGGTTACTTTATTAGTAGCCTATGCTTAGCGGGAAATTTTAAAGCTGGATTGAGTTTATGATACATTCAACTAGAGATGAGAGGGTTAGATTTTCCTTATAGGAGAATAAGATGCATCAAAAAAAGAGATACATTCCTACTTCTGGTCCTTTATCATGATGGCCATAGCAAATGGGATTCTTATCAATCGTGGGCCATTTCCTCCTTCCTGTCCATCCATGGTGAGTCAGATGTAGCTGGTGGCTCATTCTCATTTCTCTGAAAAATGGTACTGTCCAAAGTTTTCTGGCAGAAACTAAATTCCCAAGATGTCTTTCCTCCTTACCCCTCTAGCAAGTCTGGATTTGAACTCGAGGAAAGGTTCCAGAAACTGAAGAATGCTGGCAGCAGATCTCCAACTGACCTAGCCATTGGCTTTGCCTCACGTGACTGCCACCACTTTGCTACCCTTTCCCCATGTTATTGTCAAATAATAACAGCATCTCTAGCTGCCAGTGATATGCCTATGCACCTATAACACATAAACCTCCATGGCACCCTTGATGGAGCACTTTCAGCATCATTATCTTCAATTGCAAAAGACAGAATCTATGTGAGGAAATCTAAGGTGATAGATATTATATGCATTGTATTCACTAACGTTTTGGCATATGATCTATTTTGTCTGAGTAGAAAGCTTAATTCTCCCCATGTTTTCTCATGTCACTGTAGATACAGCTAAACTCCTATTTTTTTACTTGAAAAAGTAGGATCCTAAACTATGTCTCACCCAACCCCAAATTATACCTGCAAAATAACAATAGGATGCTTGGAGGAACTGTGATGGCATTATTACTACTACTATTATTATTATTATTATTGTATTTAACTGCTTTCTATATGTCAAGTATTTTTCTTTGTGTTTGGATAGACACAAAATAATCCCCTTGGGCACAGTTCCTGCCCCATGTAAGGCTCACATTGCCTAAATCAGAGAATGAGGATTTAATCCCCATTTTACAGATGAGGTAACCAAGGCCCAGAGAAGTTAAGTGACTTGCCAAAGGTCACAAAGCAGGCAAGTGGTGGAGTTGCTGCCATCTTGGACATCCCTCATCATCCAACTACTCTGGCCTTTCCTTGTCCTTCTTGATCTGGCTCAGTATTGCTAACCTTTTCTCCAGCGTTGTTAACTAACTCTACCTCCTCATCACTTATCATGGGCCTCTTCCTTCATATTTGTTTTGAACCCTCCACATTCAAGATTCAAAGAATTTTGTGGCATAGTGGTGTTGTGGGGAAAAAATCTAGAGCCAAACTGATTCCAAATTTGACAAATGTATAAATTTCAATCATATCCTCTCTCAACCTTCACCTTCCCAGACTAAAGAGTTTTAATATTTTCAGACTTCTCTCATTTGAACAGTTTTCCAGCCTCCTGATGATCTAAGTTGTGTTTCTCTGGACCAGTCCAGTCACGCCCCTACTGAAGACGTACAACCTGAACCTGATTATTGAAAATACCAAAATCTCTTGGGTGCCCAACTTTGAAACTGTGAAAAGAGCCTGAGCCTAGAACTCAGGGGACCTGAGTTCTAAACCCAGCTCCTCCAGTGGCTTGCTGTGTGACCTTGGGCAAGTAAGCCACTTCATGGCTCTACGACTATTAACTCCCTGTAGGCAGAGAATGTGTCTACCAACTTATGTTGTACTTTCCCAAGCACTTAGTACTTACTTTGTACACAGTAAGTGCTCAATAAATGTGATTAATTTAAAATACATACATATATATTTGAATGGAATTTGGTAAGCACTTACAATGTCCAGAGTCTGGTCTAAACATCAGAATAGGTACAAGGTAATCTGGTTGGACACAGTCTGTCCCACATGGTGGTCACGGTCTTAAGCCCCATTTTACAGATGAGGTAACTGAGGCACATAGAAGTTAAGTGACATGCCCAAAGTCACACAGCAGACAAGTGGTGGAGCCAGGATTAGAGCCCAGGTCTTTCTGACTCCCAGGCATGCACTGTATCCACTAGGCCACACTGCTTCTCATTGATTTACGGGCTCTCGTTATATCCCGGCTAGACTACTGTGTCAGCCTTCTCTCTGACCTCCCTTCCTCCTCTCTCGCCCCGCTCCGGTCTATTCTTCACTCCGCTGCCCGGCTCATCTTCCTGCAGAAACGATCTGGGCATGTCACTCCCCTTCTTAAACAACTCCAGTGGTTGCCTATCGACCTCCGCTCCAAACAAAAACTCCTCACTCTAGGCTTCAAGGCTCTCCACCACCTTGCCCCTTCCTACCTCTCCTCCCTTCTCTCTTTCTACCGCCCACCCTGCACGCTCCGCTCCTCTGCCGCCCACCTCCTCGCCGTCCCTCGGTCTCGCCTATCCCGCCGTCGACCCCTGGGTCACGTCCTCCCGCGGTCCTGGAACGCCCTCCCTCCTCACCTCCGCCAAACTGATTCTCTTTCCCTCTTCAAAACCTTACTTAAAAATCACCTCCTCCAAGAGGCCTTCCCAGACTGAGCTCCTCTTCCCCCTCTACTCCCTCTGCCATCCCCCCTTTACCTCTCCGCAGCTAAAGCCTCATTTTCCCCTTTTCCCTCTGCTCCTCCACCTCTCCCTTCCCATCCCCACAGCACTGTACCCGTCCGCTCAACTGTATATATTTTCGTTACCCTATTTATTTTGTTAATGAATTGTACATCGCCTTGATTCTATTTAGTTGCCATTGTTTTTACGAGATGTTCTTCCCCTTGACGCTGTTTAGTGCCATTGTTCTTGTCTGTCCGTCTCCCCCGATTAGACTGTAAGCCCGTCAAACGGCAGGGACTGTCTCTATCTGTTGCCGACTTGTTCATCCCAAGCGCTTAGTACAGTGCTCTGCACATAGTAAGCGCTCAATAAATACTATTGAATGAATGAATGATTGATTGTGCCTCAGTTTCCTCATCTGTAAAAAGGGGATTAAATGTCTGTTCTCTCTTTTACTTAAATTGTGAGCTCCATGTAGGAAAAGGGACTTTGTACAAGCTGATTGTGTTGTATCTGCCCTAGTGCTTAGTCACAAAATAAGCACTTAACAAATACCAAAGTCATTATTATTGCTTGCATATGGTTTTAGCACTATAATGGTGCTTTGAGACTGTAAACTCCTTGTGGGCAGTGATTGCGTCTACTAACACAACTGCATTATACTTTCCCAGTGACATAGTGCAGTGTTCTGCGCACAGTGCTCAATAAATCCTTTGATTTATTAATTTTTCCACATGAAATCAGTCAATCCTAAAGACCTTTTCTCAGACGATGATCAATTTCAACTCTATTCTTTTCTCAAGGCAAAATGGTACCCAAATTTGTTTTCCACCAGGTACAAGCGTCTTTATGGTTTGCTTGCAAGACGTTTTAGGCCTATTTTAGGTGAACTGTGGATTGATGTATTTTTCAGGCCTGAATACCTAGAAACAATCATTGTCACACGCGGCCCAAGTGACTCCACTATGCCTGCACCGCTATTTCAGGGCAAGTCAGGGAAATTGCAGGAGAAGCTTGATTTACAGGAAAGTCAGGGAAACGCTGGAGAGTCTGTCCATGCCATGTCCACAGTCCTTTGTCTGTTTTCCCGCCGGCTCACACATTTGAATAACATGCTTAACCAGAGGAGGGGATGCACAGAGCCAACACCTGCTGCAACCTGGCCAAAGTGGAATGGGTTGGAGGACAGCGACCAATTCGACCAAGTACAATTCGTCATTGTTTACTACCAGGTATAAGACGTCTGCTCACTGGGAAGGGGTCCTAAGAATAATAATAATAATAATCATGATCCACGGGTCCAAAGACGGATCTGGAGCAATGTCCAAGATGCCAGGGTCACTTAATGGCACTCCCTGGGCAATGACACAGCAGTTTGCCCATCTCAGATTTGTTCTGGTGTTGTTCCCATCTCAAGGAGATATGAGTTGATTCCCAAGATGGGTAATTCATTCATTCAATAGTATTTATTGAGCGCTTACTATGTGCAGAGCACTGTACTAAGCGCTTGGAAAGTACAAATCGGTAACGGATAGAGACAGTCCCTGCCCTTTGATGGGCTTACAGTCTAATCGGGGGAGACAGACAGACAAGAACAATAGCAATGAGTAGAATCAAGGGGGTGAACATCTCATTAAAACAATAGCAAATAAAGAGAATTAAGGTGATGTACATCTCATTAACAAAATAAATAGGGTAATGAGAAAATAAATAGGGCAATGACAAAATAAATAGGGTAATGAGAAAATAGGGCAGTGACAAAATAAATAGGGTAATGGCAAAATAAATAGGGTAATGAATAAATAGGGTAATGGAATACAGACGAAGAGTTCCAGTTGGTAAGGTGAAAAACATAATGATTGCTGGGATCTTTTTTTTGGTCATCCCCATTTTTTTTTATGTGAAGATGGCCTTGATCTCAAGATTGGAGGACTTTTGTAAAACAGGAGTCATCTTTCAAATTACATGACCCCATCCTTCCCTGTACCAGGAAGTCTTTTCCCCAACCGGTAAAGCCATCTGGGAGTCTCCCAGAGCCTTCTAGGATGTCTCCTAGAGTGATCCCCTTCTCCTAATCGGAGAAGTCCCCTCTCTGCAGGAACAGCGCAGAGGGTCCCCTCTCTGTGGAAACAGCAAAGAGAGAATCCTACTCCAAATAAAGGGAGGATGATGCTTACCCGCTCAACCTGCTGGCGCTCAAATAGTACCTTAAGTTCCCCAAGAAAGGGAGTAGCTAGACCCTAAAAGCGTGTTTTCATACTTACAAATGTCACGAGCTCACGAATATTTCTTTTCCGAAGAATCTTTAGTACGTCCATCCACTTAAGTACGTCCATCCAACCCTTGCACAAGGTCCCTTCATAGTCGCAGAAGCTGTTGGGGATTCTTGTGGGGAGAGGCGTACTCTCCCGCATGGATGAGAGGGGATCATAACCTTGGTGAAGAAATGAACGGACTCAGGAGAGCGAGCCAAAAAGCCGAAAAGGGAGGAAAGTGGCTGCCCGCCCATTCACCCCAGATGGGGTACCAGTGACAAACAGTCCCGAACCGTCCCTCCCAGCTTACTTTTATTAGACGGTATTTCTGCGTTACAACCGACCACACCCCCGTGTGCAAGTCACAACCCAATCGGCGAAGCAATATGAGAATTTCTCCTTATATGGCTAAAACCTAATAAAACCTCTATCTCTGTGCTAGGCTCTTCCCCGAACTCCCTTCAGCTTGCCCCAAGGTCTCTGCCGGATCAGGTGCCGGGCCCAATCAGGGGCCGAGCTACATGTGCACAGCGTATGCCCAGCGCCCCGAGGTCTACATGGACAGCATGCCGCCTAGTGCCTTAAAAAAGAAGAAGAAGAAAAACAAAGATTGAAGTCACTGTGGCTCGGAAGTCACTGTGGTTTGGGTCTGGTTCAGGTTTTCTCAACATCTCTCAGTAAGCACGCAGTAAAGAGCTCGCTGGATTGGTTAAAGGGGCTTATCGCAAGCCGGGCCTCCTTTCTCACTTGGATTCTCCTTTCTTCCCTCCTTTTTCTTCGTATGATATTTATTAAGCGCTTACTTTATCCCAGACCCAGTACTATGCACTGGGACAGATTCAAATCAATTAGGATAGACTCAGTCCATAACCCACACGGAGCTCACAGTCTCGATCCTCATTTTACAGAAGAGGTAACAGAGGCCCAGAGAAGCAAAGTGACCTGCCCAAGGTCATTCAGCATACAAGTGGCCGATGTGCCAACCACTGTACCGAGCACAGAGTTAGATGCAATAGCAGCACAATGGGCACAATCCCTGTCCATCTGAGAACAGTTTCTTCCCCCTCGGACTCACCACTGGCTCATGCAGAATCTCTGCTGGCTCCAGACCTTCCAGTCCGGCTCTGCCATGGTGGCTCTGGAAAGAAAGTGACCTGTGGGAAAACCTGCCATCAGTGGGGATGGGAAGTGGCCCCTCGCTCTCCACCACTTTTCTCTCTCCCCATGTTGCATCGGTCCCCACCGGGGCCGACACCTTGTCCTACTTCATATATTCGTCGCTCCTGAAGGGTATGCCCCAGGCCCCTCCCCTCGCTCACACTGTTAGACCGGAAGACCCCGAGAGGCGAGGACTGGGCTTTATTCCCCACCGGGAGTGCTTTGCCAGTGCTCAGTACAGTGCTTTGCCCACAGGAAGCGCTCCATCGATACCCTTCCCCTCTCTGCCAGTCCTGCAAAGGGCACACAGGCCTTTGGGTAACAGGCCCTGGAGAGGCCCGGAGCGAGACCCTACCCCAACCCACCGGCCCGGGGATCACGGCCCGGCCTTGTGGTCCCCATTAACAGAACCACAATGAGGGGAACCCACCGCCCCCAAACCTATAGACTCTCCTCACCAGGGTCAAGTTGGATCACCAACTCTGTGCTACATGCTGAGAAGTCAATTCACGTAGCTTTCCCCAAATCATGTGGGTCCCGACTTGAGCCTTGTAGCCACACAGCTTCCTGTTCAGCTCTCTCAGCTGGACAGGGCCCGCCGGGGCTGGGGGACCGAGGGAGGGGGCGCTGTCGCCAAGGACACCATTATTGAGGGACCAGCTTGGTGAGGAAGGAGGAGCATGGGGAGATATGCTGAAGGGGGCGGAGCCTATCACCAGTGGGCGGAGTGTCACCTGACCTTGTGCCCAGACATGTGGCCAGAGTCAATCGGGCTCAGCAGCTAAGGGCTGGTACGTCCAGGGACAGGGCCCTGGGCATCTCCTGCCCAGAGTCTACATAGGGACTATTGATTTCATGATATTTCTAGAAGAAGCGGGAGGTCCACAGTGCTGAAGTCTGCTGAGAGTTTAAGGAGGATCAGCATGACGTAGAAGCTATTGGATTTGGCAAGAAGAACGTTGGTGACTTGAGAGAAGGAAGTTGCTGTGGAATGAAGGGTGTGGAAGCCAGATTGGAGGCTGCCAAGGAAGGAATTGGAAGAGAGGAAGTGAAGTCGGAGAGCTCATTTTCTGTAAATAAATCCTGATGAAGGGCAAATGGATCTTAGCCTGCATGTTTATGGGTATCAGTTATTCTGCATTTTCTCAGTATAATAAATTGTGGCTGTTTAAACAAGTGACTGGCTTGTGCTCCTCTTCCCATCTATATCCCAAATCTGCCTATCCAGTTCAGTGTATGCACCTCTGTGGGTGAAATGCATGTAGCAAAAGCATCTTTTACTTCTGTCAAACTCCAGCAACTTCTATGTGGAGGTCTATAAAAAGAAAAACAGAAGTCCACGAGCTTTTTAATGGTGCTGACCAGATGGAGGCTTGGGAAAAGCCAAAATGCCGGCAGGTAGGTACAGGGATAGGATTAGATAATAATAGTACTAACAATAACAATAATAAAAATTGTGGCATTTATTAAGTGTTTACTATGTGCCAAGCACTGCTCTAAGCACTGGGACAGATACAGGGTAGTAGGATCAGACACAGTCCCTGTCCCACATGGGGCTCAGTCTTAATCCCCATTTTACAGATGAGGGATTTTAGGCCCAGAGAAGTACAGTGACTTACACAAGGACACACAGCAGATACATGGTGGAGGTGGGATGAGAACCCAGGTTCTCTGACTCCCAGGCTCATGCTTTTTCAACTAGGCCACTGTCCCAAGGTGACCCTCGGGTACCGACCAGTTCAAGGTCAAATGCTATCTCGTGACGTCCTGAGCCAGCAGGTGGAACTCTAAAGTGAGGGTGGGTCACCGCCCCCACAACTAAAACTGCCAGATTGACAGCCCAAATTGGGAAAATAGAAGGTGCCCCTCGCCCCGGTGCCAATCAAATTAGGGAATGAGGAGATTGGATAAACTGAGGCCAGTGGCTGAATGGCCTAAGGGCACAGGTGATAAATACCTGTCGCCTCTAACCTTCTGTGCACATGAACGAGACTTGCAGCAGCCAGCTGCAGGTCGCCTCTGTCCAGAGTGTGAGAAGGCCATTCTGCCTGCACCAAGTGAGGAGGCGTGGGGTGGGTGAGTGTCTCGTTCTGCTGAACTTTCGTGGGGTTGGAAGCCAGACGCTTCGCCAAGGGAATGTAATATTTAAGTGGATTTAATGTCTACGTGGGTACCTCCCGAGTGGGACGTGAACATGGTGGGAGCTAGCTGCCTCACCAAGTGCGAGTAACACATAAGTGGGTAATGCATAACTGGGTTTAACGCATAAGTGTATGTAAAACATAAGTGTATTTAACGCATAAGTGTATTTAACGCAAAAGTTGATTCCTCCTGACTGGGGCATGCACATGGTGGGAGCTAGCCGCCTCACCACATGTGAGTAAATCATAAGTGAGTTCTGCATGGGTGGGCCCAGCTGTCCGGCCACCCGCAAGTAACATACGAGCATATTTCTTCTGTTTGGGAAGCTCTAACACAATATTCCTCCTGAAAGGGAAGGTCGATTTGTTGCGTCGAAATAACCAAATAATTCATTTCGCCTAGCGGAATAAATTTTATACAAAACTCAGGCTCTCCATCCCTGGCCTCTCTCTCTCTCTTGCCATGCCGAATCCAAACGAATCTGTCGCCTGCGACGGGTGACAGCCACACTGCTCGGTGGCCCCCAAAGTATTAGTCATATCATCAGCAGAAATCAATCAGCCAGCCAATCATATATATTGAGTGCTCACTGTGTGAAGAGCACTTCTCTTGACTACTAGGAGAAGAGTCCTACTGAGCACTTGGGAGAGGACAATATCACAATATAACAGACACATTCCCTACCCACAATGAGCTTACAGTCTACAAGGGGAGACTGACATTAATAAAAATAAATAAATTACAGATATGTACACAAGTCCGGTGGGGCTGTGAGTGGGGATTAATGAATGAATGAATTCAATCATATTTATTGAGCACTTACTCTGTATTAAGCGCTTGGAAAGTACAATTCGGCAACAGATAGAGACAATCCCTGCCCAACAATGGGCTCACAGTCTAAACGGGTGAGACAGACAACAAAACAAAACAAAACAAGTAGTCTGGTGACAGTAACATCAAGATAAATAGAATTATAGATATATAGACATCATTAACAAAATAAATATAATAATGAATAATATAAACAAATATGCACAAGTGCTGTGGGGAGGGAAAGGGGGAAGAGCCAAAGGAGGGAGTAGGGGGAATGGGGAGGGGAGGAGGAGCAGAGGGAAAGGGAGGGCTCAGTTTGGGAAGGCCTCCTGGAGGAGGTGAGCTCTCAGTAGGGCTTTGAAAAGGAGAAGAGAGTTAGTTTGGGAGATGTGAGGAGGGAGGGCATTCCAGGTCATTGGTGGGACCTGGGCCAGGGGTGATGGTGAAAGAGGTGAGAACGAGGCACAGTTAAGAGTTTAGCGGCAGAGGAGTGGAATGTGCTGGCTGGTCTATAGGAGGAGAGAAGGAAGTTGAGGTAGGAGAGGGCAAGGTCATGGAGAGCTTTGAAGCCAAGAGTGTTTGTTTGTTTGTTTGTTTTTCATGCGAAGGGTGATAGGCAACCACTGGAGGTTATTAAGGAGGGGAGTGATGTCCAGAGCGTTTCTGTAGGAAGATGATCCGGGCAGCGGAATGAAGAATAGACTGGAGCTGGGAAAGACAGGAGGATGGGAGATCAGAGAGGAGGCTGTTGCTATAATCCAGTTGGGATATTATGAGAGCTTGTACCAGCAAGGTAGCAGTTTGGATGGAAAGGAAAGGGCGGATCTTGGCGATATTGTAAAGGTGAGACTGGCAGGTTTTGGTGATGGATTGGATGTGTGGGGTGAATGAGAAAGCAGAGTCAAGGATTACACCAAGTTTGTGGGCCAGAGAGACGGGAATGATGGTAGTGCCGTCCACAGTGACAGGGAAGTCAGGGAGAGGACAGGGTTTGGGAGGGAAGATAAGGAGCTAAGTCTTGGACATGTTGAGTTCTAGGTGGCAGGCAAACATCCACGTGGAGATGTCCTGAAAGCAGGAGGAGATACTAGCCTGGAGGGAGCGGGAGAGAACAGGGGAGGAGATGTATATTTGGGTGTCATCTGCATAGAGATGATAGTTGAAGCCGTGGAGGCAAATGAGTTCACCAAGGGAGTGAGTATAGATGGAGAACAGAAGAGGGCCAAGAACTAATCCTTGAGGAACCCCTACAGTTAGTGGATGGGAGGGGGAGGAGAGCCCGTGAAGGAGACCAAGAATGAACAGCCAGAAATATAAGAGGAGAACCAGGAGAGGACGGAGTCCTGGAAGCCAAGGTGAGATAAAGTGGGTAGGAGAATGGGAAGGTCGACAGTGTCAAAGGCAGCTGAGAAGTCGAGGAGGATTAGGATACAGTAGGAGCCATTGGAATTGGCAAGAAGGTCATGGGTGACCTTTGAGAGGGCGGTTTCCGTGGAGTGGAGGGCACGGAAGTCACGTTGAAGAAGGGGTCCAGGAGAGAGTTGGAGTTGAGGAATTCAAGGTAGCGAGTGTAGATGACTCATTATAGGAGTTTGGAAAGGAAGGGTAGGAGGGAGATAGGACGATAACTGGAAGGGGAAGTGGGGTCAAGACAGGGTTATTTTAGGATGGGTGAGACATGGGCATGTTTGAAGGCAGAGGGGAAGAAGCCGTTGGAGAGTGAGTGGTTAAAGATAGACGTTAAGGAGGGGAGGAGGGAAGGGGAGATAGTTTTTATAAAATGAGCGGGAATGGGGTCCGAAGCACAGGTGCAGGGGGTGGCACTTGCGAGCAGAGAGGAGATTTCCTCTGAAGATATTGCTGGGAAGAATGGGAAAGTAGGGGAGACGGTTGGGAGCGGGGGGGGGGGTTGGAAAAAGGGGAGGGGTGACTCTGGGGAGCTCAGACTTGATGGTGTTAATTTTTGTAATGAAGTAGGTGGCCAGATCGTTGGGGTGAGGGATGGAGGAGGGGAAGGAACAGGGGGCCTGAGAGATGAGACATGATAACTGGGCTGGGATATGGGCGAGGAGGAGAGAAGGGAAGGGGTTGGAGGAAAAGGGTTTGATGGGGAAGAGCATAAGGGGAGGGGGACGAGGGTTGGCACTGGTAAAGTGGGATTCTAGGTATGGGGTGAGGAGGAGGGGAGGGGGTGGAGTAAAGTGAGGGAAAGAGCTGGGTGGGAGAGGGCAAGGGGAAGGTGAGGATTCGAAAGGGCAGATGGGAGCAGGGGCGTTGGAAGGTCAAGGTGAGGTTAGTGAGGTAAATGACAGCTCTGAGATCATTTAACAATTAACATGCAATAGCAATAATATAATATGATATAATATAATATTAATGAGCGGGTGATGCCCAGAGTCGAATGCTGACTTGCCCATGAGTCAATCAAATCGAAAAGGCTCGTGTCAAGGAGAGTCCACAGGCTCTTGGCCCAATTCATTAATTCATTCAATAGTATTTGTTGAGCGCTTACTATGTGCAGAGCTCTGCACTAAGCGCTTGGAATGTACAAATCAGCAACAGATAGAGACAGTCCCTGCCCATTGACGGGCTTACAGTCTAATCGGGGGAGACAGACAGACAAAAACAATAGCAATAAATAGAATTAGGGGGAAGTACATCTCATTAAAACAATAGCAATAAATAGAATCAAGGTGATGTACATCTCATTAACAAAATAGAGTAATAAAAATATATACAAATGAGGGGTCGAGCACAGTGCTGAGGGGAGGGGAAGGGAGAGGGGGAGGAGCAGAGGGAAAGGGGGGGAAAGGGGGCTTAGCTGAGGGGAGGTGAAGGGGGATAGAGGGGCAGCAGAGGGAGCAGAGAGAAAAGGGGAAGCTCAGTCTGGGAAGGGCTCTTGGAGGAGGTGAGCTCTAAGTAAGGCTTTGAAGAGGGGAAGAGAATTAGTTTGGTGGAGGTGAGGGGGGAGGGCATTCCAGGACAGCGGTAGGACGTAGCCCAAGGGTCGACGGCGGCATAGGCGAGAACGGGGGACAGTGAGGAGGTGGGCGGCAGAGGAGCGGAGTGTGCGGGATGGGCAGTAGAAAGAGAAAAGGGAGAAGTAGAAGGGGGCAAGGTAGCCTAGAGTGAGAAGTTTTTGTTTCATGCGGCGGTTGATAGGCAACCACTGGAGGTTTTTAAGAAGGGGAGTGACATGCCCAGAGCGTTTCTGCAGGAAGATGAGCCGGGCAGCGGAATGAAGAATAGACTGGAGTGGGGAAATACAGGAGGACGGGAGAGCAGAGAGAGATCAGGGAAGCAGCGTGGCTCAATGGAAAGAGCCTGGGCTTCAGAGTCAGAGGTCATGAGTTCGACTCCCGGCTCTGCCACTTGTCAGCTGTGTGACTGTGGGCAAGTCACTTCTCTGTGCCTCAGTTACCTCATCTGTAAAATGGGGATTAACTGTGAGACTCATGTGGGACAATCTGATGACCCTGTATCTACCCCAGCGCTTAGAACAGTGCTCTGCACATAGTAAGTGCTTAACAACTACCAACTTTTTTTTTTTAAGGCTGACACAATCATCCAGCCGGGATATTATGAGAGCCTGTATCAGTAAGATAGCCGTTTGGGTGGAGAGGAAACATCGGATCTTGGCGATATTATAAAGGTGAGACCGGCAGGTCTTGGTGACGGTTTGGATGTGTGGGGTGAATGAGAGAGCCGAGTCAAAGATGACACCGAGAGACGGGAAGGATGGTCATACCATCCACAGTAATAGGGAAGTCAGGAAGAGGACAGGGCTTGGGAGGGAAGATAAGGAGCTCAGTTTTGGACATGTTGCTCAGTTTTGGACATTGTCTTTCAGGCGGTGGGGGCAGTCCTGTGTATGGCCATTTTGGAGAAGAGTGGAGCTGTTATGGGGAACATAGGAGAGGAAACGCCTAGGGAGAATAGATAACCAAACAACATGGGTGGGCTGAGTAGGTGCAAATGTAGCTAGTAGCTAAAAGTAATACAGTGAGAACAAGGGCATTGTTACTCGGGGAGAGGGGGCAGGGGGAATCAGTCACCTCTTGTCCGAGGACAGGGAAGGAGGTCGTGGGGGCTCCCCAAGGATGGTCGTTTTGGGGCGGGGGCGGGGGGGTTAGTTGGGAATATAATGTCCCATGGCCCTGGCGGGGCGGGGGGGGGGGTGGCTGGGAAACACAGTGGCCAAAGCCCTGGTTAGCTACCTGGATGGCCTAAGGGTCGCTTCAAGGAGTGGTTCTAGTGATCATGGGAGGGGTGCTAGTCCAGGGGAGTTGGATGGTCAGCAGAGATATTGATGATCGTCTGGGAGTTACAAGAGGTTCTGACTGGCTGCGGGGCTTGAGGTGGGAGGTGGGGGTCGGGGTCGCTCCTCGGTGTCGGTGCCCTCGGGCAGGGGTGCAGATGATGTCCGGGAGTGGGAGACGACCATGAGCCTGGAGGCAGGCCATTGGAGTCTGATAGCGCAGAATTCTCGGGAAGAGAGATCTCGGCGCTCCAGTGGCAGCGTCCGGAGGGGAAAGAACCTACCGGGAACAGGGGAACCGGCGGTCCGTTGGCGTGGCTCCTTGGGAGAAGAGATCTCGGGAAATAAAGGGAGCAAGTCAGGGCAATGTAGAAGTGAGTTGCAGAAAAGGAAAAATGGCTTGGGTCAGGGCAGGAGATGTGACTTCCATAAGGTTTTGAAGGAAGGGAGAGTAATTATCTATCAGTTATCAAGAGGGAAAGTATTCCAGGAGAGAGGCAGAACTTTGGGGAGAAGTCGGTGGCAAGATGGACGAGATCAAGGTACCAATCAATTATATTTATTGGGCATTTATCATATGCAGGGAACTGTGATAAACACTTGGGAGAGTACTATATAACAGAGGTGGTAGACATATTCCCTACTCACATGGAGCTACAGTCTAGATGGTGAGGCTTTAATATAAATAAATACATTATGGATATGTACTTAAGTGCTGTCAGCAACCTCTCACTGCAGGTGCTTGTTGCTGAAATTTGCCTCCAAAGTAGTCTTGGGTCAAAATGTAGTTTTTCCACTGAAAAAACCCTTTCAACACATTCACCTGCCCCAATTATATCAAGCCACTAACTGAAAAGAGTTATTTTCTCTGAGAGGACTATAAATGAATGCTTGCTATCAGGTTTTTCATGAACATTAATTAAGAAATGTGGATCAACAAAATCATTTCCAGCTTTCTTCTTCTGAACATCTGGGCTTCTTGAGGAAAACATGACTGAAGGAAAGCCTCATGTGTTATCTGCCCAGCATTAGCTATGGAGATTATGGTTGATTCCTACCTGGGCTTCGGAGTCAGACGTCATGGATTAGACTCCCGGCTCTGCCACTTGTCAGCTGTGTGACTGTGGGCAAGTCACTTCACTTCTCTGTGCCTCAGTTACCTCATCTGTAAAATGGGGATTAACTGTGAGACTCATGTGGGACAATCTGATGACCCTGTATCTACCCCAGCGCTTAGAACAGTGCTCTGCACATAGTAAGCCCTTAACAAATACTAACATTATTATTACGATTATTATCTCCCTCTAATCGTTGGCTTCTGTGAGGAAAATCGGTCCCACTATCCTTAAAAAGCCGATATAACAACAGTCAATCATATTTATGGAGAATTTACTGTGTGCAGAGATAGTACAGTAAAATACTACTACATACACATTCCCTGCCCACAACAAGCTTCACTCTAGAGGGTGGTCATGAGTTGAAGTTACGTGATTAGGCCTAGACAATTGAATTAGAAGGAGGAGCAAGCTTTAAACCACTTCACATTTGAAAGCTCCATCTTGTATTTCCTTAAGGGTAGGGATCATGTCTCCTTGCTCTCTTGTATTATATTCCTCCTGCCTTCAGGACATCTGTACTTGGATTCTCTCCTGGCTCCTAAAACTCAACATGTCCAAGACAGAGCTCCTTATCTTCTCTCCCAAACCCTGTCCTTTCCCTGACTTTCTCATCCCGTATGGATGGCACGACCATCCTTCCTGTTTTACAAGCCCGCAACCTCGGTGTCATCCTTGACTCTGCTCTCACATTCACCCCACACATCCAATCCGTCACTAAAGCCTGCCAGCCTCACCTTCACGACATCGCTAAGATCCATCCTTTCCTCTCCATCCAAACAGCTACCACATTAGTATATCACACATCCTATCCCGACTGGATTACTGCATCAGAATCCTTTCTGATCGCCCAACCTCCTGTCTCTCCCCACTTGAGTCTATACCTCCCTCCGCTGCCCGGATTATCTTTCTACAGAAACGTTCTGGGCATATCACCCCCGTCCTGAAAAATCTGCAGTGGTTGCCTATCAACCTCCATATCAAGCGAAAGTGCCTTACTATTGTTTTCAAATATATATAATTCTATTTATTTATATTGATGCCTGTTTACTTGTTTTGATGTGTATATATCTACAATTCTATTCAGCTATATTGATGCCTCTACTTGTTTTGATGTCTGTCTCCCCGCTTCTGGACTGTGCCAACACCAACACCAATCTGGTGTTGGCACGGATTGTCTCTCTTTATTGCTGAATTATACTTTCCAAGCACTTAGTACAGTGCTCTGCATATAGTAAGCGCTCAATAAATACAATTGAATGAATGAATGAATGAATGAATGAATACTCTCCCAAATGCTTAGGGCACCTGAGTACATTGAGCCCACACAGTAATTGATTGATTGAGCAAGACAGGAATTCCAGCGAATGGTTTTAGGTCAGTGATTAAGTGGCAAGGTGCAATTGTGATTTTTGAAATGTCTTATAATGATCGTGACTCCTTTCCTGAACATTATCAGCATATACCCTAATTCATCATATGGTTTGCATTTAGTGGGATCATCAAACCCATCCTTAAGTATGCTTATTTCCAGTCAGGTGCTCCATTTTTTTAAGGCATATTGTGGCCACAGGTGAGTATCAGTAAAGGAGCTGGTTAATTTAATTAGCGCTTATAATAGTGCTTAGCACATAGTAAATGCATAATAAATACGATCATTATTATTAGTCAGTGAAAAAAATTATCCATAATCTTATTAATATGATAGGAAACTATACTGAAACATAGAAAACCAAATTCAAAACCAGAATATAGAAACCAGAACATAGGAAAACAAAATCAAATTTGGTATTAATCCCCAAAATAGGTTTGAAAAGCATATTAAAACTTGTGACAAACTGATACTCAAAATCATGTTACTGATAATAACAATGATATGTTCATTATTTTAAAGATACTATGGCCTTTTGGAAAAAACTTTGGCCTGGGAGTCTGAGGACCTGAATTCTAATCCCAGCACTGCCACTTCAATCAATAAATTTATTGAGTGCTTTTATTGTATAGAGCCCTTTACTGGGAGTTTGGGACAGTAGAATATATCAGAGTTTGTAGACCCTCCATTCCTTAACCACAGAGATCTTACACTTGTCTGCTGTGTGATCTGGGCACATCACTTAACTTCTCTGTGCCTCAGCTTCCTCATTTGTAAAATGGAGATCAAATCCTACTTCAATCATGCATTCATTCATTCGATTGCATTTATTGAGCACTTACTGTGTGCAAAGCAGTGTACTAAGTTCTTGGGAACATACAATATAACAATGAACAGACACATTGACCTCCCTCATTTGATTCTCCCTAGGTCTGACTCTACACCCTGGCTGACTTCCTCTGTCTGACCCTCCCCAACCTTATTCTCTCTCCTCGTCTCACTCTCCCCCATCTAACTGTACCACGAATGGCTCACCCCCGCCTGACTCTGCCTTCGTCAGACTCTCCCCAAGTCACCCCCGCATCTAACCCTCCCCTCATCTGACTCCCCTCGGTCTGAACCTCCCCCATCTGACTCTCCCCTCATAGTCCTCTCCCATGGGCCTAACGCTCCCCTCAGGTTGACTCTCCCCATGAATCCCATCAGCTGAGGGTGCCGGGGGCTGGGATGGGAGGGCAGGCAAGTGCTTAGAACAGTGATCAGCACACAGTAGGCGCTCAGTAAATACCTTGCTGGATTGGTTAAAGGGAATGATGGGGGGGTCCATCCTCCCTCACCTGGTCTCTCCCTCCCGCCTTTCCTCCCCCTCGGCTCTCATCTCAGGGTGGCTCTAGGCCTTGTCTCCCCCTCGGTCTCACCACCTTCCCCGCTGGCACGAGCAGAATCTCTCCTCTCCTGGCTGCAGATCTTCCAGTCCTGATCCACCATGGTGGCACTGGAAAGAAAGTGACCTGGGGGAAAAACTGCTGTCAGTGGGAATGGGCGGTGGCGCCTCTCTCCGCCACATTTCTGTCTCTCCCTGCTGCATCGGTCTTTACCAGGGCTGACCCTTTGCCGTACTTTATCCTTTCATTATTCCCGATGGGACTGCCCCAGGGCCCCCCCCCCCCGCGCCGCACTGACACCGGCAGACCCCGAGGGGCAAGGACTGAGCTTGATTCCCAGCCAGGAGTGCTCTCCCAGTGCTCAGTACTGTGCTCTCCCCACAGAAAACATTTCATCGATGCCCTCTCCGCCCTGGCACTCTTGCATAGGCCTTTGGATAACGGGCCCAAAAGAGGCCCAGAGTAGGACCCTCCCCCACCATCAAGCCCGGGGAACCCCACCCCAGCCTTACAGCCCTCATTTCCAGCCTTTGCCAGATACCCCCCACACATAGAGATACCCCCCCACCCCAAAACACACAGGCACTTCTCATCAGGGCCTGGGCGGGTCATGATCTCTGTGCTAAACTCAGAAAAATCAATATGCACAGGTTGGATCCCCCAAATTTGTTCCAACTCGAACCTAGTAGCCACATAGCTGCTTCTTTGGCTCTCTCAGACAGACAGGGCCCAGTGGGACAGGGAGCAGAGGGAGGCTACACCAATGCCATGGGCACTATTGTTGCAGGAGGAGCTTGGTGAGCTAGGGACACAGCTTGTCATGAATGGATGTGACATCACCTGATGGTGGGCCCTGAAATGTGGCTAAAGAGCCTGAGCCTGGGACTCAGAGGGCCTGGACTTTACTTTCAGCTCCCCCACTGGGATGCTGTGTGACCTTGGGTAAGTCACTTCATTACTCTAGGCCTCAGCTCCCTCATCTGTAAAATGGGGATTAAGACTGTGAACCCCTTGTGAGACAGGGACTGTGTCTATCGTGATGATCTTGCATCTACCCCAGTGCTTGGAAAAGTGCTGGGTATATAGAAAGTGCTTAATAGATACCATACTCATTATTGTTATTATAATTACTATCATTAACAAAAGTGGTTCGGGCCCAGCAGCCCATTGGCTAGTGTGGCCTTGGGAGGGGTAACTCTTGGCTAGAGTTGGCATGATGAATTTCCCCTTTCCTGTCTAGACCATTTTTTCCACACTTCCCGTATGCCTCCTCTGCTCAGGAACCCGTTTGGACCAGAGCACTGAACTACCATTATCACAGTCATCAAAATACTATCTTTCGAATTGGTAAGTACATACAAGGTGCCAAGCACTGCACTAAGCGTGGGGGTAGATCCAAAAGGGCTCACTTGCTAAGGAGGAGGAAGGACAGATTTGAAATCTCTCTTTACAGTTGGGGAAGCTACAGAGGAGTAAAGGAACTTATTCAATGTTACAGAGTGTGGAAGAGAGAGAGCACAGATTAGAACCCAGGTCTCTTGACTCCCAGTTCTCTGTAATGTCCACTAGACCAAGCTACTACTGCTACTACTATTATTACTTTTACTACTATTACTATTATCACTGCTAACTGCCACTAATATTACTAACAATACTACTACTCTTATTACTAGCATTCCTATTACCATTATTACTCCCACTGCTATTTTTACAAATACTACTACTGATTTCACTGCTATTACTACTGCTGCTATTATTACTATTGCTACTACTGTTAATTCTAATATGAGTCATTCAATCAATCAGTGGAATTTATGATCGATTACTATGGGCAGAGTGACCCATAACAAGCTTATGGTCTAGAGGGGGAGACAGATATTCACATGAATAAATAAAGAATGTATGACATGTACTTTAAAGATATCTACATCAGTACTGTGGGACTGGGGGTGAGGAGAATTTCCAGTGCCCTAAGGTCAGAGATCTAAGTGCAGAGATGATGCAAAAGGGAGAGGGAGCAAGGAAAAGAGAATTTCATCACAGAAGACATTTTGGACGAAATGTGACCTTAAAAAGGCTTGGAAGGTGAAGAGAGAGGTGGTCTGGTGTATATCAGTCAGTCAATCATACTTACGGAGTGCTTACTGTGTACAGAGCACTGTACTAATTGCTTGGGAGAGTGCAATTTAGCAATATAACAGACACATATCCTGCCCACAAAGAGTATATAATCTAGAAGGGCAGACAGATATAAATACAAATAAATGAACTACAGATATGGACAAAAGCATTGTGGGGGAGATGAATAAAGGGAGCAAGTCAGAGTGATGCAGAAGAGAGTGGAAGAAAAGACAATGAGGGCTAAGTCAGGCAGGCTTTTTGGAGGAGACGTGCCTCCAATAAAGCTTTGAAACCAGAGGAGAGTAATTATCTGTCATTATGAGGAGGAAGTGTGTTCCAGCTGAGATGCAGGATAAGGAGAGAGATCAATGGTGAGGTAGATGAGCTCGAGGTACAGTGAGAAAGTTGTTAATAGAGGAGCGAAGTGTGCAGGCTGTGTTGTAGTAGAAGAGTAGTGAGATGAGGTAGGCAGGTGATGAAGGGCTTTAAAGCCAATGGTGAAGAATTTTTGTTTGATGCAAAGGTGAATGAGTAACCACTGGAATTTCCAGGGGAGTGGGGAAACATGGCCTGAACGTTTTTTGCGGAAAAATGTTGTGGGCAGCAGAATGAAGTATGACTGGAATCAGGGAGGTCAGCAAGGAAGCTGATAAAGTAAACAAGGTGGAATAGGATGAGTGATTGTATTTACGTGGTAGCACTTTGCACCAGGAAAGGGCAGATTTTAGCTATGTCATGGAGGTTGAACTGACAGGATTTAATAATGGATTGAAAATGTGTGTCAAATGAGAGAAAGAAGTCTCATCCCTGTCTCTGAGAGTGAGACAGGAAGGATATTGGTGTCATCTTGAGTAAAAGGAAGGTTGGGGAGGGGGACAGAGTTTGGTTTGGGTGGGAAGATAAGTTCTGTTTTTGACATGGTACGTTTGAGGTGACGAGAGGACATCTGGTGGAGTTGTCTTGAAAACAGGAGGAAATAGGCTGCAGAGAGGGAGAAAGATCAGGACTGGAGAGGGAGATTTGAGAATCATTCGCATAGAGGTGGCAGTTGAAGCCAGGTGAGCAAATGAATTCTCCAAGGGACTAGGTATAGAGAGAGAATAAAAGGGGACCCAGAACTGAACTCTGATGGCCCTTCACAGTTAGTGGGGGAGAGGCAGAGGAGGAGCCTGTGAAAAAGACTGAGAGTGAGTGGCCAGAGAGATAGGAGGAGAACCAGAAGATGACAGTGAGAGTGAAGTAGAGGTTGGATAATACTTCCAGGAGAAGGGGGTGGTCGACAGTGTTGAAGACAGCTGAGAAATGAAGCAGGATTAGGATGGAGTAGAGACCAGCAGATTTGGCAACAGGGAGATCATTGGTGACCTGCCTTTCCCAAAGCGGTGCTGTGTCCTGTCCCTTCCATCTTCTCCTGTTCCTCTTCTCTGTGAACCAAAAGGATGGGGACACAGATAAAGTCACCCCTCTAGAAGCCACGGTGCAGCGTTATGTGTCTCAGGCACTTCCTAGCCACCAGACATGAGACACAAGCTCAGTTCCCGGCATAGCATCTTGTCTATTGACTGGCAGATGTCAATCCGAGGATGCATCCTACTAGCGGATCATAAACCAACCCCTTCGCTAAGGGGACGCAGATCAAATGGGGCTGCACAGTCACATCTGCTATCTGAACAATCCACTCTTAATCAAACACCTCGCTGATCCCCAGCCCACTCACCCACTGGCTATTCATTCATTCATTCATTCATTTCAATCACATTTTTTGAGTGCTTACAATATGCAGAGTACTGTACAAAGCTCCTGGAAGAGTACAATATAACAATAAACGGACACATTCCCTACCCACAAGAGGTCATTAGCTGTTGAATTCCCACTTTACGGATGAGGAAGCTGAGTTTCAGAGATGTTAAATTCTGTATCTGAGATCACACAGCAGACAAGGGTGAGTGAGGCAATTAGAATCCAGGTGTCTGGACATTAAGCCTTGTGCACTCTCCAATAGGTCATGGTGCTTCTCTTCCAATACTACCACTAGAAATCAATTAATAAATCAATCAATGGTACTTACTGAGTGCTTACTTGGTGGAGCAGTGCTTGGCAGAGTCCAGTACAACCTTGGTAGACATTTTCCCTGCCCACAGCAAGCTTGCAGTCTAGAGGGGGAGACAGGCATTAGTATAAATACATAAATTATGAATATGGATATAAGTTCTGTGGAGCAAAGGATGGGGTGAATATGAAGCATTCAAATTGTACCAAGATAACTGTGTAAGTGACACAGAAGGGAGAGAGCTTAATTGGGGAAGGCCTCTTGGAGGAGCATAATTTCAGTAATGCTTTGAAAGTGAATGGTATTCTGGAGAGACACAGAAACACAGTAAGGAAGCAAAAAGAGTAAGGGCTATTTGCCTCTTTCTCCAAGGCTAGGTTAATTTTCGAGAATGTCTGATGTGTACAATCTTCCTTGTATATCATCAGATTATTTTGACTCTCTTCTTCTGAAGAATGTTATCTCATTATCACGCCCAACCTAAGCATTCTTGTGAGATAGCTAGAGGAAGATGGATTTTATCTTCAAAACCATGTTAAAGCCTATTCATAATATAAAATAATTGAAGATAGCTGACAAGTATCTACCTCACTCTTCAGTCCCCTGCAGCTCCAACCGATGATTATAGATACATATTCTATATATTCTCTCTCTCTCTCTCTCTCTCTCTATATATATATATATATATAGAGAGAGAGAGAGAGAGAGAATGGCACCAAGTAAGCGTTTAAAAATTACATACAAATAATGAAACCTTTCTTTTTTTAAAAGAAAGGAAGATAATCTTACCCCACTTCAAAAAATCAAGACTATCCAGATCCTGTTTTCTGACACCCAAAATAAAATCCTAGGAATCCAAAAGGGTCCAAAGGTTTATACCTCGGACCACACCCCAGAAAAAAACAGAAACAGGTCATCTATATTTTGGGAGAAATACTTTTATCAGTTCTATAATTTATCTAGACTGTGCTGCTACTTCATATAATTTTGGACGGGCACCAAAGTGGTATGTGAACCTCCCCTTTATGAACAGAACTCAGTTGTGCTCAAGAGAAACCTCTCCCAATTCTGCTCAGAATATGGCAGGGGAAGAAACCTCTTTCTTCTCCCATTCATTCAATCAGTCAGTTACATTTATCACATGCTTACTATGCAGAGAACGGTATAAAGAACCTTGGAATGTACAGTATGAGAGACTTGGGAGATTTGATCCCTGCCCACAAGGAGTTTACCATCTATTGTGTGCAGATCACTATACTGAGTGCTTGGGAGGGATTTCTCTGCCTTTCTGCAGCCTCACATTTCCTCCTGCCTTCAAGACATCTCTATGTGGGTGTATCCTGTCACTTCAAGCTTAACATGGCCAAAACAGAACTCCTTATCTTCCCACCCAAACCCTGTCCTCCTCCTCAATTCCCCATCACTGTAGATGGCAGCATCACCCCTCCTGTTTCACAAGACCGTCGCCTTGGGGATATCCTTGGCTCATCTCTCTCATCCAATCCACATATTCTATCCATCACTAAATCCTGTCAGTCCCACCTTCACAACATTGCTAAAATCAGCCTTTTCCTCTCCATCCAAACTGCCACCTCATTAATGCAATCAATCATCTATCCTGCCTGGATTGCTGTATCAGCCTCTTAATTGAACTCCCAGCCTCCTGTTTCTCCAGTCCCTACTTCACTCTGCTGCAGGGATCATTTTTCTATAGAACGGTTAAGTCCATATCTCCCCACTCCTCAAGCCCCTCCAGTAGTTTCCTGTCCCCCCGCAACCCCCATCCCCCATCCAGCAGCAACTTCTCACCCTCAGATGTACAGCTTCCTCCCTCCTGCCTCACCTGGCTGCTCTCCTCCTGCAACCCAGTCCGCATACTCTGCTCCTCTACTGCCAACCTACTCACTGCACCTCCATCACTTCTATCTCGCCGATGACTTCTCCCAAGTCCCGTTTCTGCGCTGGAATGCCCTCCCCCTTCATAAACAACAGGCGATCACTCTCCCCACCTTCAATGACGTACTGAAGGCCATCGTCCAAAAGGCCTTTCCCTCACTAAGCCTTCATTTGTTCTTCTCCCAATCCCTTCTGTGTCTCCCTGATTTGCTCCTTTCCTTCACCCATCTCTTAGGCCCACAGCACTTGTGACCACGTGTGTCATTATATTAATGTCTGTCTCTCCCTCTACACTGTAAGGCCGGGAATGTGTCTACCAACTCTGTTACACTGTTATATCTTCCTTGCCCAACCATTCGGTACAGTGCTCTGCACATAATAAGCGTCCAATAACTAGAACTGATGCATTGATTCATTGATCGATTTGAGTATCATTCGCATTATTGATTGAAAGTAATCCACTTTTTTGAGGGATTACAGATCCTATTTGATTTCGGGTTTCTCCTTAAATCCCTCTGGGAACATGGGAACCTCCGTCCCTGGGCAGACAAAACTGGAATCATCAGCTGCAAAATGAAGTCGCCCACACTGCCCACCTCCATCTTTATTTCAGAGTTTAGGGCATCGGTCTACATTGTGAATTTTGACCTTTCAAGGATTCCATTAGAACGGCTTCTGGCCTACTGGATAGAATCCGGGCCTGGGAGTCAGAGACCTGGGTCCCAATCCTGCCTCTGCCAATTCTGCTGTATGATCTTGGGAAAGTCAATTAACTTTTCTGGGACTTAGTTCCCTCATCTGCAAAATGGCGATTCAATGCCTATTCTCCCTCCTCCTTAGACTCTGAGTCTTATGTGGGACCTGATGATCTAGCTACCCCAGAGCCTAATTCAATGCTTGTCATGTATCGAATCCAAAAATATGAAGTTGCAGCAACACAGCACAAGAGTTTTTTTTAATTGCAATATATAATAAAGATCTGTATGAGTAAGGCCTGGCATAGTCTGTTGCATAAAAGGGGGCTCGACCTCATCCCAGGAATGTGGAAGAGGTAGCTAGCGATAGTCTCTGGCGGGCATGGTGTTCCTTCACCCCAACAACAGACTCTAATTAAGGGTGGCTCCACACTTTCCTAACTGACCACAGGATGTGGTTGAAATTGACAAGAGGGGAAGTTTGCAGCTGAAGCATGATTTAGGAAAATTTGGTAGATAAATGCAAAATGGAGAAGGAAAGCAAGTGGAGTAAGGCAGATTAAGAGCCGTTTTCACACTGGTGATAGAAAAAGATCCCTTTGCTAGTCGTGGTCCAGTGAAGACATTCAGAAGGGTATAGGGAAGTTGAAGAATGTCTTCAGCTTTCCAGACCACTTTCACGTCGACCACGTAATTTTTGTCCTAAAAAGAGCCCTGGGAGATAATTGGGAGAAACAGAAGGTGGGCCTCCTCAGTGACCTCCCTGCCTCCGTTTTCTTCCCACTCCAGGACGGTCTTCAGTCTGCTGCCCAGATAATTTTTTTACAATTTGGGCTTAATGTACAAAGACCGCAGCACCCAACACTTCTAAACCCCTGATTCCCCCATCCTCTCTAAATCTTCCGATCCCCAACTCTTAAACTCTGACAGGGCAGGTCTTCACATCACCATGAAACCCTCTTATGCAGAGAGAGGGGTCAAGTCCCGATTCCCCCCCCCCCTTTCATGCAGCCACATTGCCAAACACTACCATCACATCCTGGCCCTGGTGTTTGCCATGGAGCAAATCAACAAATATCCCAGCCTCCTACCCAATGTCTTCCTGGGATTCCACATCTCTGATAATTTATTCCGGGAGAGGCTGGCCGTGGAGCAGTCTCTGATCCAGTTCTCGGGCGCGAGACGGACAGTTCCTAATTACAACTGCGAGGGGTGGTGCAAGCTGGTGGCCATCTTTGGCAGGGTCAGAGCCTCCTTGTCCATTGCCAGGGCCAATATCCTCGGATTCCACAAGCTCCCCCAGGTAAGGGACCTCAGCTCAATCCTAATTAGTGTTCTTAAAGACTCTCTGTGGCAGGAGAAGGTGACCAAGCACTTGACCTCCTTTTCTGCTTCCTCCAGGATCATATCCCTCAATTTCCTTCCACACACCTGGATGTGGACAATCACTTCTGGGATTTCTGAAACTTTGTGCAGGTTCCCAGAGTCGTGGTTCTGGGCCGCCATTTCTCCATCTGGAAATCTCCTCCGATATCAGTGTGTTTCTTACATTAGTGTATGTCTTCCTGCCTTTCCACAGCTCCTTTAGTTCCAGATTCTCCTGGGTGACTATGCATTGTGAAATATTGGTGTGGTTCTGGGGCAGGGACAAATTGAAGAGGAAGAGGCTGGAAATCGTAGCAGCAGACAGCCTTACCCTTACAAGCTGCTTTCCTGTATCCAGTGGGGCAGTTTTTGCTGCACACAGAGTGGGGGGGGTCTGAGCATCCCGGTGGGGAAGGAACAACACCAAGAAAGAGAATTATTTAGAGAGAGAAGAGAGTGGGGGTGGGAGCAGATTTCCATGAGAATGGTGAGAATATGCACTGAGGAATGGTGAGAATATGCCTGGCCTTTTAGGTAGCATTGTGTCTTCTTTCCTGGGAATTGTGTTGGCAAAGACTCTAGGTAATTCCAAGACTGCATGTCTATTTCTAATGCCTTCTGAAATAAAATCTTGCCTTTTATTCCACAAAATTGCAAACTACGGGACGAATTTTCATATCACTTCATCAACCATTGAACACATAAACAAATAAAGACAAATACATGCTGGAAATCCCCATGTTCAGATCCCATTTCCTCCTCATTTCCAATCCAGCTCACTCAGACCTCCCCCAGCCTAAATTCCCTTCTTTAGGGAGTACGGGAACCCAAATGTGGGAGTTGGGAAGATCTGGGGGCCATCACTCTCTGGATTGTCCTCCTCCAGTTGCCCCCCATCCAATTTAAAGACCTCCAGAAGACTCCCAACCTACCTCTGTGAGAAGAGACTCAGTTCAGAGGAGTGGAGACCATCTAGGGGGCGCAGTGGGTCTCATTGTGCATTGATATTGAAAGGAGTCATTCTTGACAATCCTTTCCCTTAAAAAGATTGATTTGAGGGTCTACTTCATCGATCCTGCTCCATGGGGACGGTGAGACAGGCAGAAACAGATGACGAAGGAGGAATTTATGCAAGGGTCAGGGAAGTCACCCACCTACCTCCATCTCAAATTCAGACCTCCTTTTGGGATGGGGGAAGGGTGAGGCGGTGTAGAGGGGCTAGGAGATTCTGTGGGATGTACCACAGCCTGTTGCAAGGAGTAAAGGGCAGAGTAGAGTAAAGAGGCAGGGTGGAATAGTGGAAAGAACCTGGGTTTGACCCCCACCCCTCTTAGACCTGGAAGAGAGACCTTGTTGGGGCTAAGGGGTTGGGCCTCACCTAGACCTTGAATTCCCTGTCCCTTACCCACCCCTAAAAGACTTGGGAGTTGGTTTGCCAACATGACAGCCCAGCTCTAATTGGGTTGATTACTTATCGAGTAAGCACACCCACACCAGAGGAAGAGGGAGGAGTGGCACCCCTTCCCCCTAATGGAAAACCTGGGATTGGCCGTTGGCTGGTCCATTTGAGAGGGGCCGTCACTCTGCTGCCTGGATCATTTTATAGAAAAACACGCAAGTCATGTTTCCCCACTCCTCAAGAACTACCAGTGATTGCCCATCCCCTCCACATCAAAGAGAAATTCTTCACCATCAGGTTTAAAACCGTCCATCAGCTTGCCCCCTCCTATCGCATCTCGCTGCTCTCCTATTCATTTATTCATTCAGTTGTACTTATTGAGTGCTTTCTATGTCCAAATCACTGTACTAAGCGCTTGGGAGAGTACTATGTAACCACAAATAAACACAGTCCCTGCCCACAACGAGTTTAGAGTCTACAGGAAGAGACATTAATATAAATAAATTACTAATATGAACATAAGAGCTGTGGAGCTGGGAAGGAGGATGAATAAAGGGACACAACTCAGAGCAACTCAGAAGGGAGTGGGAGACGAAGAAAGGAGGGCTTAGTCAGGGAATGCCTCTTGGACAAAATGTACTTTCAATATGGCTTTAAAGGGGGGAAGTATAGATAAAATATGGAGGTACAGTGAGCATATTGACATTAGAGGAGCAGAGTTTGCGGGCTGGGCTGTAGTATGAGAGCAGCGTGGTGATGTAGGAAGGGGCAAACAGATGCAAGGCTTCAAAGCCAATGGTGAGGATTTTCTCTTTGATGTAACGGTGGATGGGCACCACTGGAGTTTCTTGAGGAGTTGGGACAACATGGCATGAAAGTATTTGTAGAAAAAAAAAGATCTACCCCAGTGCCGTCACATAGGCCTGGGAGTCAGAGGACCCGGGGTCTAATCCTGGCTCTGCCACAGTTCTGCTATGTGATGTTGGGGAAGTTATTTCACTTTTCTGTGCCTCAATTACCTCATCGGTACAGTGGGGATTAAGACAGTGAGCCCCAAATTGGACAGGGACTGTGTCTAACGTATAAATTTGCATCTCTCCCAGCTCTTAAAAAAAAAAAAGTTTGTGGTGTTTGTTACTATGTACTAGGCAGTGTACTAAGTCCTAGAGTAGATACAAGAAAATTGGGCTCGACGCAGTCCCTATTACATATGGTGTTCACACTCTCAATCTCCATTTTACAGATGAGGGAACTGAGGCAGAGAGAGGAGTGACTTGCCCAAGGTCACACAGCAGACGAGTAGCAGAGTTGGGATTAGAACCCAGCTCCTTTTGACTCCCCAGGCCTGTGCTCTATCCATTAGGCCTTGCTGCTTCTCTAAGCCATTCTGCTTTTCTTAATAAGGTTCCTGCTTAATAAAGTGCCTGGCATATAGTAACCACAATTTAAAAAAGTTTCTCTGTCCCTCAGGTTCCTCATCTACCAAATTGGGTTTCGATCACTGGCCCCCGCCCCCCCAAAATTAGACTATAAACACCATGTTGGACCAGGACTGTGTATGACTTGATGCTTTTGTATCTACCCACTGATTACTGAAAAGCTCATCAATCTATCAGTGGTGTTTATTGTGCAGTTACTACTGTGTGCAGGGCACTGTTCTAAGCGCCCGGGAGAGTCCAATAAGATGAAGTTGGTAGACATTTCCCTTCCCAAGACAAGCTCACTGTCTACAGGGGGCGACAGACATCAGTATAAATAAATAATTACAGACGTGGACCTAGGTGCTGAGGGACTGAAGCTGGGGTGAAAGGGAGTATCATTCCTAACCCTATTCTGAGGCTCATTGAGGCCCATGACTTGTGCATAAACTGTAAAAAACAAAAAACAAACACCTCTATTGAATAGAGGTTTTTTATTTTATTTTATGTAATTTTAATGAAATTTGTTAAACACTCACTCTATACCAGGCACTGTACCAAACACTGGGGTAAACACAAGCTAATCAGGTAAACACGGTTTGTGTCCCACGTGGGGCTCACAGTCTTAATCCTTACTTTACAGATAAAGCAACTAAGAAAAGTGAAGTGACTTTCCCGAACACAGCAGACAAGAGCTGGGATTAGAATCAATCAATCGATCAACCAATGATATTTGTTGAGCGCTTACTATGTGCAGAGCACTGTACTAAGCATTTGGGAGAATACAATACAACAGAATGTAGCATACATATTCCCTGTCCATAACGCGCTGACAGTCTAGAGGGGAAGACAGTCACTAATGTGAAAAAATAAGTAAATTATGATATCTAATTTAAAGTTTTGGACATCGGTGCTGTGAGGTTGAAGGAGGGATGAATATTAATATCTATCTCCCCTTCTAGACTCGTTGTGGGCAGGAAATGTTCCTGTTTATTGTTGTACTGTACTCTCCCAAGTGCTTTGTACAGTGCTCTGCACATAGTAAGCACTCTAAATACAACTGACTGATTGATTGACACAGAAAGAAGAGTCAGCTCCTTCTGACTCCCAGGCCCGGGTTCTATTCACAAGGCTGCAGGACTTCTCTATTGTTTGAATTTTATGTAACTCACACTGATGTTTGAATTTTGGTCTCTTGAATCCTTTCCTAAGCTGAAAACCCAGCGATGCCACTGTACACCTGGTCTACCTAAACAGCGCTCTGCTCATTTTTGAGGATCCCAATTCAGACAGTAGTTTCAAAAGGTTTCAAAATTTAAATGTTCAATGTCTCAGACCACAACCCAGAGAAAATCAGAAACGTGCCATCGATATTTTGGGGAAAAAGTCTTTAATCAGTTGTGTGGTTTATCCAGACTATGATGCTTTTTCATGTAATTTTGGAAAAGTACAGAACGGGTATGTGATCCTCCCCTTGATTTAAAGAAACACAGTTTATGTTCAAGAGAAACCTCTCCCAATTCTTCACAAAATATGGAAGATGATGAAGCTTGTCACTACTATCAATCAATCATTTCCATTTACTACATGCTTACTGTGTGCCGACGAGAACTACAGTAAACGCGTGGGAATGTACAGCATTACAGAACTGGAAGATCTGATTCCTGCCCATAAGGAGCTTATGGTCTATTGTGCGCAGAGCATTGCAATGAGTGCTTGGGGAAAGGACAGTAGAGTCAGTAGATAAAACCCTTGCCTTCAAGGAGCTTAGAGTCATGTGTGAAGACCACACATGTCATTGTCATGAGCCCCAACTGAGATATTTGGCCTCCCCCAGGCTGCTAAAGATTCACCTCAACCAGATTTCCTTGGGATGAGATCCTGGGATGCCCCTCACCCAGATTTCTGATCCCTTGGGCGAAATCCATAGATTCACCTCCCCCTTGGGCAGCCCTAATTAACCGGGAGCTCTTACTGGGTTGGGCACCCGCTGAGAAGTTCCATATAAAACCAAACCACCACTGTATATAGTGGAAAACTGTATTACATACTTAGTTTAATTAAAAAGGGAAAATGTGTACACACACACAGATTAGATGGAGGAGTCAAGGAGTCTGGCTGCCCGCAGCACGTCATTGTGGTTCAAATCTTAGTTTCTTTGGCCGTGGTCCGGGGGATCCGTTCTTTCCCCCTTTTGTCGGTTCTTTGGGGGCTGGAGGGGGTTGAAGCTGGGGGTCCTGATTCGCTGCTCCAATTGCCTGCTGTCTTAAGCTCACTACCGGATGAGGACAAGGTGGATGGCTGACTCTCCCCATGGCACCTACCCCAAGGCTCACCTGGCAGTCTTTCTCTTGCCCGACAGCAAGGCAATTCAGCTCCTCCTCAAACTCCTCTGCAAGATAATACCGTTTTTCTTCAAATTCCTCTTCCTCAAAGTTCTCAGAAAGACTATTCAATTTCTCCTCAAATTCCTCCTTTGACATTGTTGCACAAGGGGTCAAAGAATAGTCTCTTATGAAATGGCTTCTGCATTACAAGATGGATTCACTCTTGCTCACCACAGTCATTTTCCCCTGCCCCCCCAGAAAAACCCTCCCCTGACCCCATGGCTCCCTCCAGTAATCCCATCTCCCTCCCACCATTTCTCTCCACTCTCCTTGAACGACTTGATTAGACCCAGTGTCTCCACTTCCTCTCCTCCAGTTCTCTCATTGACCACCTCCAATCTGTTTACGGCTATCTCCATTCCACTGAAAACATCCTCTCTAAGGTCACAAATCATCTCTTTCTTGCCAAATCCAACAGCCATCCTAATCCTGCTCGACCTCTCAGCTGCTTGTGATAATGTCGACTACCCCTTTGTGGAAACATTATCTAACCTCACCTTCACTTAATCTCCTGCTTTTCCTCCTATCTCTCTGGCTGCTCTTTCTAAGTCTCGTTTTCAGGCTTCTCCTCTGCCTCCCACCCTCAAAGTTGGGAGTCCCTCAAGGCTCAGTTCTGAGTCCCCATCCATTCTCCATCCATACACACTCCTTCGGAGAAGTCATTTACTCCCACAGCTCTGGGTGGATAATTCCCAAATCTCCCTCTCCAGTCCTGAACTCCGTCCCTCTCTACACTCTCGCATTCCCACCTGTCTTCAAGGCTTCTCTCCTTGTATGTCCTGCCATCACTTCAAAGTTATCATGTCCAAAACCAAACTCCTTATCTCCCACCAGAACTCTGTTCTCCCCCGTCATTCCCATCACAGTAGACAGCATCACCATTTTCCCAGGCTCACAAGCCCATAAACCTGGTATTATCCTAGGTTCATCTCTTTCATTCAACCCACATTCTATTCTTAATTGAACTCTCATTCAACCTGTCAGTTCAACTTTCATAACATCGCTAAAATCAGCCTTTTCCTTTCCATCCAGACACCTCCTTTGCTGATTCAAACACTTATTTTAGCCCACCTTGACTTCTGCATCAGCCTGCTCACTGACCTCCCTGACTCCTGTGTCTCCCCACTCTAGTCCATACTTCACTCTATTGCCCGGATCATTTCGCTACCAAACCATTCACGTCACATCTCCCCACTCCTCAAGTCCCTCCATTGGTGTCCCGTCCTCTACCGCATCAGACAGAAACACCTCACCAGTGGCTTTAAAGTCTTTGGTCAGCTCACCCCCTCCTACCTCATCTGGCTGCTCTCCTCCTACAACCCAGCCTGCTCTCCTCTTACAACTCAGCCTGCTCACTCTGCTTCTCTAATTCCAATCTACTCACTGCACCTCAATCTCTCCTATCTCACCATATCCCGCTTCTGCCTGGAATGCCCTTCCTCTTCATATCTGACAGACACTCACTCTCCTCATCTTCAAAGACTTACTGAAGGTTAGCTCCTCCCTGAAGCTGGTCAGGCCTAGGTCAGGCCTTGGTCAGGCCTTTACCTGACCTAGCCTTCATTTGCTCTTCTCCCCCTCCCTTCTGTGTCATTCTGATGTGCTCCTTTTACTCCGCTCTAGCTAAGCTGCACTGCACTTCTATCCATATCTGTCACTTATTCATTTATTTATATCAATGTTTGTCTCCCCCTCTTGAGTGTAAGTGCCTTAACAGGAACTGTGAATATTGTCTGTTTCATTCTTATATTATACTCGCCCAAGCATTCGGTAAAGTGTTCTGCACACAGTAAGCTCTCAATAAATAGGACTGATGGATTGATTGATTGAATTGAGTCTCACTCACATTATCGATTAAAAGGAATCCTCTGGTTTGAGGGTCCATAGATACAATTTGATATTGGTTTCCTCCCCAAATCCCTCTGGGATGGTGGGAACCCCCAATCTCTGGGGAGACGAAAGAGGAATCATCATCAAAAGCAAAATGAAGTCACCCAGAGTGCCCACCTCCGTCTTTATTTGTGAGGGTAGGGCATCGGTCAACATGGTGAATTTTGACCCCTCAGGATTTCATTAGGCCAGCTTCCAGTCCTTCCTGACCTTCTAGATTCATAGATATTGAGACTTTCCAAGGACAGTGTCTGTATTTAATTCTCACCTGTATATTCTTTCCCAGCACCTAGTGCAGAGTTCTGCACAAAGTATGTGTTTAATAAATACTATTACTACACTACTACTATTACTAAACTACTACTGCTATTACCACCACTACTACCACTGCCTTCTGTAAACATGGTTCAGTTTTGATTTCTCTGACACTGTCCTCTTATGATTCTCCTCCTACTTCTCTGGCTGATTCTTTTTGGTTACTTCGTCTTGCTCTTCCTCTGCCTTCCAGCCCCTTAACTGATGGGATCCCACAATACTTGGTTCTTGGTCCCCTTTTGTTCTTTATTTACACTCACTTTCTTGAGGAGCTTAGCTGTTCCCATAGCCTTACTATCTCAACATGGATGACTTATAAAGCTGCCTTTTCTGGTCTGACCTTTATCCGTTTCTGCAATCGCACATTTCCTCCAGTAATTAGTATATCTCTACTTGGATATCCTGCCAATACCTCCAACTCAACACATATAAGGATGAATTCATCTTCTCAGCGAAATCCTCTCCTGTCCCAGACTTTCTTATCACCAGTGACTACCGGGGATCACCTTCCACCTGGTCTCACAAACCTGAGGTTTTGGGATTATGCATAACTATTTTTCCTTCTTCAACCCTCATGTCCACCCTCCTTTCATTCATTAATTCATTCATTCGTATTTATTCGGCGCTTACTGTGTGCAGAGCACTCTACTAAGCACTTGGAAAGTACAGTTCAGCAACAAATGGAGACAATCCCTACCCAACAATGGGCTCACAGTCTAGAACAGGGGCTCACAGTCCAGAACGGGGGACCCACTAACCTGCCTACCCATTCTTCTCTTCCTCCCTTTCATCTATCCTTTCATTCATTCAATCAATTGTATTTATTGAGTGCTTACTGTGTACAGAGAACTGTACTTAGCACTTTGGAGAGTACAATATAATGATAAGCAGGCATATTCCCTGCCCACAATGAGTTTACAGTCTAGAGGGGAAGACATTCATATAAGTAAATAAATTACAGATATGTATATAAGTATTATGGAGCTGGGAAGGCGGATGAATAAAGGGAACAAGTCATGGTGACACAGAAGAGAGTGGAAGAAGAGGAAAGGAGGGCTTAGTCAGGGAAGGCATCTTAGAGGAGATGTGCCTTCAGGAAGACTTTGGAGGGGGGAGAGTAATTGTCATATTTGAGGAGGGAGGGCATTTCAGGCCAGAAGCAGGGTGTGGGTAAGGGGTCGGTGGAACAGTGAGAAGGTAAGCACTAGAGGAGCAAAGTGTGCAGGCTGGATTGCAGTAGGAGAATAGCGAGGTGAGATAGGAGGGGGCAAGGTGCTTGAGTGCTTTGACGCCAATGGTGAGGAATTTTTGTTTGATGCGGAGGTGGAAGGGCAACCAGTGGAGTTTCTTGAGGAGTGAGGAAACATGTCCTGAACGTTTATGTAGAAAAATGATCCAGGCAACAGATTGAAGTATGGACTGGAGTGGGGAGAGTCATCCTCTCTTCTTACTTCCCCTTCTCCCCTCCTCTTTCCGTCCATCCA
This sequence comes from Ornithorhynchus anatinus, assembly GCF_004115215.2. Lineage (NCBI taxonomy): Eukaryota > Metazoa > Chordata > Mammalia > Monotremata > Ornithorhynchidae > Ornithorhynchus > Ornithorhynchus anatinus. The sequence continues at coordinate 7,250,411 of NC_041752.1, read as the reverse complement.
TAATAATAATAATAATGTTGGTATTTGTTAAGCGCTTACTATGTGCCGAGCACTGTTCTAAGCTCTGGGGTAGATACAGGGTAATCAGGTTGTCCCACGTGAGGCTCACAGTTAATCCCCATTGTACAGATGAGGTCACTGAGACACAGAGAAGTTAAGTGACTTGTCCACAGTCACACAGCTGACAAGGAGCAGAGCTGGGATTCGAACTCATGACCTCTGACTCCCAAGACCGTGCTCTTACCACTGAGCCATGCTGCTTCTCATTTCATCCATCCATCTATCCATCCATCCATCCATCCATCCATCCATCCATCCATCCATCCATCTACCTATCATTCTACCCATCCATTGGTGCTATTTAGGGAACACTTTCCGAATGCAAATAATTTTACTCACTGCTTAACAAGTACCATAGGAAGAAGACACATATCTCCTGCCCTTAAAGGTCTTGGACAAGTAGCAAGCGGCTTGAGCCCCTTAAGGCTGATCCCCATGACCACCTCCCCAAGCAAAATAAAAGCTACCATGCCCCTCCTATACCACCAGGACTCCCAACCGGGGAACGACTGGGACAGAAGAATGGGGAATACGTAGATTTTCCTAACTAGCCCTCGAATTACTTTTTGTAAGATGCACAGGAAAAATGAGCCTTGTTAAGGTATGAAGAACCAAGAAGCTTCTTTGACTATTTTCTACCAGTCAAAAGGCTGACTTATGGCCCATTATGAACCACTTCCTCTGATTGGTTCCAACAGACAGGCTCTTATTGGTGAGCATATGCTGACAATCAGAACCACCTCCTCAGATTATTTCCTGCAGAAAGGATGGATCTCTCTTTCACTCTCTTTCGCTCTGTCTCTTTCTCTCTCTCGGGAGTGGGGACGCAGTGGGATCAAAGTGCGACACACAGAACC